>NC_034595.1:85045401-85053782 GCF_900095145.1 Mus pahari | reverse complement strand
CAAAAAAAAAAAAAAAAAAAAAAAAAAAAAAGAAGGAGGCACGGAGAGGAAGCCTCACTGAGGAGAGCCGCAGAAGTGGCCCCTTTGAGAGGGCTGGAGAGAGGTCTAATAGACTGCCATAAGTGACCGAGGGTCCCCCTGCCCCTGCCATAGTGAATCATGGGTGTGCAGGAATACAGAGACAGAAGTCTCCCATATACTCTGCAGATCAACTGCCACCCTGGGAGGCATCCTGATTAACACAGGGAATGGAGCCATCAAGTTCTTGATCAAGAACATCTAGACCATGCATCAAGGCAGTTTCATGGTCACCAAAACTAGTTTGATGCCCATCAAGGGCAGCTTCAGGTACTGCCCGATCAAGCATCAAGGACAGCTTTGTCACCTGCCATCCCCACCCCGCCCTCTGCCAGGGGCCCTACTCAGGCCCGTCACGTGTGTGACACTCCATGGCGGACTCTGATCAGCAGGAGATGAGGAGACTGGGGCTCGGGAGGAGACGCCCACATTCGGGTTTCTGTTCCCCTCTGTGCTGGAGGATCTGGCAGCCTGAAAAGTAGTGGGAAGTTTGAGGTGGAAGAGTGACAGACATGGGGGCTGCCTTTTCCCTGCCTGTGGTGAGGTGGGAAGCCAAACATCTCAACAGGGCTGATGGCAGCTTTATAGAAGCCTAGAGTTGAAGAAAGGGGACAAAGGGGCAGAAGTCCTCAACAGGAGGTCCAAATCCTACTGAGCAACGCTTCTCTTGCAGATCCAAACAGGAGTCTTGGGACAAGCCACTACGGCCGCTACTGATAGGAGAAACACCACCAAAAAAACCTCTGGGAAACCCCCAAAGAATGGGGCCTCATCCATCATCGATGCGGGTGCCTGCAGTTTCCTCTTCTTTGCCAATACCTTAATGTGCCTCTTCTACCTCAGCTGAGGTGAAGGCGTGGCTTCTGAAGCCCCACGCTCCACACACTGCTGCCACCATCAGTAGCGAGAGACATCCCAACCCAGTCCTTGGGAAGGGTTGACAGCAGATATCCAAGGAGGCTAAAGTTGACAGCCGAAGGCCGAATGGGAGCGAGGGTGTGACACCCAGCTAGGGCACAATAAAGTTATACTTATGCTTAGATGGAGCCCCACGTGTGATCACTGTACATCACTGGCCCCGGGAGTCACATGTGCGGCAGTATTAGGAGTGAACCCAGTACTGCCCTCGACTCCCAAGCCCCATACACCCCAGGTTCAGGCAGATGCTCAACCTAGGTGTCTTCACACTGAGAGATTCTGGGAAATCACATTTTGTTTGGCTCTTTCTCTCAAAATTCCCAACTAGAGCACTACAGACCCAGAAGCAGCCCGTGTCTGGGAGGGTTTGCGGAAGGGTGGCTCCCAAGTCGTCTGACCACATGCCTTCTATCCCTGGGCAAGAGGATGAGGGGACAAGGTTTGCCACCTACACCCTCAGCCAGGAAGACAGGAAGGACAAGCAGCCCCTCCTCTAACCACCCTCCCCTCCTGGGCTTGGGAGTGGCCTTTGGAGGAGAGAAGGAAGTGCAGACTGAATCCCAAGGGTCCTTGCCTCTGTGTCTCCCCAGGAACCCGTGCCAACAGAGGATGACAAGGTAGCGGCAGCTCGAGGTGTCTGATATCCTGACCTGTCACTCAGCTAGGGACCCAGCCCCTTCTCCTGGCTGTTCTGCCCAAGGCTAAACCTTCAGGCTTTGAGACTAGAATTAGAAGAAGCGGGAATGTAGACCCTCCTATCTTTCTTGCCCTGCCCACTGTGGACTCACAGACTGAACCTTGAAAGTTCGCCCTTGGAGACATCTCTCTCCCTGGAATACTTTCTGCTGCTACTTCTCTCCGGCCTGGCCAATTCCTAGAGTACCTCTTCCAAGTGGGACAACCCTCCTCTTCTGTCCCCTGAACACCCATCCGAGTCCCGCACTGGGGTGGGAACCACAGAGGCTTGGCTGGCTATTGGTTGGGTACGGTCCCCACAGTCAGAGAGGCAAGAATGGATGACACACCAGACAGTGTGGGTATGCAGCTCCCCCTGGTGGCCAGGGGAAGCTGCACAGGAAGAGAAACCAACCGAAAGAGGAGGCAGAGGGGCAACTGGACCCTCTCCACCCCAACCAACATCAAGGTGCAGAGACGACACCACCAGGAGCATAGTAGAAAATAGCTTATTTCACAGCAAAGTCTGTATAAAACACTTCATCCCAGCAAAAGCCTCCTGCAGGAAACTGGTGAAGACGTTGGTTCAAAGTACGTGGACAGTCCAGATCTGGGAAAGTCTGTCCTTGGTTGGTTCCCACAGTACCACGTGGTCACGGTCATACCCTCGTCCGCCTGGGGGCGGGTGAAGGGGGGAGATTCAGAGGTGGTCAGAGAGTGCTGGACGCAGCCCAGTCTTTACTCCCCTTTCGTGCACCCTCACCCCCACCCCCTACCAGCCTACATTACCCTTCACATCCAGGATCTGGCCTTCAAACATTTGGCTGCAGATATGACCCAATTCATTGATGCTCCAGGTTTGGCGTGGTAGGCGGCTCTCGGCCCATAGTACGACTTTGGAGCCTGGGCTAGGAGGTCCAATCACCTGTAGGCTCATGGTGGGGGCCACCTGAGGCCCCAGAAGATGATGAGGTTCGGCATAGGAAATCTCCCATGCTCAAGCTATCCTTCTCTCCCTGGATTTTTGTTGTTGCTGCTGTTCCTTTTGTCTGGGACACAGTATCTCTCTATGTAGCTTTGGCTGGCCCAGAACTTGCTATGTAGACCAGGCTGGCCTTGAACTCATAGATACTCAACTCTTTCTGCTGCATAGGCCACCCTGCCCAGCTCATACCCTGCTTTTGAATGCTGGCCCTAGGTAAGTCTCTTCATTCGTTTTTAGATTTTATGAGTGTTTTGACTGCATGCATGTCTGTGCAATAAACACATGCCTGGTGCCCACAAAGGTCAGAAGAGGGCATCAAATGCTCTGCAACTAGAATTAGGGATGGCCGTTCCATCACTTTTATGCTGGGAACTGAACTCAGGTCCTCTGCAAATCAACAAATGCTTTTTGTTGTTTTTTTGTTGTTGTTGTTTGTTTGCTTTTTCGAGACAGGGTTTCTCTGTGTAGCCCTGGCTGTCCTGGAACTCACTCTGTAGACCAGGCTGGCCTCAAACTCAGAAATCCACCCGCCTCTACCTCCTGAGTGCTGGGATTAAAGGTGTGTGCCATCACCGCCCAGCTTGCAACAAGTGCTTTTAACTACTGTGGCACTTGTCCAACCCCAAACACTAGTTCTTTGAAGATATAACATAAGAAAGATGAATGAGCTTGCATCTCTACTTCCGGGTTGCACGCATCTTGCATATAACTGGGCTGGGACTTCCCAAGGCAGCTTGGCAAACCTGGTCTCAGCAGAACAAGCTCTGGAACTGTACCTGGTTCTTCAGCAGGCCATCTTCATAGTACCAGATGCAGCTGCCCCCAGCTCGCGGCTCGGAGACCACCACGCGGCCTGCTTTCATGTCCTCCACGTGATCAGGCACTGACAGGAATCCCCCTAGTGCCGCATTCCACAGGCGAAAATAGGCTCGGCGCTGATGGCAAGGAGATGCTGCTGTCAGGGAGGCCCTACCACCCTCAACTCGGGACCCTCTGAGGGACCCACACTCCTAAACCTTCCCTGCCTCCAAACTTTCTCCCTGACGAAGTCGCATCTTTTTTACACACCCATACTATATGCATTACTTCGGTAACTGTAGATACCTGCCAGTGTGTCTAGGGACCCTGGCAGGCATACCCTCAGTCCACAAGGTGGCACAGTTTATCGAAGGCACAAACAATTCCACAGGTCTATGCGGCCATCACATTCACATCATAACTGATACACAGATCCTCCTGGCCTGTTCCATACCAGCGACTTATGCTTGCTAATGGTACAGCTGATTATAAAACTACAGATGTATACACACACACTCACGCATGCATACACACACACACACACACACACAGAGACACGCACACACACAGAGAGAAAATGCATGCATACATACATGCTAAAGCTAAAGAGAAGCAGCATAGTGACATTAGAGATCAGAAGTGGCTCTGCCAGCATTCCCAGGGTCTTTGTTTGCAGTGACAGTAGCAGAAAGAATGATATAAGCCCTAGGTGTGCATACACACACACACACACACACACACACACACACACCCTAAGATCCATAGACGAACAGTGCTTGCCCAAAATTGTGGATAAACTCCTTGTCCACTTCCCTGGGTCTTTATCTCCCCATATGAGAGTTAGAGGTATTTGCCAGGATTTCTTCCGACAATGTTGCCACGAGAGTCTGTGAACAATGAGTCTGTGAACACATGCTCTCATACACAGCTCAGAACTCTCTCAGGCACAGGCACGGGCAGGCACACACACACCCATGTCCGTACACACAAAACCATTCAAAACCACCTCCAGACCCCAAAAAGCTTACGTACAGACAGACTCTTAGAAGGGCACGTGTGTGCGTATACACACTCACACACTCACATGCATGCATGCACACACGCAGGCCACAGCCATAGCTTAGAAATATATGTGTGCAGAAAAGAAGCCAACTTCTTGACAAGCAGATACGGACAATGCACGCTTGCGTGCAAACTCCGTTCGTGAGATGATTTTCTATTGGGTGAATAAGCTTGTTGTATATATTGTATTGTCCTTCAGGACAGGTAAAGCTACTTAGTTTTCAAGTTGATTTAGAGAAAAAGGACTGAGGTGGCAATGCAAGAAGAGGATGAGGTCACCATGTGACCTGACACCAACATCAAACTTGGGAAATACAGGCGTATGTGTGTGTGGACAGGCGCACCCGCCGAGGCGCTCAAGCTGGCTGCCACCTACCTGTTTGATAGGGTACAGGGAGCCCACCCTCTGGGTACCGCTGTAGGTCAGCCAGTTGGTGATCTCACAGCTGCCCACTAGCCACTGGCGGCCCCGGAAGTCGCTGTGCTCACACACTACCCAGCTGTGCCCGGCAGGTGCCAGCCAACACAGAGGAACACAGACAAACAGACAGACAGACACACAGACAGAGACAGGTGGAGGACAAGAGGACAAGGTACACATGTTAGAACAACCTCTGCCCCCTCTTCTCTCACACTGGGTGAGGGCCCTCAGCTAGTGAGTCCATTCGGGGTTTTCAGAACTCAGCACCCAACCAAGCCCCTGCGCACGGCGCCTCCACCTCCCCCCACCCCCAGCCTGAGAGCCAGAGGCCTTCAGGTCTACTACTCCCTCCTTCCTGGCCTGGGATGGGGTCCCCATGCCACCAATCACCCAACACAGTTTGGAGCGCACACTCACACGCCGCCCTTGACGCGCACAGACAGCACGTGGTTGTTGAAGCCCTCGGCTTGCAGGCTTCGCACCTCCCCAGTCAGCTCGATCTCCTTTCCCTCGAAACACTCGAGGCCAAAGAGGGACAGGGAAGGCTCTGAAAAGTGCTGGGGTTAGAGGAGGAGAGGTGGATGAGGCCACGAAATACCCAAGCCCAGACTGCCCTGTGACCCCCAACACCCGTGCCTTGGATCTGAGGCCCTCTTCCCTTCTGAGGACACTGACTGTTATCTGTGTCCCCAGATTTTCAGTCTCAGTGTGTTGACAGACTGGCACCAGCTCAAACTCAACCATCCCCTCGCTATATAGCGCAGGCCTTAGCTTCCTGGGTCCTGGGATTACAGGACTCTGTGCATCCCCGTGCCTAGCTATCGGAGAGTCAGAACTCCTGAGAACTAATGGGTAGGCTGGAAACTTGGGGCTCATTCTGCATCATCTCTTGTTCATTTCTCAGGGATGGTAACTAATCGTCACAGAGATTAATAACTGCTCTCTTTTATCCATGGCTTGTTGCAAGCCAGATCCTGTCTCAGAAAGGGATTGGACAAATTGTTCTCCATTTAGCAAAGAGGGCACTGAGGCTGAAGACGGCAAGACCAATGACTTGAAGCCCAACACCTGGGCTCCAGACCCAGGTCTAATGACCCCTAGCGCCCAGTGTATCTGGTATGGGGTACAAGCTGGATAACCAAACAGCCCAGGAGAACATCTGCTCTGCCTGTTTCTAGCTGTGTGGCCCAGAACAAGTCAGAGTGACTTGGGAACTCACAAAGCTTTGGAAAGGGTCACTCAGCAAATGTCAGCTGTTCTGACTCAGCAGTGCTCAGTCACTCTCCTGGTCCCCACAGCATTATCACAGTGTGCATGCAGCTTCTGTCAGTCTCTTCCCGGGAACAGGGTATTACCTCCATTGTGGGTCTCCCTCTCCCTGCCTTGCCTTTCTGGTCTCTCCTGCACAACCCTCTCTGAACGGGCCATCACTTGGGCAAAAGCTGGCCCTGCCTCTCAGCCAGTCTGCGTGTCAGTTGGTCCCATCCCAGTGCAACACACCCCTCTGCTCTGTCACCTTTAGGTCCCACTGTCTAAGTCTGGTGTCTCCAGGAACTATTTCAGTGAGGGCACTGAGAGACTCCGGAAGCCATTGCTCATCCAGGCCGCTCCCTCTACCTCTGTGGTCTGGATGGGGAACTCACCAGTGGAACCTTCCGGAGAGAGCCCAGGACTGTGGAAGCCAGGCAGCCCATGGCCGTGAGAGTGGGGAACTCGCCCTCTGACACAATGTGCTGGTCTGCCTCAAAGTTCTTGTCCTCAAACAGGACCCAGCTGGAAGGGGACAGACAGGGAAAGGTGACATCAGAGCCTAGCTGATGCTACACCTACCAGGGACCCCGAGTGCTCACTGCCTGTGAACTCGGCCTTTCTCTAATCAAGGAGAGGTTCCTGGTGGACAGACGGACGATACAGGAGCAGGGACCGAGGTCAGACGTAAGAGAGGACTTGAGTGGAGCAAGGGTGAAAGAAAGAAAAGAAGGAATAATAGTAAAGGTGTGGGCACCAAGCATTCAGGGAAGCAGAGGCAGGCAGATCTTGGTGAATTTGAGGCTAGCCCTTAGAAAGGGAACATGGCGCTCTGCAGGCAGGCAGCCTGCCAGGGCTCTAAACAAGGGGCCTCTTCAAACACACGAAGCAACACAGTCAGAAGTCTAAGACCCTGTCTCGAAGAAGCGTCAAAGCTAGTGAGACAGCTCTGGGGGTAAAGGTGCTCACTGCCAAGATGGACACCTGAACTCAACTGCTAGAACGCGTATGGTGGAGGGAGAGGCTCAACTTCTGTCTCCCATATGTGGCCTTCTGGGGGTACCTTCAGTTTAGAAGAGATTGGGAAATTGGGTCCCTAAGCTGGGACGAGTGTCCTTCTAAGAACAAGAAGAGGGCTGGGCGGTGATGGAGCACACCTTTAGTCCTGGCACTCAGGAGACAGGGGCGGGAGCAGGGCAGGGACAGGTGGATCTCTGAGATAAAAGACAGCTAGCCAGCTCTTGGGAGGCAGAGGCAGGCGGATTTCTGAGTTCGAGGCCAGCCTGGTCTACAGAGTGAGTTCTAGGACAGCCAGGACTATACAGAGAAACCCTGTCTCGAAAAACAAAACAAACAAACAAACAAAAAAAATCAATCTTGAAAAAGAAAAAGAAGAGCCGGGCATGGTGGCACACGCCTTTTAATCCCAGCTCTTGGGAGGCTGAGGCATGCCAGAGCCACATAATGAGACCCTGTCTTAAGATAGAAAAGAAAAAAAAAAGGAAAATGGGGCCAGATCTGTAGCAAGATACTCTGTGAATAAAGGCACGACGACTAAGTCTGATTACGTGAACCTACATGAAGCCCAAGTTGTTCCCCAAGCTCTGCACACATAGGCCATGGCTTCATGCGCATGAACGCACATACATACACTAAAATAAATAATAATAATGTTTAAAATTAAATTAAAAAAAATTTTTTTGGCTTTTCAAGATAGGGTTTCTTTGTGTAGCCCAGGCTGGAACTCACTCTGTAGACCAAGCTGGCCTCAACTCAGAGATCTTCCTGACTCTGCCTCTGTTGAGATTAAATGCATAAACCACCATGCCCAAATTAAAAATTAAATCATTTTTAAAAAATTATATAATATATACTACATATGTATGTCTATATGTATACATATATGCATATACATATGTACATAGTTATGAGAGTGCTCTGAGGCCCGCAAGGAGAGTATGTAGCCTGGTGTACCCCGGCTCTTTTGTGTGCTAGGGAACCCTCTCCTCGCCGTGCTTCCAAAGTGCATTCTTTAATCAAGAGACAGTGTAGGGGAATTCAAGGGAGGGGAGGTGGGAGTGGGTGGGTGGATAGGGGTACACCCTCATATAAGAAGGGGAAGGGGGATGGAATAGTGGGTTTCGGGGAGAACCAGGAAAGGGGATAACATTTGAAATGTAAATAAAGAAAATATCC
>NC_034595.1:85022205-85045381 GCF_900095145.1 Mus pahari | reverse complement strand
AGCCAGGGCTAGACAAGAGAAACCCTGTCATGAATGCACCTCTGCCAAAAAAGAAAACGGAACAGGAAGATGGGTGCCTGGATGGCCAAAGGGTCTAAAGCACCAGGGCACCAGGCTCAAAACCCAGGAGAGACCAGAGCTCTGCTTTCTGTAGTGAAGAAGGATGCAGGAATGAAAAGACCATTTTCTGCTATTTAAGTCACACAGTTGATCTTGTTAGATGAAGCTGAGTTACAACAGGAGCCGTGGAAACAGCTTCTATCATTGGAACTAAGAAGTTCAGGGCTGGAGAGACGGCTCAGTGGTTAAGAGCACTGACTCCTCTTTCAAAGGTCCTGAGTTCAAATCCCAGCAACGATCTGTAATGGGATCTGATGCCCTCATCTGGTGTGTCTGAAGACAGCTAGTGTTATAATAAATAAATAATTCTTAAAACAAACAACAACAACAACAAAAATCCCTACTAAGTTCCTGGGCAGGTGTGAGCTTGTGTGTGTTGTCCATTTGCCTCAGGCCAGTTGGCCCGCCTCCTCCTGCTGCTCTGTGCACACTGCAGGTTATTTGCACAGATTGATTATTTGATTGGTTGATTTAGACAGGACCTCACTCTGTGCAGCCCTGGCTGTCCCAGAACTCACTTTGTAGACAGGCTGGCCTCGGACTCACAGTGATTGTGCCTTTGTGAGTGGTGGAATTAAAGGTGTGTACTCCCATGCCTGCTTATTTGTATAAATTTATAATCTTTTTTTCTGTTTGTTTTACGAGACAGGGCATCTCTGTAGAACAGAGCCCTGGCTGTCCTGGACCGGCTTTGTAGATCAGACTGGCCTCAAACTCACAAAGATGCACCTGCCCCGAAATTTATAATTTTTTTTTTTTGGTTTTGTTTTGTTTTTGTTTTTCAAGATAAGAGTTTCTCTGTGTAGCCCTGGCTGTCCTGGAACTCACTCTGTAGACCAGGCTGGCCTCGAACTCAGAAATCCAACTGCCTCTGCCTCCCAAGTGCTGGGATTAAAGGCGTGCACCATCACTTCCCAGCCTAAATTTATAATCTTAAAGACTATACCCACCCCACCCACCCCCCCAAAAAATGGAGAATTAGGACTTGGGTGCAGAGCTCACTGGTAGATGCTTGCCGAGTGTATGAGAGGCCCCGGGATCAGGCCTTTTCCTTACAAACAAATACATAAGTAAAATGTTCCTAAAAGTTAAAAACACATGAAATTAATCTAACTATATACCAAGTTTGTAACATAATCACAGACAAACGGACACATGTGCATATAAGTAATTTTTTTTTTTTTGAGACAGGGTTTCTCTGTATAGTCCTGGTTGTCCTGGAACTATTCTGTAGACCAGGCTGGCCTTGAACTCAGAAATCTGCCTGCCTCTGCCTCCCAAATGTTGGGATTAAAGGCGTGTGCCACCATCGCCCATAAATGTTTTAATTAAAGAAGAAGGAATAAATTTGGTAATTACCCTTTGGTAAAAGGGAACACAAGACTCATGGGTCTCACACCTATGCAATAGGAAGTTTATGTCACCATTACACAGACTTGCCAACAAAATCAGACAACTTATCCCTCAATTTAGCTACCAGTTGTGGCAAATGAGAGAGAGAGAGAGAGAGAGAGAGAGAGAGAGAGAGAGAGAGAGAGAGAGACCAGAAAGTAATCAAGTAAACATGGGAAGATAGAAGATAGGAAGCACATGGGTGAGATGATTAGGTTCCTTCAAACAAACATATAGTAGAAAACAAGGAAGGGAGGAGGATTGGTGGACAGAATGGGATCAAGTCAAGCAAGGCCATTCGTGACCTTCATTGGGTCCTGAGAGCAGCAGCTAATCCGCTGGACATGGACAGGGTCTATGTATGTAGCTGTGCTACTGACCTGTGCCTATGTGGGTGTGGGGATCCTTTCTATGGCTCCCCCTTCCCCCCAACATCCCCAATGCTGGGGGTGGAACCCAAGGCTTCCTGTAACACAGGCACCTGCTCTAAGAAAAGTTCTTTCTTTTTAAAATTACTTTTAGATTTTGTTTTTCAAAACAGGGTTTCTTTCTGTGTAGCCCTGGCTGTCTGGGAACTCATTTTGTAGACCAGGCTGGCCTTAAACTCACAGAGAACCCCCTGCCACTCACTGCCTCCCGAGTGCTGGGATTAAATGTGTGCCACCACCACCTGGCTACTTTTTAGATTTAAACAAAACAATTTCTTTTATTTGTATGAGTGTCTAGCCTGTATGGACGATGTATGGCCAATGCAGTGGTCCGAAAGCAAATGGCTCCCGGAGACTTCTAGGGAGTAGCTGGAACTAGAATTAGGATGGCTGTGAGCTGCCTGACCGGATTCCCAAGGGTCCTGGGAATCAAACTCGGGTCCTTTCCTCTTAATCACTGAGCCAGCTCTCCAGTCTTGAAAGTTTCTGAAATTTTGGAAGGGGGTCAGAATTTTTAAAAACTAAAAACTCAAGTGTGTGACTATGCGCGTACGTGTGTGTGTGTGTGTGTGCACACACGCGTGCGTGTGTGTACCTGTGCATGTGTGTGCGCGAGTGTGTGTGCCTGTGTGTGTGTGCACGTGTACCTGTGCATGTGTGTGTGAGTGTGTGTGTGTGTGTGTGTGCGCGCGTGTGTTCATGTGAATGTCAGAGTAGTTTCAAAACTGATTCTCTGCTTCTTCTGTGAGGTCCTGGGACTGAACTCGGGCCCTCACACTTCCTTGCACTGCAATCGTCCTTCCTCACTGAGCTGTCAAACCAACCTCTTATTTCCTTAAAGCACGGTTATAAATGGAACAAGACTTGTTGTTAAGACAGAGTCTCACACAAGCCTTGAACCCGCTATGTAACTGAGCTAAAGCTAGCCTCTCCCTCCACAATGGGGGATTACGGGTACAGGTTGGCCTCAAACTCAGAAATCCGCCTGCCTCTGCCTCCCAAGTGCTGGGATTAAAGGCGTGCACCACCACCGCCCGGCGGTGTTTTCTATACTATACTATCTAATATCTCCAGAGTTACATTTCACATTAAAATGTTATTCTATGACTCAGGACATAACAGTTCATCTTAAGGAAGGAAATCGTGTGAAATGTGTGCCCCTTGCCCCTCACGTCTCCCAGCATTCTGGGCTCTACCCAATCCACCTGCTCACCTGCCACCGTGGACCCGGCATGACTGGGGATGGAAGGAAGCAGGCAGAGAGGCTTGGTCATCCTCAAAGGAAATGTGGTCGCCCAGAAAGTTGGGGCCTGAGAAAAGCTGAATCTGGAGACAGAGAGGTGAAGAGGTTAGAGTGAAAAGAGGAGAAGGGCAAAGGTAAAAGGCCAAGGGAAGTTTTGACACGAAGGCTGTGAAGATCCTACCAGATCTCCGTGCAGCCGCCTCCTTACCTTCGAGACAAAGTGAAGATCGCTCTCCCCCACCTAAAGGAAGAGATCAGCGCTGTGACCCGCAGCCACTGAGTTTCTTTTTTTTTTTTTTAAGATTTATTTATTTATTATATGTAAGTACACTGTAGCTATCTTCAGACACTCCAGAAGAGGGAGTCAGATCTTGTTACGGATGGTTATGTAGTTGCTGGGATGCTTTTACCCACTGAGCCATCTCACCAGCCCTAGCCACTGAGTTTCTAAACCTTTGTAGCCATTCCTCAGGCCAGCATCTACAGGCTCCGCTCCTCCTTGAGGCCCCGCCCCCTTACGGGGCACTGCGTCCCAGTTCCCGCCCTCAAAATCCTGCCCCCCCCCCCCCCCCCCTCCGTTGCTCCTGGCCAAGGCCTCCCTCTTCCTGCCTTAACTAAGCAGCCTGGGCGAGCCACCTGGCCCCGCCCATCGGTCCGCCCCGCCTAGGTCACGCCCATCGCTCAGATACACACCTGTACAACTGGCTGAAGGGAGCCGAGGGCGCAATTGCCGGAGCCCCAGTCGTCGCAGTTACGGTACACGCCCTTCTCCAGGATGTACTGTTCGCCGGAGAAGCCTACCTGCTCATAGGCCACCCACCTGCGGGGAGAGCGTGGGATGGGTCGGCGAGGGCGGGGTCGGCACTGCTCCTGGGCCCGCCCTGCGCCTGGGGCGGGGATTACTCACACGCCGCTGAGCACGTGGATGGCTTGCGTGCTGGGTCCGTGCTGGGCTAGCTCCACATCCGGCAGTGCAGAACTCATCTCCACTCTGTGTCCCTGGAAGTCCATGTCCTCAAACAGCACCACGGCCGGGTCTCCAAAGTCCTGGGCCCCCCCGCCCGGAGACAGTCAGGTTTCTCCCAGACACCGATGCAAACTCGCATGAGTGCCCAGACCTCAGGGAAGCCACCCATCCCGGGATTAGGTGTGAGGCATATCCTGGGGAAAAGCCACAGGAGGAAGGCTAGCTCTTAGGGGCATTCTGCCGCGGAGAACAGACCGAGGGGTGCAAATTCTTCTCTCAAATTGTGCTGTGGAAGTTGGGGTGTGGCCAAACAGCCCAATTGCCTCTGCTCACCGTCCGGATGACCCGCAGGGAGGTCAGCAGCTCATCGTAGCCTCCCCAGTGTGACCAGTCAGCATATTCGCCCTCTTCTAGCAGGTACTGGTGACCCCGGAAGCCCTCCTTCTCGTAGCCTACCCAGCTAGGGGAAGGGGAAAGATAGGCCAAAACACCGGTGAGTCTACCAGACAGCCCCAGCCACTCTCCACCCACCAAGGGTAAAAACCTGCAGGGACAGGGCAGATAGAAGAAATCTCTTAAATCCTCACCAGCCCCCAAGGATTCGCAGGGACCCCACGGAGGTCAGCTGGGGACAATGGCTGTCCTCGGGCTGCTGAAGGTTGTAGAT
Organism: Mus pahari; assembly: GCF_900095145.1. Classification (NCBI taxonomy): domain Eukaryota; kingdom Metazoa; phylum Chordata; class Mammalia; order Rodentia; family Muridae; genus Mus; species Mus pahari. The sequence continues at coordinate 85,040,564 of NC_034595.1, read as the reverse complement.
GTCTCCGCTTACTTCCCAGCTCTGCCCTTGAAAACCTGGTGCCTCATACACCACAGCCTGGATGAAAGGGGGGCCCCCGGGTGATAAGTGGTGAATCTGGCTTTCTAGGAATGGCTCTACACAACAGCAACCTGGAGCCCCATCCTCCCCTGGGCACGGCTGCCTGTGTGTTCTGACCTCTGGCCGGATTCATACACCATCAGGCCTGCCCTCCTAGACTCCTGTGCCCTCAGCCCCTCCAGGCCCCGATCTCCTGTCCCAGTCACATCGATAACCACGCAGACACAGCAGATACCCTCAGATCTGAAGTCTGTCCCCTTACCTTGGGTTCCCCTGGCTTCTCCACTCTTGGGCAGCCCTGCAAAGGTGACATGGCTGAAAGGCTAGTCCAGAGGTGGTTAAAGGCAAATTAAGGCCTGGGAAATCTAGATTTTCCTTTTTTTTTTTTTAAAAGATTTATTTATTTATTTATTATATGTAAGTACACTGTAGCTGTCTTCAGACACTCCAGAAGAGGGAGTCAGATGGTTATGTCGGATGGTTATGAGCCACCATGTGGTTGCTGGGATTTGAACTCTGGACCTTTGGAAGAGCAGTGGGGTGCTCTTACCCACTGAGCCATCTCACCAGCCCCCCTAGATTTTCCTTGATCCTGAGACTCCTAAGCCTTGCAGCCCTGTATCTCCCCTTTCCCTCCCACTGACCTGGTGCCACACCTCAGCTTAATCCTCTCTTGCTCCTCCAGTCCAGTTCCCAGTAGGAGCTCTGGGGCAGTGAGGCACCAAGGAACTGATCTATGGTATTCCCCCATCTCCTGCCCTCAGGTACAGGGCCACCCAACATGGGACTAGGGACAGAGGGACCTGTGGGTGTCCCATGCTCCTTACCAATCTCATTGGCTTTAGTGAACCCACACTGGGGCCTGATGTACCCCAGGCCTCCAATGTAGGGTACTCTCCGGGCTCTAGGATATAGGGAGTATCTTCAAAGAGTGGTTTGGGGTAGAGCAGCCACCTGGGGGAGAAAGAGAGAAGTCACTGACTCCTTAGGACAAAGACTTGGCACGGGTGGGGGGGGCAGTTTAGAGGGGAGGAAGGGCTTTTGAGGGGTCCTTGCATAGGGATAGCAGAAAAAACATCCCTACTCTCTCTCCATTCTAGAGGCTGATCCTTGATGTCCCTTCCTGTGGCTGGCCCCTTGCAACCACACACAACCACAAAGAAGTTAAGAGTTCTTTCTTGGGTTGGAGAGAGAGCTCAGCGGTTAAGAGAACTGACTGCTCTTCCAAAGGTCCTGAGTTCAAATCCCAGCCACCACATGGTGACTCACAACCATCCGCAATCTGACGCTGTCTCCTCTGGTGTGTCTGAAGACAGCTACAGTATATTTACATATAATAATAAATCTTGGGCCCAGAGCGAGCAGAGGTCCTGAGTTCAATTCCCAGCAACCACATGGTGGCTCACAACCATCAGTACAGTTACAGTGTACACATATACTTAAAATAAATAGATAGATCTTTATAAAATCCCAGGTAATTCTCACAGGAAAGCCAAGCTACACATGGGCCCACGGTCCCCCTTCCTTGCTGCCTCAGAGCATCACTGCTTATACTGGATCTTCTGGAGTCTGATTCCCAGGAGCTCATACCTGCTAAAAGTTACCCAACCACTGAGTAACTCCTAGTCCCAGACCAAGCTTTGTGTTTTAGTCTGTCGTCTGTCTGTCTGTCTGTCTGTCTGTCGATTGATCGACATAGTCCAAGGTAGCTTTGAAATCCTGGCAATCCTTCTGCAGCCACCTCCCGAGTGCTGGGATTAGAATCATGTGATGTGTCACCTGGCCGAGCCTAAACTTTTGTAGATGTAGCTCTTTCATTCCTTTTGTCACATGCTCGTCCCTCATCCAGATAGACTCCTTCCCCAGGTATATAGTTAGCAAATACTTCAGGGCCAGCTTCTAACACCAGGATTAGAGAACTGACTAAAACAGAGACTGAGACCATCCTACTCTGAATGTGCCCAATCGCGACTGAGTAGAACATACACATTCCTGTCCTCTCGTAGTTTAGCTTCTTAGCTAGCTCACTGCAACTGAGGCGTCTCCTCCTCCAGGAAGACCTCATGACTACACCCAGCTCCCCACCTCCCCATCTTCAGCTGGTTTGATACTTTAGCATGCTCCTGCAACCCTGCGCATGTCACCACCCCCTCCCATTCCAGAACATTCTGGGTGCTATTGGTTATTTACCTTCCTGTCCCCACGAGGAAACAGATTTTTCTTTTTGTTTTTGTTTTTTTTCTGTTTGAGACAGAGTCTCACTATGTAGCCTGAAACTGGCCTAAAACTCATAGAAGTCTGCCTGCCTTTTCCTCCCAAGTGCTGTGATTAAAGGTGTGCACCACGGAGCCCGGCCCTCAGATTGATTTTGAGGAAAGGAACTGGGTGTCTTGTTTGCTCTGTGTCCCCAGCATGTGGCAGTGCTCAGAATGTCAAGGGATCCCAGGATAGCCAGACTCACAGTCCTGCAGCGACAGTGGCAGATGCCACCTGTAGGGGTCTCTCCAGACCTTGAGAGTCTTTCAAGTCTCCAGTTAGCGTCACTGGCTTGCCCTTGAGGCCCTCCTCAGAGAACAGGCTGATCCTGGGGGTGCAGTAGTCCTGTGAAAGAAGAGGGGCCGTTCAAGTACAAACTACAGACTTCTCTATCTCACCTGCTTCCCCGCCACACCAGCCTGGCAGGGCTCCCGGGGGCTTCTGGGAAAGCCCAGCGGGCTGGCTGCTCAGAAACCAGAGGAGTGCTCTCTCTCCAAGGCCAGCCGGCTTGACCTCAGGCAGAGTCCTCACTGGTGCCTGCTGGACTTCTGGAACCGCCCCCCCCCCCTTTTTTTTTCTTTTTTCTTTTGGTTTTTCGAGACAGGGTTTCTTTGTGCAGTCCTGGCTGTCCTGGAACTCACTCTGTAGACCAGGCTGGCCTAGAACTCAGAAATCCACCTGCCTCTGCCTCCCGAGTGCTGGGATTAAAGGCGTGCGCCACCACGCCCGGTGACTTCTGGAACCCTTAACCTTCGGTGTCAGGGCCTTCCCCGCCCTGGGTGGCCAACTTCCCACTGTTGGGAGGTGATAGGGGTGCAAAATAGCTAACCAGGTCCTGGTTCTACCTTGATGCACAGTTCTGACCTTGGTCCAGACTGGCTTTTTGTTACTGTTTGGTGTGGGTGCTGTGTGTAGACTCCACGCCCTCGCACCTGCTAGGCAAGCTCTCTTACCGAACCCCATGCTCCAGAGTGGTTTGTTTGTTTGTTTTGTTTTGTTTAGGCAAAGTTTCATGTGGCTCAGGCTAGCCTTGAACCTTGAACTCACAAGCTGACCTTAAGCTGACTGATTTTTAAATTGAATATTTTGGATTTTTTGTTTGTCTGTGGGGTGGCGGGGCACAGGAATACCACATCATATGCTTGGTGGTCAGAGGGCGACTCGCAGGAGTAGGTCATCTTCTTTCACCATGCGGGTCCAGGAGCTCAAACTCAGGTTGTCAAGTCTGGTGACACGTCACCGAGTCACCTCCTCAGTCCCAACCTTCAGCTTTTTAATTCCCCTGCCTCGACCTCCTGAATGCTGGGATTACAGGCGTGGCACTGTGCCTGGTTTTGTGGGGTGCTGGGGAATCCAGATCACGATTCACACGTGCACAGCAAGCACCTCGACTGAGCTCCGTTCCCAGCCCCCTCCTCCCAACACCCACATCCAGCTGTGGCTGCGCCTGGGTCTCATCCCAAGCTGCGGCAGGTTTCCTTCGCATTCTGGGTCTTCCTTCCACTCTAGGACCATTTCCATGTCCTCACTCAGATGATAACAAATCATCTGTGTATTGTGCTAGGGCCATAGTCTACTGGATCCCATTTGGTCCATCTAGGGATGGTCTCCATCTACAGACAGGAAGGTCAAACTCAGTGTAGTTAAGAAAACAACCTGCCGGGTGTGGTGGCACACGCCTTTAATCCCAGCTCTCAGGAGGCAGAGGCAGGTGGATTTCTGAGTTCGAGGCCAGCCTGGTCTACAAAGTGAGTTCCAGGACAGCCAGGATTATACAGAGAAACCCTTCTCGAAAACAAAAACAACAACAACAAAAAAGAAAAAAGAAAAAAGAAAAGAAAACACAGCTTAGAAGCAAGACAGCCGAGGACAGAGAAGGGTTCTGTTTAGTGTTGCAACCCAGCGCATCCCACGGGCCTGGCACACATAGGTGCAGCGAATCAAGTGATCCCAGTACCGTGTGACCTCAGAGCTCTTGTTTGCCTCCTGTGCCTCACACCCTCCTCCACAGGGATGAGTTGACTGTGTCTCACAATGACTTGCCCGCCAACAAGTGTGTATCTGCAAGCGTCTTTGAAAACTGCCATTCCTTTCTCTTAGCTCCTCGCCTCTCAGACTCCATCATCAGGGGTCAGTTGCTCACCTCACTAAACACACAACTAGCTGGTTAAACTGGGTCATGCCTGGAGTCCCAGCTCCTAGGAAGCAGAGGCAGGAGGACCAAGATTTCAAGACTAGCCTTGGCTACACGGTGAGTCTGAGGCTAGCCTAGGCAGACATCAAGCCTTGTCTCAAATTAACAATTAATAATAAGGGCCCCGGGCATGGTGGCTCACACCTGTAAGCCTGTAAGCAGAGCATTGGGGAAGTTGAGGCAGGAGGTTTGATGCCAGGTTCATGGTCAGCTGAGGCTGCACAGTAAATTCTAGCTAAGTCTGAGCTTGTGTGAGATCTTGTCTCAAACAAAAAAAAAAAAACAGAAACCCACAAACAAGCCTCCAAGGGTCTGATGGGTCTTTTTGTTTTTGTTTTTGTTTGTTTTTGTTTTTGTTTTTTCGAGACAGGGTTTCTCTGTTTAGCCCTGGCTGTCCTGGAACTCACTTTGTAGACCAGGCTGGCCTCGAACTCAGAAATCCGCCTGCCTCTGCCTCCTGAGTGCTGGGATTAAAGGCGTGCACCACCACGCCCGGCCTGATGGGTCTTATATCTAACATTGTTGTGCATCTCTCTAGGGGCAGATACCATTTGGTCAAATTCAGTATCAGTAGTTTGTCAACTCAAACCATGAAGACAATGCTGTCCTTTGACTTTACAGACGCAATATCATGTTGGCTTTTCATACCACACACCCATCTCTCAAAAATTACAACTGTGGTGGCACGCATCTGCCATCCCAGCCGACTCTTAGGAGGTTGAGGCCAGAAGATTGCGAATTCAAGAATCAGTCTATTTTTATCTAAGAACTAGTCTCAAAAAATTTGAGCCATCCCTAGGCTAGAAATCACTCTCCTTCAGGTCTCACCATGGTTTTTCTTCCTGGAAGCCCCGAAGAGATTCATAAGTTCCCAGCCAGGCCTATTGCTCTTCTGTGCCCTCAGCGTCTACCCAAAGGAGAAGCATGGAGGGAAACCTAGGCCGGTTGCCTGGCACAGAACTGGGCACATAATGGATATGAGAAACATGTGGGGTTGGCAAGATGGCTCGGCATGTAAAGGTGCCTCCTTCCCAGACTGACAATTGGGGTTCCATCTCCAGGACCCACACAGAAGAAGGAAAGAAGTGACCTTCGCAGAATGTCCTCTGATCTCTGCGTTCCCTCATGCTGAGGCGCGCGTGAGCACGCGTGTGCACACAAATAAATGTAATAAAACTTTTAATTAAAACCATGAGACAGGGGAGTGTCTATAAAGATATGAATAAGTAAATGAGTAAGCTCCGTGGACCCTTGCCCAGAGTTGTGAGTGACTCCAGCCCACTCCTACCACTCTGACCTGATTCTGATCTAGCACCAGCCCACACTTCTCCAGCTTGCTTACCCAGGGGCACGGGCCCCACCTACACATCAGCTCACCCCAACTGTCCCTTTCTCTCAGTGCCTCCATGGCCAGGAACTGAGAGGTACTCCATACTGACCCCTTCTGACCTCTGCACCACCACCCCCGGAGAGGGTATCGCTCTAGGCAGCTGCCCACTTACCCGCACAGCCCTCCTCAGGGAGCCAAAGCCTTGGAGACTCCACGTAGATGCCAGGGCTCTGAGTTCCATGTCCCCTTCAGACAGCAACAGCTTCTGGCCCTGGAACTCTGGCTGTTCATATAGTATCCAGCTGTGGACCCAGACACCCCAGGGTCACGGGGCAGGAGGTGGTGCCCAGAGACTCTGAGTAGCTGATGGAACTGCTGAAGACTCACCACCCTCCACACCCCAGCTTCACAGCCAGGGCCCCCTTCCCTGGGCACTCCCCACTTACCAGCCTCGGATCACCCTTATGGATACAATAGGGTCCCACGTTGAAGCATCTGTAACATCTCCCCAGATCTCCCTGCCTCTGCCCTGGCAGCCAGGCTCTGAGAAGAGGATCACCTGAGAAAGTGTAGCAGGTGTCCTCAAGCCCTGTCCCCAGGCACTGCCCCTCTGCCAGCCTCCACTTGCCCCCAAGCACCTACCTTCCCAGGCCTGGTGTTCAGCTTGCCCTGGGTCTTCGGTGCTGGGCTCTGAGACAGAGGTGGGGTTAGAAATGTAGGAGGGGGTCACCACTTCTCCCACACTGCTCCCTCGACTGGCCTCCACCCCAAGGATACCGCAAACAGAGATTACACCATCACTCCCAGCTCCCAGAGCCTCATCTCCCAGTCCCAGGTGCCAGGAAGACTTTCCTCCCCAGCTTCCAGGCTCTGAGATGCAGCGAGCCATTTGGAATCTATACACTCCACTATACTAGGACACTGAGACCCCAATGCTATGCATTGCAAAGTTCAACCAAGCTCTGATACGATCCCCCTGCCTCCTGGGATCCGGCCCCCCAACGCCACTCTCTTCAGCCACTCAAGGGGAAGCCAGGTATCTTCCCTTACCCTTACAAGGTCACTCACCCACCCTTCTGGGGGCTCAATAGGTGCTGGCTTCTCTGGAGATGGCCTTCCGCTGCAGAGCAAGGGCAACTGTCCCAGCACCTTCCTGACCCCTGGTGCTCCGTGGGGTGGCAGAGCAGATAGTTTTGTGCCTAGTGGTTCCAGGGCAGGGGCGTCTTTGTTGGCTGGCACCAGATTGCCAAAGAGAAGACTGCCTCCCAGTCGGGAAGTAGGTCGGTTACTGGGCTGAGGTTCCTGGCCTTGTCCAGCTACGAGTTTCTTCATCATCTCCATGGGAGAGCAGGTGACCTTAGCAGGCGTGGGTGGGTGGAGACCCAGGGAGGGGCCGGGTCCTGCTTTCTCCTGCCTCCGCTGGAGCTTCTCATCGTCACTGAGATAAGGGTTCTCCAGCTCCTCCTCCTCCTCCTCCTCCTCTTCCAATACAGGTCTCTCCTGGGGACCAGGCCCTGGTACAATCGGCCCCAGCTGATCCTCTTCAATGGCGGGGAGTGTGGCATACATAGCCAGGTAGGAGGAACGTGGAGCTCGGGGCAGTCGGTGAGTTCGGAGGATCTCGGGGGGCTCCATGCTCCGCAGAGTATCCAGGAAAATCTCCAGATCAGCAGTCAAGGCGGCTTCATCCTCCTCCCTAGATGGCTCTGAGGGCACCTTCCCCTCAGTGGAGTCTGGGATGGGCCGGGAATCTGTGCTGGCCTCTGCTCCCATTGGCTCTGAGGCCGGAGAGCCTTCTAGACTGAGGGACTCCTTGGGCTCTGAAGAAGATGGGGCAAAGGGCACAGCAGGGCTCTGGAAACGTCCCTTTGGGGTAGGTGATGAGAGAGAGTTCCCTGGAGAATCTCGGACCACCTCGTCCTGTTTGGGGGACAGGGGAACAGGGACGGTGGGGCCTTCAACAGGCTCTTTGCAGGGAACGGACCCGGGAGGGCTATTTTGAGGATTCTGGTCAACCTCCTTCTCGATGGAAGGACCTCCTTCTGCATCCTGGACAACCGTGGTTGGCCTGGAGGATGAGGTTCTGGGAGCACCATGGGCTTGCAGAACTTCTTTTGGGGTATGGAGATGGGCAGAAACACTCGGGCCTGGATACACCTCTTTCTGAGTAAGGGCATAACTGGGCACATTCTCGGGGTCCAGAACGAACTTATTCTTTGGAGAAGCTGGAGCACAAGGGCTTTGTGAGCTAGGGACAGTTTTCCTCCTCGGAGAGGACGGGCTCAGAGGTGGTTCAGGCACTGTAACCTCGCCCTTTGCCACTGGTGGGACAGGGGTGGTAGGGAGACCTGTAAACTCTTTCACAGGGGGCAGAACGTGAGGGGTGGACTGGGCTTCGAGGTGTGCGGGCACCACAGGCTGCTCTGGAGACTGGGTCAAGGAGGCAGCACAGGTCTGGGGTTTGGGAGAAGAGGAAGCTGGGACTTGGCTCTGAGAAGTCTGGTTGGGAAGGAGGGCACTGGAGGCTCCCTGCAGCCTTGAAGGTTCCCCAGTTCTGGCAATCGAGACTCCGCCTTGGTCTCGGATTGGATGGGCTACAGGGTTATCTATGTTCTGAGCAGGACGATCAACCGCAGGGACGCCGACTGGAGCCAGGGCTGAGCTGCTATTCTTCAGCTCAGTTGTGCTGGTCTCGAGTGGTTGTCCCAGTGTGGTTCCCACTGGGCCACCCGGGCCTGAGCCCCTTGATGTAAGCATAGTGAGCCTTGGGATTCGGCTGGCAGGGGGAATGCGCTCAGCGGACACGAGGTTGCTCAGCACTTCCAGGGCCTGGCTGCGGCTGGGTGAGCCCTCAGCTCTAGGACTCACCACTACTGCCCGGACCGTTCGGGTCACATTGCGACCCCTTGGCAGGGTCTCACCTGACATTGACGGTCCCACGCTCACGGAGCTGCTCACTCGCCGGTCCACATGGCCTCCCACCACAGTCGTGGTGGTGGTCCTCACCGTGCGTGTCACACGCCATTCCTCACGATTCCTGGAACCGCCGCTGGCGACGCCCACATGAGGATGCGGACTTGGCTCACGAGGCCCAGGCAAGGGCACCAACAACTCAGTCCGAGCCATGGAGCCCATGCCTGATAGTTCAGTTCTAGGAGCCTGGGGGCCACCGTCACCCCAATCCGCAGCCTCCTGCACCCTCACTGTTGGCCTTTTCTCCTTGGGGGGTGGAATATATTTCTTGGAAAAGATGGGCCCATGGCTCTGGAAGTTCGTGGATCCAGGCTCCTCCCCAAGACCCTGGCAATTGACAGTCTCTTCTTCCTTTTTAACGAAGCCATTGACTTCCTCTCGCCGGAAGCTGTGCTCAAACACGTCCTCCTGCGGGGGTTCCGTCCTGGCACCTGACACCAGGGACACTTTGTGAAAGCGGTGTCTGCTCTCTTCCTGGACAGGAGGCCGTTGGCGCCATGTCAATGTGGCACTTACCACCCGGGCCTCAGCTCGGGCCGGCGACCCAGCTGTTTCTTCCATGTTCCTTGTCACCCTGTGGACTGGCTCCCTACTGACAGTTAAAAGGGGAGAAAGATGAGCACCAGGAAGGAGAAGGAGGGGTCCCCACAGCACAAAGCACTTGCCAGGCCCAGACCCGGCTGAGTAACCTCAGGCAAGTCATGTGACCCTTTGGTCTTTGTTTCCACATCCGTAAAATGGAGTAAGAGTCTGCTCAGATTGGAGTCACCAGAGACTCTTATGGGCTCACCTTAGCACTTCCAAATGATGCCCATTGTCCAGGTCCCCAAAGGGTGTAGGCCTGACACCAAAAGGAGAGAGAAGAGAGGACGGGCCACTATCTCATTGGCTTATAGAACAAGGCTGGGTCTCTATGCAGGGGGCCAAAGGCTAAGAATCAGGAAACAGAACCCTTCAGGAACTGTGTTCTGTCTTTGTTCCACCAAGGTTTCTTACATTTCTTTTCTTTTGGTTTTGTTTTGTTTGGTTTTGTTTTGTTTGTTTTTGGTTTTTCAAGAACAGGGTTTCTCTGTGTAGCCCTGGCTGTCCTGGAACTCACTTTAGACCAGGCTGGCCTCGAACTCAGAAATCTGCCTGCCTCTGCCTCCCAAGGTTTCTTAAAAGAGAAGTTGAGAAAAAATGTTTGGCCTCAAGCAATGGCATTGTCCAGTCTCTGACATCATCTATTGATCACTAGCAGATGACCTTGGGCAGGCCACTTCTTCAACTGCAGCTTCCTGGAGAGTTGAGTTCACACTTCAAGGGGGTTTTCAGGAGAGAGAGAGAGAGAGAGAGAGAGAGAGAGAGAGAGAGAGAGAGAGAGAGCAAACTGGCTTTGCAAACTGAAATGCTGGCTCATGAACTTCCCAGTGTCCCCTTAGGGGTCTGTGGCTATAAGTTGGCAAGTGTGCACTTGAGTCACATGGGAAGTAGGCAGGGGACAGGGCACCACTGTGGGTCTCAGAGGACCCTACACATACCCTCAACCTTACAATGCACTACGCCTCAGATTTCTTTCCCCTGAAACCATTTCCATCCCCATAGGTGGAGAAATTGGGGGGGCAGAGAGGTGCTGGGATTATAGACACGTGCCGCTCACGTGTGTGTGTGTGTGTGTGTGTGTGTGTGTGTGTGTGTGTGTGTGTGTGACTGAATGCCTGCTGTCCACCTCATGCATTCAGGAGCCCACAGAAGTCAGAAGGTTTCAGATCTCCTGGGATGAAAGTTACAGGCAGTTTTGAGGCAACACATGAATGCTAGAAACTGAACCCCAGTCCTCTCCAAGAGCAGTTAGTGTTCTTAACGCCTGAGCCAGCTCTCCAGAGCCCTGGATCTTATTTCTTTGCAGTGCTGGAGATCAAACCCAGGACTTGGTGTATGCTAGGCAGACACTTTGAGTCTTCTTCTCAGACCTCTTGCTTGTGTCCCTCCCTCATCTGAGTCTCTATTAGTTTCCTCCTTAGACGGGGAAAGTGACCAACACCTGCCAAAGGGGAAATCTGGGTTTGGGAATTTCTGTCTTGGTAGCTGCAGCAGCAGCAGCAGTGTGTGGAGGGCACCCTCTGGGGCACCTGGCTAAATGCTTTCCGTTTGCATTGTTCCCCTGAGCCTGAACCCGGGGAGTGCAGACTTCATGAAGAACGAAGCATGAGCTGGAGAAACAGCTCAGTAGTTAAGAATGGAGCACTGTTCTTACAGAAGATTCGAATTCAGTTTCCAGTGATCATGTTGGGCTGCTTACAACTACCTGTAACTCCAGCTTTGGGAAATCCAGTGCCTCTTGCCCCCAGGGCACCTGTGCTCACATGCACATAACCGTATATGTAGATACACACATACACACACATCAAATGACAAATCTTTGGTAAATTATAAACAAACATTCCTATTTTGCCAATGAGATTTAAAAGGTTCAGATGGATGCAAAATATTACCCAGAGTCATATCTTAGCAGTGGAGACTTGTACCCCAAACCTCAGAGCTTAGCCACATTCCAAACTCCCCATATAAATGTTTATATAGGCTTACATATTTACCTGGTAAACCGAGTCTCTGTTTTGATGGCTACTCTATAAATTTTTTTTTAATATTTATTTGTTTGCTTTTATTCTTTTAGGGAGAGTCTCATTCTGTAGCCCTGGCTGTCCTGGAGCTTACTAATGTAGACCAGGCTGGCCTCGAACTCACAAGAGCTCGACCTGAATCGGCCTCCCAAGTGCTGAGATTAAAGGCTTGCACCACCAAGCCTGGCCCTGATTTGATGTTCTGAGGTAGCATTTTGCTCTGTAACTCTGGCTGGCCTAATAGCAGTTATGTAGCCCACCGTGGGCTCCAGCTCATACGAAGTCTTCTTCTTCAGCTTCCCAAGCGAAGGGCTGGAATTACATGCGTGTACTAGCATGGCTGACTGGGGTTCACTCTGGGGTTTGCTCATTTGTTTGAGACAGGGCCTCATGTGGACCAGTGTGACTTTGAACTCTCTGCTCCCAAAGAGGGCCTCGAACTTGTTTTTTTTTTTTTCTTAAGTTATATTTGATGAGTGTGTGTGCCTGTATGTGGATGCACATTCCTGCATGTGTGCATGTGCGTGCACATGTGGTGTGTATATGTGTGTGTGTGTGTGTGTGTCCCACGATGCACATGAAGACAGCTTGTGGGTTGTCTCCTGCCACCATGAGGGTTGAGAAGACTGAATAGTCAGGTTTGACTGCAGACCACCTTTGTCCACTCCCTAGCCGTGACCTTGAACTTCTGATTCTCTTGCCAGCACTTCCTCTGAATGGTCAGATGATAGGCATGCCCCCACCCCTCCTTTTCCCAGCTCTGGAATGTAACCTAGGGCTTCAGAGGTGCTAGGCAAACCCTCTACCAACTGGGGAACCTCTCAGCCCTAGGGTTCATTTCAGACCTTAAGGAGCAATCCTCGCTTATATCTCCAAGCATGACATAGCGAGGCTGTTTTCAGACCTAGGCACTCCAAAGACCCTGCTCACCTAACCCGGGCCGGTTCATCTTCCAGTCCGGAGATGAGCCAGCCCCTAGCAGCTACACCAGAGTGAGAAGTAGGCCCACTGCCCTAATTCTCTCCCCGCTCCCTACCTCCCTCCTTCCTGAGAAACTAAGAAACCAGAACTTTGACCTGCCCTGTGGCCCAGCAGTGACTCAGGTTTTATAAGGGGGCATAGATAAAAGGGCCTGAGGCCCACTGGTGTCTGAGTCAACTCCAGGACCGAGTGTCTGTGATAGAGTCTGTGGGGCCTCTGCCAGCCTGTGAATGAGGATGGGGAGTCCTGGATGACCCCCAAGACTTCCCTAGCCAGGGTCCGTTGAGAACAGATACACATAGACACCCTAGGCCCAAACCCAGCTCCTTACAACAGCCCGACCCTGCCACCCTCACTGAAGCCGTGTTCTCTCCCCTGGGATTCCCCCACTTTTGTCCCTTACTCAGCACCACACAAGTCCCCTCCTCCTCACAGAGTCCCCTGTCTTCATCCCCCCAACCCCAAGATCGCTTACCTTTGACGGCAAGTGACAAAGCTTGAAGCTATAACTGATTTGTCCACTCATTCATTCACTCAGTGCTAATTATTTGGGGCCAAGTGCCAAGTCCTGGCCAGACTCACCCAAGGCTAGCTCTCTTATGAAGCTGATGTCCCAGGAGTCTGCAGCTAAAGGGTCAGATGTTTGGAAGGTCCCATGGGCTTCGGCAAGGCCACAGGGAAAAAGCTCTGGGGAAACTGAAGGAAGGCAGTCCGCGCAGGGCCCTATTGGTGACTTCCCAGCAATCAGCTCCATGCCCAGCCCAACCCAGGGACAACACCCCCTGATGGCCATTCATTCCTTAAGCATGTGGTCATAGCTTCTGCCTGCATACTTCTAGGGACAGGGAGGTCACCTCCTGACAGTTCACATGTCCCATCCCTAGACAGTCAGGACGGCTAGAATGTTTTTCATGTGTGATGGAATGTGCCTGCCTATAGCTCCCCACTTCTGTCTTTGTCTGGAGACACACCCCAGTAACCTAGCTACCACCTCTGCAAACACAAGTGCCTGTTCCAAGAGCCCTCTCTTCTCCAAGTCCACAAGTGGATTTGCTAGCAAGGTGACCTGTGACCTCTAAGCAAGGTGTGTGGGTATGGGAAGGGAGAGGCTGAGGGGGGTATGGGGGGGGAGGAGCGTGGGAAAAAAAAATCTCAGCTAACCCAACAAGTCCTGGGATTCTCCCCGCTTACCTGTGAGTCACCCCCAAACTAGGCCAAACCAGTCCACAGGCCCACATGCTGCCAAACACATGGCGCATCAGACAGGCATTAACAGAGTCGAAGACCCACCACATCACAGAGCACAGACATACAGAGACACCCGCCTAGACAAACGCAGCCAGGAACACACAGCAACACACACATGGTCACACCAAGAGACACAAACACACAGAGGCACAGTAGGTGTGCGAGCCACACGTTCCACCACGGAACACATAGGCACCACAGCACATGTGTGCACATATCTCTGGCACGCACCCATTCAACTCACGGCCAACAAACAAAGCTTTCTCTCCTTTGCAATTCCTCTGCCCTTGAATAGGGACCTGTACTTGGTGCACACAGAGCTCACACATTCCCGCGTGCTACCCGGCTGTACTCTGCCCTTTTCCCCACATTAGTCAAACCTGCTTAAAGAACCCTCCAGCAGAGAGTGGGTCCAGAAGGACAGTGTCCCTGGGAGTCACCTCCTTCCTCTCTAGGGGCCTCCTACATTCCAACTCCAGGCTGTATTCACCTAGACCCCAATCAACCAGATCCCTATGTCCCCCACCTCACCCTCCTGCCTGTTCCCCATCTGCTCCTAAAACCAGCTCACTTCCCACCCCCTCGCCCTTGTATGGGCTGCCTTACCATGCTGGGGTACCCTGGCAGTTCTCAGGGCCAGTTTGGATCACCCGTGGCCTCCTCCCTAGGCACAGAATGTGGCACACCAACCCCTACCCAGGGGACCTGGACCTCCGTGCTTTGGCTTCTGCTAAGGGTGTTTTCAGATCCACAATATATTCCACACAGCAACCACAGGTTACCCTGTGCTGCCCAGGGCCAAAGAGACCTCTTTGCAAGGTGTGTGGCCTTAGGGGGGTTGGGGAGGTGGCTAGGACGTAGACAGACCTGGGTTTGAATTCTGACTGGCAGGTTGGCTTTGGGCAAGTGACTTATGCTTGTGGAGCCTCAGTCTCCTGCTCTCGTTAGCTGGGGTTGATGGGAAGGTTAGCTCCTAGTCTGTGGATTAAATAGGACTACACTTACACTTAAAAAACAAAGCATGGATGTCTGGTGCCTCTGCCATCAGTAGCAGCTTCTCAGAGGCCCCTCTGGTGGCCTAGGACTCGCCTAGTGAGGCCCCAACTTCATTCCTCCTCAGTGAGTTATGAAGGACCCATACCTCCCCGCTCCGAGCCTACCAGGATGGTTTAGGAGACTCGCTTCAACCCAAATAAAACTCTAAGCTTGGGAGTCTTGGCGCCTCTTTCCGTGGCTGCCCGCAGAGCCCGGTGGGATAATTACCATTGCCAATGGCGTGTACTTAATAAGCATCCCTGTTATTTTGCCAGCCCAGCTCCATGGAGTTCAAAGCATGTTCCTGCAGCCACCCCCTTCTTCCTCATCTCTGACTACCATACCCATTCAGCAAAGCAAGACTCAGAGAAGTTAGGCAACCTGTGCCAGGGCGCCCAGCGCCTTGGTTAGGTGCCTATTCCCAGGCTGGGTCCGCAATCTCTTGCAGAGAACCCAGGATTAAGAGTAGCTGAAAGGACGGTAGGAAGGTTTACCCTGCTAGCCCGTCCTCTCCACGATTCCATGATGAGATTTCCCTTCCTGGGGTGGGGGGACAGGGAAGGAAGGCAGAGGTGGTTTTCAGCCTAGGTGTGGGGAGAGAGAGAGAGAGAGAGAGAGAGAGAGAGAGAGAGAGAGAGAGAGAGAGAGAGAGAGAGAGAGAGAGAGAGAATCAGGGAGTGGACACAGAGTCGACTCACACCCAAGGTACCAAATGAATGGGAGCTTCAAGCTTGGGGAGCCCAGGAACAAGGTAAAGGGACCCAAGTAGGAGCTGCCCACATCAGACTCACCTCCCACCATCACGTCCCTCGGGTGCCGACCTTTACTTACCGGCTGTGTGAGAATGGAGGTTCCCAGCCCACTAGGAGCTCCTGCCGGACCTTGCTTCCCTGATGCTGTGGGGCCCTCAGCGGCGGCTCCCCAGGCGGGTTGATTGGATACCCAATGATGGGGCGGAGTTCCTGAGGAGGCTCCTGCCAGCCCCTGGATTCCTCAGGGCCGCAGGGGTGGGGAGCTGGTCTGGCCGGTTCCCTACCTTCCTCCCCAGGTGCCTGTCCGCACCCTTGCAGGGTGACAGTGATATGGTAGCGGGTCCTTCTGACACAGAGACGAGTGTGTAGGGGCCCTGGCTCTGACTGGGCTGGCCCTGGGGTGTCGGGCTTACCCTTTGCCCTTGCTGCTGTGAGGAAGGACTCCGGGTGGGGCAGTAGGGGTGCGTCTTCCAGGTTGCCAGGTTGCTCTGGCTTCGGCAGAACCTCTGGGGCGCTGTGTTGGGAGTGCTGGCAAAGGGTGCCTGGCCATCCCTGTTTCAAATAAGTAGAAGCAGGCTCTGGGCCGGAGGGATGGCTGGGACCACCGACGGCTTCAGCAGATCCTGCTGGTGCTGGACACCCATGCTCCGTAGAGCCACAGCCAGCCAAGTCACAGGCACTGCCCACGGCTGGCCTCTGTAGCCTCCCCAGGGAGTCGCTTTGTCTTCCTGAGCTGTGGAGTCTCTTCTGACTCCATAAACCACCGTGGCTCCTGACCCGAAGGTCCCATTCTGAATGGCTTTGGGTTTGGACCTGGTGGGAAACAGAGACAGGGACAAAGCCACAAGGACATGGTGTGGCATCTCCTCTCTGGAATCTAGGAACCCCTGGCTATCTTTGCCTGTCCTCCCTGACCCACAGGAAACTGTAGGACCTCTCAGAGCAAGACAATGGGACAGGACCCTGGCCAAGCATTTCCCAACTATCTTACACTACAGGAAAGAGAACGTGGAGTCACATCGTAGGGAGGGAGGGCTGCTAGCTGTCCGGTCCCACACTGCTGCCCTATGCACGGGGGGGGCAACTCTAATGCTCTTCCTGAAGCCACAACCGTGGTACAGCTCTCTGAGTCCCCAGCCTCTGGCCCTAATTTAGGGATTAGGGAGTGTGTGGGCAAACCTGGCCCAGCTGCCCACTGCCTCTGCCTGTTCCCAGCCATCAAAAGGCCCGTGGCCTCCTTCTCTAGGCCCTCCCAGCCCCAAGTTCCTACAGGACAGAAGCAAGGTCCACTACCCCGCTCGGAGGAAGGGAACAATCCCTGACCTGTCTGCTGTCCTCTCTGGGAGGGGACAGTTGTGGGAACCCTGGGAAGAAGATAAGGATCCCAGACACTGGCCGCACACTACCAGGTTTGTTTGGTTTTTTTTTTTGTTTTTTGTTTTTAAAGATTTATTTATTTATGTATGTAGGAGTACACAGCTGCTGTCTTCAGACACACCAGAAGAGGGCATCGGATCCCATTACAGATGGTTATAAGCCACCACGTGGTGGGAATTGAACTCAGGACCTCTGGAAGATTAGTCAGTGCCTTTAACCACTGAGCCATCTCTCCAGCCCACATTACCAGTTTTTAAGGATGTTCTTGGAATCGGGGGAACCAAGTCTAGGTGCCATCTAGCAGGGGCCTTTGAACCCACCGTCCTTGTCTGTTTTGTTTCTATGTTTGTGGTTTTTTTTTTAAGACAGGGTCTCACTATGTAAATCTGGCTGTCTTCACTCTCTAGGCCAGGCTGGACTCCAGAAATCCTCCTGCCTTTGCACCCTCAGTGCTGGGATTAAAGGCGTGCGCCACCACGTCCAGTGTGATTCCGTCATCTTTAAGTTACTCATTTATGAAACAGATGTGGTCTCCAGTTCCCCGGGGGCTAGACACCCTGAGAGTTCTGAGAGACAGCATCATCAGGCCCTCATTGGAGGCGACTTGGGTTAGAATTCCAGCTCCTCCACACTCTAACAGAGGTGGACTGCGTATATATATGTAGGTATGCAAAGTGATGGTGATCAGAGCAGCACATGACTCCCGACACGCTACACAGAGATAATCCGGGCAGAGTACCCAGGCACAGGAGCACCCACTTATACAAAGAGCAGCAAAGTGGGGTGGGGACTTGGCTGCTTGATGACCTCGGGAGGTCTGTTCTCCAAAGGTGCACACTTCTATTTATTCTTTTAAACATTTCCTCTTTCAACTCATTGGACATTAATTTTTAGTTATGTGCACATGCATCTGGCTGCATGCAGATGTGTGCAGGTGCCCGCGCGGTCCAGGTGGTATTGGATTCTTTGAAGGTAAAGTTACAGGCGGTTGTGAATCACCAGATCGGAGGTGCTGGGAACAGAACCCAGGTCTATAAAGAGCTGCAAATGCTCATAACCATGCATCGAACGCACACACTTTTGACACCCTGATATTCTGTTGTCCTCTCTGCATCTATTACTGAATTCCTCTCCACGGCTCTGACACGGGTACTACTTGGCCTCTTTAGCAGAGGAGGGGAGAGAGCTCCAGGGCCACACAAGGCATCAAAAACAGGGAGAGCGCACAAGTCTGGGTTCTTCATCCTGCCCAGCCCTCCAGAGCTCCTGCCCCAGCCTCCTGCGTTGCAGTAGTATCCTACCTTGAGGCTGACATCGTTGGTGCCGCCCTGACCCTGAGCAAGGTCAGGGCAGCTCTGGCCGCCCCAGGGCCTAAGAAGGAAGCACAGGGAAAAGAATAAAGAAAATTCTTATGTCCCAACACCTTCCCAACACACAGACTGAGATTAGCGGCCCCTGCCTCCCCTAAGCCAGGACCCACAGAGCAGCAGGACGAGCAACAGTATCCTCTGCTTCCTTCCCCAGTCTCCTAACACACACACACACACACA
>NC_034595.1:85020330-85022035 GCF_900095145.1 Mus pahari | reverse complement strand
ACACACACACACACACACACACACACACGGGGTGGGGGAAGGCTAGAGCACAGTCCCCGATGACTTTATTATTTCCTGTTTACCAAAGCCCTCTGGGTGCCAGGCTTAACCCTAGGACCCCTACCCACCCATCTGATCATTTTTAGACCTCAGGGAAAAAAAAATGTCAGCATCTGTGTTCTTCAGATAAGAAAAACAGAGGCACAGAGAGTCAAAGTCACTTGCCCAGGGTCACACAGCTCGTGACCTCCGCCTTAGGCAGAAGGTCAGCAGGACTGTCCCGCTCCAAAGCTTGACTGGACACTGTATTAAACGGGAGAAAAACTTAGAAGTGTGTTGCCCAACCCGACGCCCCTCCCCCTGGGTGGGATCAGCCAGGATCAGAGGCCTGTGCCCAGGTTCAGGGTCCCATTCCCACGGCTGGTAAGAATGGGGCCCAACTGTGTACGTGGCGTGCGTGTATCGTCATGCCGGTTCTGCAGTCCCTCTCCTGCCCTCCTCACTTCTGACTCAACTGCACCCCAAGCCAGCCTCCTCTCTCAGTGTGGCGGGGCGTGGGGCGAGCCCATCAGGCCTATGGGGCAGGTTTCTGCCAGACAGGGTAAGGGAGAGGGTGTGTCTTCCAGGTGGGAGTGGGCGGAGCTCTAGCAGGGTGTGGGCACCCCAGGGCACCCGGGCTTCCAGGCACCGGGTGGCTGAGCCCTCCCCTCTTTAGGGTGAGAGAGCAATCCCATCCCCTCCCGGCTGCCCCTACCACGCCCTCTTCCCTCCTGGGCCAGCAGGCCCGAAGACAGCTGCGTCACGATAAGATCAGAACAAATTGCCCGGTAACTGCATAGACATACAAACACCCAACACCTGGTACCAACAGCACACCCACACACTCTGCTCACGCAGGGCCTATGGACTATGGGGGCCCGCTGGGATTTTCACTATCCCCTCGAAGCCATCGGGCTCTGCCATCCACAGGGCAGGGCTGTCCTCCACTCTCAGCTACCATGAAGGGCTCAGAGAGGTAAAGGAACTTGCCCAGGCTACTCAGCCAGCAGGCAACCATGGGTAATAGCCTACCATCACTGGCTTCTGCTCTCGCCATCTCCATAGCAACCTGGCTTTTGGAGAAGTGGCTTATCTCAGCCTCATCTCTTCCCACCTGTGTGACTTTAGGTAGGTGACTTCACGTCTCTGAACCTCGACTTCCGGATCTGAGTCACACTCAGATATATATGTCTTCCAAGGCTGCCAAGAGGATTGCTTCAGATCATCCAGGGAAAGCATGAAGCAAGTGGCACATAAAGGTTTATTGTGGGGACAGTCTAGAGTTATGGCCAGGTTCCGGGGTGACAGGGGAAGCCCATGTGTGGCAGCTGAGAGCAAACACAGTTCCAGAACTCACAACAAAGGACCCCAGAGGCCAGAGAGCCTTTGCCCTGGGACGTAAGAACCAAAGTCCACAGCCACAGCCGGCAGCAAAAGGAGGTATTACTGGGTGGACAATCCTTAGTCCGCAGCCTGCCTGACAGGAAGTTGTCAAAGTCTCTTTGAGTTACAAAACAGAAAACAGACAATCTAAAGCCGTGGAGCATATTTGTAATCCCAGCACATAGGAGGCTGGGTAAGAGGACAGACACAAGTTCGAGGCCAGCCTGGTCAACATGCATACCACTACCTTATCTTCTACGGCAGAGAGAGAGAGAGAGAGAGA
>NC_034595.1:85002050-85019190 GCF_900095145.1 Mus pahari | reverse complement strand
TGGCCTTGAACTCAGAAATCCGCCTGCCTCTGCCTCCCGAGTGTTGGGATTAAAGGCCTGCGCCATCACGCCCAGTCACAATAATTCTTGAAGTTTGAGTGAACCCAAGAGACACATGTTTGTTAACAAGGGAAGTCCAACAGGGTGTGGTTCCTGGCCTGCCGCTGCCTTCCAAGTGCTGGGATTATAGGGGTGCACCACCATGCCCGACTAGACCTATTTATTTTATGTATATAAGTACACTGTTGCTGTCTTCAGACACACCAGAAGAGGACATCAGATCCCATTACAAATGATTGTGAGCCACCATGTGGTTGCTGGGAATTGAACTCAAAATCTCTGGAAAAGCAGCCAGTGCTCTTAACCGCTAAGCCATCTCTCCAGCCCTGACAGGAGATATCTTATGCCTCTTTTTTCATTTCCATCCCCAGGGAGAATTGCATCCCACTGGATCATGGGGGGTAACATCAGCTGACCCCTACTTGGGGTGAGAAGGAACTGCAATTTGAAAGTGGTAAGCAGGGACCCACAGGACAATCGGAGGTATTGGGAAAGGTGTTCAGGAAGGAACGCAACGTGTCCTGTGATTGGCCAACACACAAATCCCTTCTTGCTTCGTGTCCTGTGATTGGCCAAAACACAAATCCCTTCTTGCTTCGTGTCCTGTGATTGGCCAACACACAAATCCATTCTTGCTTCATTCTCCAGTTACTTCAAGATGCTCAGTCCATCATGCCAGGTAACTGAAGTGGCTGATAAGAATCTCACGACCGAGGTCCTCCTGCCCCCTGGTGTCCCTCCTCCCGCTGGGCACACTCTCCTGAAGTGTATAGCACTGTCCCCTGGTGAGCTGAGATAGAGAACTCAGGTCCAGATAGGTCACAGACAAGAGTGGAACTCAAATCCAGCCTGAGGCAGACGGCTGCATGGAGCCACATGGGCTGTGTGCCTGTTTCCAGGTGATGGGTGGGATCTGGCAGGGACATTCCCCTCCACTGGAGACTCTCAGCAGGCTTTGACTCAGCACCAAGACCATCTTTTAATCGCTAAGACTGCTCCCGGAGAAATGCTGGCACCACTGCTCAAGCTGGCTGCCCCTGCTTTCCCCTGGATTCCGAGGACCCCTTGTCCACAGTCCAGCCCATCATCTTCTCCTCCACAAGATCTAGCGCTCCTTGGTGCCACTGGGCAAGGCAGGTGAGAGAGGCGAGGGGCAGGTGGGTGTGGGCCAGGCCACGGAGCTGAGGAGCCCGCAGCCTGTGGTGCAGCTTAGGGTAGAGGGGACTTGGACACAGGCCGCACTGGGAGGGCCTGGCACCTGAGTGCAGCCGAAAATGGGTCTTGAGGTTGCTGGAGCTACTGAAGCGCTTGTGGCACACCTGGTAGAAAGGGGTACTCCTGTCATCGTCATCTCCGGCCCCCAACTGGCTCTGGGACATTCTCCCCATCCCCATCCCCACCTGTCTTGGAAACACCTCCCCTAACCCATCTCCCTGTCAATGCAGACCCGGAAGCTATTCCTCCCGGCTAGAACCTGTGGGCGGGGTTTAGCTTTCTTCATTTCTGTATGAGTGACTTTCCTCGGAGTGACTTTCTTTCTCTGCCAGTCATAGATGAGCACTGATTTTCATCCTCATCCGTTAGAGAAGACCAACTAAGGGACTCACATAGAGCCCTGACGCAGGGGGCGGAGCCAGCATTTCCTGGGGGGGCCTGGGCAAGCCGGGCACTGACTTTGCATAGGTCTTCCCAAGGAACCAGTAAGCTGAGGCTCAGAGGGAAGAAGCCACCAGCCAAAGGCCACACGAGTTAGGAGGAGGAGGAGCTAGGATTTGAACAGACTTTGTAGGGTAGACTCAGAACCACCACACCGGTCTCACTTCTGCCCCTGTCAAGGAGAGACTCCCTACCTCTGCCCTCCCAAAGGATGCGGACAGACTCAGAGAAGGAACTCACGGATCCAACTGTTTCCCTACTTGGAGTCCTAGCTTAACTATGACTCCTTCAACAACCCAGGGAGGTAGGAAAGGGCACGCATGCTCCAAGACTGTCAGCTTCATTATTCTCCATGCATAGACAGGCTGCTGTGTTTTGTTCTCCAACATCACTTATTCCTGTGGCCATCCCCTCCCCGCCCCCCCCCCACACACACGAGTTCTCTCCACTACCCACCTTCCCACCCTCCACACCCTCCTCCTCATCTTTCTGTTCTCTTTATGTAACAGGTGCCCCCCCCCCCAGGAACTTAGGATTCCTTCCCCAAGCTGCAAGTGCACATGTGAAGGGGAGAAAGGGATCACCTGGCACTGGTGGGGCCGCTCCCCGGTGTGCACCAGGTGGTGTTTTTGCAGGTGGGCCAGCTGGGTGAACCGCTTCTGACACAGGGCACACTGGAAAGGGCGCTCACCACTGTGTACGCGCAGGTGAACCTGGAAGAGATTTTGCCAGCCATGTAGAACATCTAACAGCCTAAGAGTTCACTCCAAATCTCCACCCACATCCTCTGCATCCTTTGCTGCTACCAGGGCCTCTTTACCACCTCCCTCAAAAGTTAGTACCCAGACACTCTCAGGACCCAGATCTACCCTGTAGCAGAGATTCAGGAAGCCAGATAAGGGGTACCTTAGGTATCCCCTAGAATAGCTACTTCAAGTGCAATTCACAGACCAGCGGCATTGGTATGACCTTAGGAACATGCTAAAAAAGCAAATTCTAGGGGCCATCATTAAATCTGAGGCCAGAGGACGGCAATCTGCAGGTTTGCTAACTCTGGTTTCTCCAGTAACCATAACCTGCACATAGCTTGTGGTCCTTGCTAACAGCGAGGGCCCAGGCTGGACGACACCTATACAGTCGACACCTATAACATCTGGCCTTATTTGTGGGATCCCACTTGAAAAGGGGGGCTGTTTATAAGACTGTGATCTCAATTCACCAAAACCTACCCACTCCCCCTCTCTTTTAACTTTCAAAAGCAGTAAAGAGGCTTAGCTGGGAGCCCAGAGAGAATGCTGTCTAGGAAAGAGCTTAGTAGTTGATGCCAAGAAACTGAAATTCAAGCTTGAGCCCACTAATAATAAATTGTGGTACGCTGAAAATTTCTTTCTACTATGGGCCTCAGTTTCCCCATTTTTAACTTAAATAAGGTGATGTCACACACAGTCTTTCAGGATGCAGGAGACTTCGATGTGCACCCCCCTACCCCTTTTTTGAAATGGGATCTCACTAGGTAGCCTTCGTTGTCCTGGAAGTTGCTATGGAGACCAAGCTGGTCTCCATCCCACTGAGATCCGCCTGCCTCTGCCACCCAAGTGCTGGGATTAAAGGTGTGCACCACCACTGCCCGCTTTTATTTTTAGATGGAGTCTCACTATATCACCCAAACTGTCCTTGGATTTGCACTGACACGCTCCTGCCTCAGTCTCCGGGACCAAAAGTGTGCTCCACCAAGCCCGGGTGGTGCCCAGCTTATCCCATATTTACTTCCATCAGGGTGAAACCTCAAGACCACTTGTCCCTAGGAGGTGTCCAGGAGTGGCTTCCAGACTCCAGGACTTGATTCTGGAAGCAAAATGAAAAGCAAGAGAGTCACAGGAAGATTGAAAGGGACAGCAGGACCCAGGAAGCCGGTACCTTGAGGTTGGAGAGCTGCCCAAAGTTCTTGCCACACACGTTACACTCGTATAAGAGTTTACCATTCTCTTTCTTCAGAGGGTAGGGCAGGGCTATGACACCCGCCCGGGAGCCTGGCACAGTCCGCCTTGTCGGAGCTGCCACACCAGCTTGTCCTGGGGTCCAGGCATCTCTAGAGCTCCGAATCCCAACCTGGCAGTGTAGGGTGTAGCCGGCATTCTGGAAAGCTCCTGAGTGGAGAAGCAGGGTCTTCTCTTGGGGAATACGAGGTCCAGGCCCACTGGCTGTCATAAGCAAGCTGGGCCCAGTCACAGTGGGGTATGTGGAGTGTGGGGGCAGCATGAAGAGGTATGGACATTGGGCAGATGGTAGGGCCCCATAAGTGAATAGGTAAGGAAGAGGCAGAAGTGGGTACCCAGGGAAGATGGGGTAGATGTGGATAGGGAGTTCCTTGGAGATGAGAGTGGGAGGAAGCCAGGGCCAGAAGGTTAAGGAACTAAGGCTCTTTCTGTCCAGCCCAGCATCTGGGAAGGAGCTGGTACAAGGAGGGAGGGGTGGGTAGGCGCCTCTTTCTGGCTCGTTTCCCATCTCTCTGTTCAGTGAGTCCTTGATTGTGAGTTTCTCGTTGTTGGTGGAGGCTTTGTACGAGCTTGGCGGCTGATGTCCTGAACCAGAAAAGGAAGATCATCAGGCCCTGTACTGCCTGCAGGCCAAGAGCTCAGAGCTGGGAAAGAACCCGCAGCTTGAGCTAGGCACTTTTCTTTGGGACTCAGTTTCCCCACTGCTACTGAGCCTATAATAAAAGCCGCCAGTGTGCAGGGAGCAACTGGCAAATTCAGGGAGAGAAAAATCCTGTGAGCATCCCACTAGACATCAGGGAGAGGTTAAGCATACCCAGAGGCAAACTGAAGTTTCAGGGCGAGAGCCCAGATTTAAAATATGAATTTGGGTGTCATGGTTCAGAAGGAGGCAGCCTAAGGGTCCCAAGGGGCAGATTCTAGAACACATGACTAAATTTAAAGCACAGTTAGTAAAATGTTCAGTTCTTCGCTGGGCAAATGTGGTGCATGCCTGTTGTCCCAGAAGGTGGGAGGCGTAGGTAGAAAAATTAGGAAGGAGTTCACTGTTATCCTTGACTGCGTAGTAAGTATGAAGCCAGCCTGGGCTACCTGGGATCCTGCCTTAATAAAAGCGAACAGAAAAAAAAAAATTAAAAATGATAGGGACCCCCAAGATGGCTCAGCAAAGGAAGGTGCTTGCTGCCAACCCTGAAGATCCGAGTTCAAGCTGCACAATCCACACATCCACGGAGTAGAAAGAGAGAACTCACTCCTGCAGTCTGTCCTCTGACCTCCCACTGTACACAGGCAGCAAAGTGTGCTGGGGCTCCATCCTCACCGGTGACAGAGTCCCATCCCCTCTGCATCCCCAAACCTGGATCCCCTTCAACCCACCAACAGAACTCTCACATCCAGCCCCAAGCCCCCAGACTCACTAATGTTTGAGGCGTCTTCTCTGAGGTCCTGTGGGGCTCCGCCTATGGGTGTCTTCTGCAGGGCATACAGGCATAGGTCCAGGCTTTCGGGGCAGGCCAGCCAGGGAGATTCAGCTGGTGTCGGTGGTAAGGGGCACATCCTCTCGCTCCAGGGTAAGTCGTGAGTATCCACTGTGTCTGCAAGTGGCTGAGAAGTGTCAGCTGAGCAGACCTGGGAAGCAGAGAAAGGGGCTTGAGGCCCTGGAATGGGGAGTCTCTTGTTTAGACTCTAAGGGGAAGCAGGTAAGCCATGGACACCCACTCACTCCACCTTCCATTCAAATGGTCTCCCTCCCTCCTCCAAAGGTTTCTCTAAGGGCTTTGTTCACTGACTCTCTCCCCTTCCCCATAAAACTTGTCCTGTTCTCCCACTAAACCCACACTCCCGATCACCCTGGTTTTCATCTCTTGGTTATTCTGAATGGGACCAAGGTAAACTCAGGGGAAAATTCTCATCCTAGACTGTGAACCCCAACAGGATGATTCTGGGCCCCCTCCCACTAAAGTCCAAGTGGAAGTGCAAGTCCATTTAGCAAGGCTTGTGTGGCCGTCCCTCTTCTTGTCCATAAAGGCCTAACCCAGTCATGCATTCCACCCTCCTATTCATTGGAGACATTCTCAGAGAGAAGGTTAGGTCCCACCCTACCTGGTCATCTTGATAGAGCTGGAAGTCCAGACTAGGGTCCAGGGAGTCTCCTAAACCATCCAGGACTTCCATCTTGTAGCAACAACCCAACTAGGCAGCTGGTTTTCCCTTCATGCCCCCACTACCTGATGGGGAGGGGGAGTTGAGATGAGGTGAGAAGGCTGGGTTCTACCTAGCACTGGTTCACTCACTGTGAAGTGCAGCTGTAAGCAAGTCACTTTCCTCCTGGCCTCATTTTCTCCATTTGAGAAATGCAGGACAGGGACTGGAGACGCAGCTCGGCAGAGTGGGTGTCTAGCATGCATGGGGTCTTGAGTTTGATCTCCATCAATATATAAACTGGGCGTGGTGGGGAACACTGTAACTCGGGCACTTGGGAGGAAGGGGGGGGGACTCCAAAAAGTGAAGAAAACTAGGTACGTCCTAGCTAAGGTGTGCCTTTTTGGTTGGTTGGTTGTTTTTTTTGTGGGGGGGGGGGTCTCCGAGTATCTGGCTTTTCTGGAACTTGCTCTGTAGACCAGGCTGGCCTTGAACTCAGATCTGCCTGCCTCTGCCTCCCGTGTGTACCACCACCATCGGGGTGACGACTGTCTTGGTCCTGGCATGCAGAAGCTGGTGACTCTTGCCTAGAAAGCACATAAAGGATATTAAACAAAGAAGAAAGTCCTCATGAGGGCTCTGAGAGAACATTCTGGGTCCCTCGAGGCTGTGGAGAACTAGGAGCCTGCACTTTTTTTTGTGGAGAACAGGACTATATCAACCAGAGGCTCCTACCATCCAGGTTTACCTAGGTGGCTTAGCTGGGAAACACTAAGAAACATCGGGAGATGGCCCTAGTGCTACCTGGCTTGCCTGACAAGACAGTGCCCCAGTGTTCAGCTGGATGCCAGTCAGCTCCCTGCTGCTCGGGCATCTTCATCTGAGGCCACACAATATAGGGGACAACTTGGCTATGCAAACCCCACCCCACCCTCCTCTCCCAAGTGGCCCCAAATGCCCCCTCAGATGCTAAAACCACAATTCAGGCACTCAGACCCCCCAATGCCCTGCTCTTTCCCCCTCTCCCAACTGTTGCTGTGCCTCAGCTCTCAAATACCGTGGCCCAGAAGGCACCAGCTGGCCGTGTGGGCTCTTCGCCAGGTTCTGCAGCAGCCTTCTCTGGCTGGGAAGGAAGGAGGTCCGGCAGGCGGGCAGCGGTGCTTGTATCTGAGGCCCCAGGGGGTGAGAGAGTTGACAGGAAGATGCAACACTTTTGAGGTTGCCTTAAATAGACTTCCAGGAAAGAATGAGAGGGTCTGAGCAGGATGCCAAGGCCCCTTTGATCCTAGGACATGATCTTATTTGGATTTTTTTTTTCCCTCTTTTTGAAACAGGCTCTCATATAGCTGAGACTGGCCTTGAACTCCTGGTTCTCCTTCATCCGTTTCCCTAGCACTGGTACTAAGGGCACATTTACCACACCTACCACTCAGATTGGGGTATGAGTTCTGGCTGTGGTCCTGGCTGCCCCCTGCCTCTATTGGTATAGTTTGTTGCTACTGTTGTTTTGAGACAGGGTTTCATGTAGCCCAGTAGTCTTATAACTCCCTCTATAGCCCAGGCTAGCTCTGAACCCTGATATTCTCCCGCCTCCGCCTCTTTAAGTTCTGAGATTGCAGCCCTGAACTTCTAGGTCTGGCCTTTTGTTTGTCTGCCTGATTCATTTTTCCTCTGTGCAAAGTTAGACAAAGGCTCTCCCAGGGCAGCCTCTCCGTTTTACAATGGGAAATCCATGTGACACACACTCTGACTAGAAGATGTAGCAAGGATCACAGTAAATAGCTACTTTCGCAAGCAGCTTGCTATGTGCCTGGCCCAGTGCCAGGGCCTTCAGGTGCTTTCATCCCTTTAATCTTCACCCCAAATCCGAGGGGTTGGTTTGATTCTTCCCAGGATCAATGGGCTCAGACTGCGTACAAGACTCATCCAAAGTCACACAGCAACTAACCAAGAGGTCTCTGGTGTCAACCCTTAGACTTGGGGATCTCTTGGTGATGTGAGTTCCCCATGCTAACCTAACACACCAGAGAGAGCTGGGTATTTGGGTCTTGGCAGTCACTGCCGCACTACTGTCCCTTGTCACAGTTTACCCGCTGTTAATTCATTGGGCTACTTGGGGCTAAACCCAGGACCTTGTACACGTAGTCATGTATCTTACCACTATGCAATATCTCAAGCCTTCCTCTTACTTTTTGGGGGTGTGTTCGTGTACATATATGTGCATACACATCTGCATACACATGCATCTGTATGAACACGTATCTGTGTGCACATGTACGTGGAGGTCAGAGGGCAACATCAGGTTTCTTCCTCCATTATTCTCCGTCATATATTCTTTACATGAAAGTATATAGCCGGGCGTGGTGGCGCACGCCTTTAATCCCAGCACTTGGGAGGCAGAGGCAGGCGGATTTCTGAGTTCGAGGCCAGCCTGGTCTAGAGAGTGAGTTCCAGGACAGCCAAGGCTACACAGACAAATCCTGTCTCGAAAAACAAGCAAACAAACAAACAAAAATAAATAAATAAAAAGGAAAGTACATATATTCTTTATATGTATACTTTCATGTATATATGTACTTTTAAAATGTTTATTTTAAGTGCATGTGTGCATGTGCATGTGTGCATGCGTGTGTGTGTGTGTGTGTTTTATGTGTGCACACACGAGTACAGGCACTTGGAGAGCCAGTAGCAGCCAGATTGCCCAGGACCTGAAGTTACAGGCTGTCAGGAGTCATCTGATATGGGTGCTGGGAATCATACTCCAGTCCTGAGAGCAGTAAGTGCTTTTACCCGTGATCCACCTCTCCAGGCCCTCTACCTTATTTTTGGAAAGTGGGATTGCAGGCACGTGCTGCTGTGCCCAGCTTTTTGTGAATGCTGGACATCTGAACTTGGATTTACTTTACCCATCCACCCATTTCCCTAATTCTTGTCTGTCTATCTGTCTTAAGACAAGGTCTTATTATGTAGCCCTGGCTGGCATAGAACTCGCTATGTAGGCAAAGCCAGCCTTGAACTCACAGAGTTCTGCCTGCCTGTTTCCTGATTGCTGAGGTTAAATGCATGTATCATGCCTAGCTGGGTTTTACTTTTTTAAAAGACAGACACTAAGTTGCTGAGGTGTTGTGTGACAAGACTTTTCCTGGGGAGGTGTAACATACGAGCCTACTCATGGATGCCAACCACTCAAGTCCAAGTTGTTGAGCCAATGAGTTTTAATGAGGTTATTTACAGGAATACGGGTGAGGGGTTACTTCCAGGAGCAGAAATATGACTCAATGACAGCGCCATTATCAAAGCCCACCCCAGTATGGGTGACAGGTCACAAAAGCTGGGACCCCTGGCACACACTGCAAGCTCAAGAGGCTGGAGAGTGTCCTTGCCTTGTGCCTCAATTGGTCCAAACCTCTTCTAAGCAGCTCAGCTAGTTTCTGCTTCTTACAGGCATCTGGGGTGGTCTCAGAGTCTTCAAAACAGCTGGTCTAGCTGGGCGTGGTGGCATACGCCTTTAATCCCAGCACTCAGGAGGCAGAGGCAGGCACATTTCTGAGTTCNAGGCCAGCCTGGTCTACAAAATGAGTTCCAGGACAGCAAGGGCTATACAGAGAAACCCTGTCTCAAAAACAAAACAAAACAAAACAAAACAAAAAATAAAACAAACAAACATCTGGTCTGGTCTGCATATCTTCATTGTTTACTCTGGGAGGGCGGGGCCTAGTGAACCTGGTCAGTTTCAGGGACTTCCTGAACTTATTTTGAGTTGTTTGCCTGCTGTCTTAAGGAGCTTCCTTACAGGATGGAGTTTCAGTGTAGGAGGAAACCACCACATAACAGGAGTCTGCGTTTGAGTTTACCATGCTCCCGCCTCAGTCTCCAGAGAGGGTGGGATTACAGGTCTGCTCCAGAACTTACATTTCTACTTCTGTTTTAAAATTTAAAAAAGTATTTATTTTCTCAGGCTTGGAGGAGGTGATAGCCCTGGGTATCCCGAAACTCACTCTGTAGACCAGGCTGGCCTTGAACTCAGAGATCTGCCTGCCTCTGCCTCCTGAGTGCTTGGATTAAAGTTTTGTAGTATGTGCTACCACTGCCTGACCTTTTTTTTTTTCTTATGACACAACAAAACTTCTATTAACATTTTGAACAGAAGTTCAACTATTGCTGAAACTTGCAATTACTAAATGTGATTTGGGGCAAATGAACCAGTAAACAGGTAAATGAACATGAAGTTTGTTGAGGATTTTTTGGGGAGGATTAGATTTATTTTTATTATTTTTAACTGTGTGCATATGTGCGCCCATATGTGGGTACGTGCAGGTGTGCACAGGTCCCTGAGGAGGCCAGAGGCACCCCTCTGAGCTGGAGTTACAGACAGTTGTGAACCACCTAACATGGGCACTGGGAACAGGAAGTTCTCTTTTTTTTTTTTTTTTTTTGAGACAGGGTTTCTCTGTATAGGAAGTTCTCTTAACTGATGAGCCATCTCTCCAGCCCCTAAGTTTTGAGTTTAATCTGTGAGTTGAATTACAGGGTGCATGCTGTCTGCTCTCTCTCTGTCCCCAGCATCGCTGCTGTGCCGCTCTTGGTTCATGCCGTGACTTGCACACTTGTTGCCTATTCTCTCTTGGCTGGGTAGTGCTCCTTCACAGGGGTGTGCTCCCTCATGGTCTTCCCCTGTTGGTGGACAGGGGGAGGGAGACAAAACTGGAAGAGTCAAGGCTGTGTGGAGTGGTTAATCCGGCGCTGCTAGATTTATTTCATGCAACTGTAAATCTCCTAATCTCTCTTGTTTCTTCATCTGTCAATCTCTGCCTTATGGAGGTTTGTCCAGGAGCCCTCAAAATAATCAGTTTAAAGCCCTTTAGGATGGGCCTGGGCCTCAGCAAGTGCTTGGCACAAGCGAAGAACTGTTTTGTTTCACTACCCTTGTCAGGTGGGGACCTAAGACAGCTTCCTAGAGGGTTCAAAAGGGCAGGGCTGCACTGGGGTAGACTGAGTTCTGATTCATGGCTTGGTACATTAACCCCTTCCTGGCTGGAGACCACCTGCCCAGATGCAATGCAGTCTGCCCCAATCCATTCTACTCAGTGCCAGCACCCCGCCTCGTGGCATGGCAGCCCTCGTTGTGTGCCAGCCACTGGGCAAGACATGTCTACAGGCTTTGCCCCACCCCATCAGCACCACGGATGCCTCGCCCCTTCAAGATGGATGCTATAGTTCCCAAACCCACACTCAACAAAAGAGAGTGCTTGTTCAACATCACAGAACTCCAGATCCGAAGACAGGAGGTTTTTGCAGGGGTGCGAGGTGAGCCAAAGCTGCAGTTCCATAAGATGATTCCCCTAAAGGCAGAATGAGGAGGTCGGCTGAAAGTACAAGAGAGAGTGGGGGCCAGGCGGGATGATCCAGAAGCTGAGGCAGGAGGATCCCAAGTTCTAGGCCAGCCTAGGAATTCTAAATGAATTAAGAACAGGGAGGAGAAAGGAGGAGGAAGAAGAGGAGGAGGAGGAGGAGGAGGAGGAAGAGGAAGAGGAGGAGGGAGGGAGGGAGGGGGAGGCTGGGGAGATAAGGGAGCTGCTCTTACAGAGGACTAGAGTTGGAATCTGTCCCAGTACCCGCGTGGCAACTCACAACTGTGTGTAATTTCTGCTTCAGGGGATCCAATACCTTCACATAGACACACATACAGAAAAAAAAAAAAAACCAATGCACATAAAATAATAAAAATAAAATTTTAAAAAGAAAACAACAACAAAAAAAAAAGATTTGGGAGTATACTGGGAATTAGCAATGAGTGTCAGATTTTAGATACTTTGTGTGTGTGGTGCTAGAGAATGAAGTCAGGGACTCTCATCTGTTTTAAGCACATTTCACCAATTGCCAATGAGATGATACCAGGCACTGGACTGCCTCCTGTCGATTGTCTCTCATGGGAATATGGCCCAGGCCGTGGACTCTGCAGACCAGCTCCCAGAGGGCAAAGCTTCCGGGGCAGAGCAAAGCAGAGTTGGGGGGTTGATAATCTGCTTGCACAGGTTAGGGATCCAATGGTAGTATAGGCACATCCCGCTTCCTCCCCGTAGTCACTGCCACCTGTAAGACTAAGCAGCCAAGTGCCAGCCGGCTCTGCATGTGGCTCCCAGAGCTCTGTCGCAGGCATATTTTTGAGGGTACTGTGCTGGCACTCCAGGTCAGGAAGGGCACTGTGGTTGGCCCAGAGGGAAAAGCAGACATGGAGGAAGAACGTGATTCTGAGGACCATGCTACGGGCTACGGGGGGCGGAGGGGGGGCTCCCCTACCTCAGTTCTGTGGTTGACACCTTCCCTCCCTCTGCCTGACACCTTCCCACTTATCTCCTCAGGCGGCATAAGTGTCAGTCTGTCAGATGCCCTGAGTGGGCCCTGACTTCACACCCCAGGGTGAGGTAGAGATCTTGAGATAGGATGTTCGAGCTCTTGATTGTGCAGAAAGCCGTGGAGGTCTCTTTGCATCCTTCCGCTCCACCAGCAGTGACCTTCCATTCTTTCTGGGTACCAAAAGTCCAACCATGTCTTCAGGTGACGTCCAAGGTCTTTTTACCAAGCCTCTCATTTCCGCCATCCCCAAGGGGTGGAAACAAGACACTATGTTGCTGGGATTCAAATCCTCTCCGTCCCGTTCCAGACTATGAACGTATGTGGTGCGCACGCGCAATTTTATGCATGTTTGCATTTATGTGTGTTGGTGCTAATGGATAGGTGGAGATCTGAGGTTGATGCTGAGAGAGTCTTCCTCAGTTGTTCTCCGTTCTGTTCATTTATGCAGGTTTCTCAGTCATGCCCAGCGCGTTCAGACATGGCTGGTCTCACTAGCCAGCTCAGTCCAGGGAATCCCCCTAGCTCTGCCTCCCCAGAACTGGGATTACAAAACTGGGAGAGGATCTGAACTGGACTCTGGCACACAAGTGCTCTATCCACTGAGCCACCTCCCTGTATCCAAAGAGCGAACATACTCTTAGCCACTAGGGGGCATCGCCTATCGTGTGCACGATATGCGTGATCCAGTGCAGCAGGGCATGGGGAAAAAAATGAGAGCCCACCTTTCTCGCCTCCAGAAAAGAAAGCAGTATATAATGGACACCCATGTACCGGATCCAGCGACAGCCAGGAAGGAGCAGGTGGTGGATTTCGTTGGGGTCTCCTATACGCCAAACCTCTTTACATTCATCTCACATAATCGCCGTCATCACAGTTGACGGTGACGACTATTAATGTCCCTATTTTACAGCTTAGTGTCCAAAGACTGAGGGTCCAGCTGATAGCTTCAACGCAAGGAGTGGTGAGGCATCCCCAGAAGAAGCAAAATGAAGACAGTACCTGGCATTCAGACTTGGTGTCAAGGATGTAGCAGCAAGGCCCAGGACTCAGGCAAAGCCCAGAGCAGGGGCCATTTTTGGACCAGCTGCATTACACCATAATTAGAGGTCAATGCTGTCACCGGTCTTAATAGTTCTAAATAGGAAAAATCACAATTTTTAAGGGAAAAAAAAATCTCAGTTTTGTTTTTGATTTTTTGAGATGGGGTCTCACTATGTTCCTCTGGCTTCAAGGACTTTTCCAAAATAGAATAAATGGGAACACTACAATAGTCTATAAACTCAACGATATCCTGATGCCAAAACCAAAGAAAAGATACAGTGTGGTGTACACCTTTTAAAACAAATTCTAGGGTGGGTAGGGGAGCAGGGGCGGGCAGGGGGGGTATAGGGAACTTTTGGGATAGCATTTGAAATGTAAATAAAGAAAATAATAATTTTCTTAATAAAAAAATAAAAATAAAAATAAAATAAAATAAAAAATAATATATTATATATAAATATGTATAACAAACATTTTATAGTATATAAATATATATTTATAATATATAAACAAAATTATAATACGTAACATATGACATAAAAAAAAAAAACAAATTCTAGCCAGGCAGTGATGGTGTATACCTTTAATCCCAACATTCAGGAGGCAGAGGCAAGCAGATTTCTGTGAGTCCAAGTATATTTTATCTGTATGGGTTTTTTGCCTACATAGTGTGTTCTTGGTACCCGTGGAGGCCAAAAGAGAGCTTTAGAGTCCCTGGGACTGGACTTAGAGATGGCTGTGAGCCCTCTGTGGATGCTGGGAATCAAACCCCTGTGCTCTGGAAGAGAAATCATTGCATTTCACCACTAAACTGTCTCTCAAGCCATCCCTCCATTCTGCGAGTGAGTGAGACACGGAAGGTCTCACAATGTAGCCCTGGATGGCCTAGGACTCACAAAGATTGTCCTGCCTCAGGAAATCTTGTGCCACTATGCCTGACTTTCTTCCCTCACCCCTCAGCCCTCACCCACTCCCCACCTCCTACCCCGCACCCTCCCCCCCCCCAGCCCCAGAAGCATACATGTGATACACAGGCCCGGTCCCAGGCAAATCACGCATACACATAAAATAATAAAGTCACAAGGTAATAAGTCACAATGTAATTTTAGGCAGAACCAACACAGGGCAAGCTGTCTACATTTGCTTTAGTAGCAGATAGGTGGAGTGTGCGCCATCTGTCGCAGTACTTGATCGGCTGAGGAAAGGGGAGACCCTGAGCTCCTGTCAGCCTGGACTATATATAATGAGACCTCTCCCCAAACCAAATAACAAACAAACAAAAACCAAAGCTGTCTGTGTCCCTGCCTGGAGATAGTCAGTGGGAAATGTGACCTTGGATGGCTGTGGTGATGGACTCTACCTGGACAGTTGACACAGATGGAGACTCAGAGAGGACAAACCCTTTTCTATAGGCAGTAATCATGGAGCAGCAAGGCCAGCTGTGTATAACAGGGTTCACTATTCGTGTCATGTCCCCATTTCCAAAAAAAAAAAAGAGGCCTGGAGAGCTGTTGGCTCGGCAGGTAGTGCTTGCTGCTTTCCAGAGGACCTGGGTTCGATTCCCAGCACCCACACGGTGCCTTGTAAGCTTTGGTTACTCCTGCTCAAGGGGACCTGATACCCTTTTCTGACATCTGACATCATTACCAGGGCAACCCCAGATGAGATAGCAATGCCTGTGGCTCGGGAACAGGTGAGGAGATGGACCACTCAGGAGCCGGTCCACTCAGGAGCTGGTTTCAGGGAATGCATCTGCTTTAAGTGAGCAAAGCCAATCAGCTGTGGTTGGTGAGTTAGCACCTTAACTCTGATTGGACAGTGAGAGCTCATACCACCAGGTCTGTATAAAGAAGAAATGCACTAAAGGAGACATGGAGAATTCAGACTCCTCTGTGGGCCAGCTACTTGCTACTCACACTATTTCAGAGTGCAGTGTTCTGACTTCAGGAGCACAGCGTGCCTTGCTCCTTATTTAGAAGTGCAGTGTGCCAAGGAGGCTGGCTGCCAGGGCATGCCTGCACTGCCTCCTACAGATACCCATGGGCTCCAGGTATGTACATGGTGCACAGTCATACATGTGGGAAAAACACTCATATATATAAAATAAAGCAAATCTGAAAACAGAAAGTTTAGGGGGGGATGGAAAGGGAGGGAAAGAGGAAAAGAGACAGGGGCACACCCAACTTCATGATTAACCAACTTCTTTCCCTGGAAAGATTTTAGAGAAGTCTAGATTCCATGGATTCCTGGTTGAGAGAGAGGAACCTGGAAGTGGAAAATGAAGACGCAGAACACAAGCACGCCTTGGTCCTGGTCTCTTTCTGAACTTAATGTGCTTTAGTGGTATCTTGAAGGGACTTGCTCGCTTTCCCAACCTGCATGGGAAGGTACTTGGTTCCCATCTTAGATGGGAGAGAGAGAGAGAAAGGAATCGATTGCAGTCAAGCTTGACCATCTGAGTTAGAGCCCCAGAACCCAAAATAGAAGGAAAGAATTCATTCCTGCAAACTGTCCCCTGACCTCCTGATTAGGGAGGGCTTTGGCGTACATAAATGCACATGTGTCTGTCATATGCTCCCACACTAACTAACTCACTAACTTTGTTTTTTTTTTTAAGAAAAAAAAAATGGGTGAAAGAGAAAACCTGCTCTTCAGGATTTCTTTTTAACGATTTATTTATCTTATGTTATGTGAGTACACTGTCGCTCTCTTCAGACACACCAGAAGAGGACATCAGATCCCCTTATGAAAGAGTAGTCAGTACTCTTAACCACTGAGCCATTTCTCCAGCCCTTCTTTAGGGTCTTCTTAGAGACAGGGCAGAGGCTTTTCCTCCGACCCCACCCCAGACCCACCCCTGCTCTGTGCCTGTGTAGGCCTCTAACCCAGGGACCTTATTTTCCACCCCCTCTCCTGAGCAGAGCAGTTCCTTCAGCTTCTGGTCTGTGGTTTCCCACTGCTCTTAGAACAGCTGTGGGGGCAGCAAGGTGGGGAGGGTTTGAGAGGGCTGTGGTAGGCCAAAAGAAGGTGTCGCCTCCCTAAATAGCCTCTGAGGAAAGAGTAGAAGCCACTCTGAGGCAGACTCTCATCACACCCACGTCCAAGAAATCCCCACGAAGTTCCTAAGAAAGATAACCCTTGCTCCAAAATCACAAGCCCTCCTGCATAGATTGGGGGCATGCCCAGCATCTAAAGGGTCCCCCAGGTTTGGAAGGGGACCAGGGAGCAGAATGAGGAGGGGCAGGGCTAATGACTAGACAGTCATGTGCTAAAAGCAAGAGCTGAGTCTCCCTATCTGAAGGTTCCCAGATGGGGAGACCGTGGTGCCCTTCCTCCCCTTGAGATGAAGCTGCTCCACGCTGTAGCCTCTCTCGTCTTCTATCAGACTAGGGATTTTATATGAGCCTCGAGGTGTACCTGTCTTTATTCTGGGCATGGTGGAGCAGAAATATAATTTAAAAACTAGGAGAGCTGAGGCAGGAGGATTAGAAATTCTGGGTCAGCTCGAGTTACAAGTATTTTATCTGTTTTCATTTTGGGTTTTTGGTTTGGTTTGGCTTGGTTTTTCAGGGCAGGATTTCTCTGTGTAGCCCTGACTATCCTGGAATTAGTGCTATAGGCTAGCCTGGCTATAGACTAGAACTCACAGGGATCCGCCTGCTTCTGCCTCCCAAGTGCTGGGATTGAAGCTGTGCGCCACCACTCTCTGACTTGAGTCACAAGTCTTAAAAGCAAAAAAAGACAGGACAGGGACCGGAGCGATGGCGATGTGTTTAATCTCAGCACTCAGAGGACAGAGGCAGGCAGATTTCTGAGTTCGAGGCCAGCCTGGTCTACAGAGTGAGCTCCAGGACAGCCAGGGCTACACAGAGAAACCCTGTCTCAAAAAA
>NC_034595.1:84989061-85001884 GCF_900095145.1 Mus pahari | reverse complement strand
AAAAAAAAAAAAAAAAAAAGAGACCACTGTCTGGGTCTCCAGGAAGCAGGGCCTCCACCACTACCACTGCTTCCGACCTCCTCCCTGAGTGTCCTCCCCCTACTTCCGACCTCCTCCCTGAGTGTCCTCCCCCTGAGGCCCAGCCGCCCACCCTCAGAGCTGCTTGGCTTCCAGGCTTAACCCCCCCCCCCCCCCCCCCCCCCCCGGACTTCCCCTCCGCTTTCTTCTCAGCATAGCCAGGCCAGGTTTAGCTTCCTCCGTTTCCATCCTCTGCCAGGGGCAGGTGCTTCTGGCTAAATCATTAACAGCCCATTTCCGATAATCAGCTGGGCTCTGACCACACATGAACGGTTCACGGGACCAGTCACACCAGAAAAGGGTCAGAGCGCGGGTCCCTGACTGGCTGGCTGTGTGCCAGGCGTGTGCTAACTTCTCACAGCTGTCCCCATATTCCCTCAGCAGCTGCTTCAGAGCCGCTCCCGCTCACAGGCCGGAGTTGGCCGAAGGATGCTGCAGAGATGTCTGCCTCCCCCGTGCAAGCATTCTCCCAAATCCCAGAGGCCAGGGTTCTGGTTCCCGTATCACATCATCATCTGAGGTCCTGACTTGGGACCACTCGAAGTGGCAGGAAGCAACGATGTGATCTAAACACTAGGAAAGATGAAGAGCTGTCACACGAGGACCAGTTTGCAGGCGGCTCATTCTGCCAGGATTGGGGAGGGTCTAAACCTCAGATAACTCGACAGTGGTTTGGGTGTGATGCTCAGTGGTACAGCTTAGCACGTGTGAGGGGTTGGGTTAGGTACCTCATACTGCAAAATAATGAATGAAGAAAGGATGAGTTAGCAGATGACTGGCAGCGGGGGATGGTAACCGTCATTGGGGCCGGAGAGATGGCTCAGCAGTTAAGAGCACTGACTGCTCTGCCAGAGGTCCTGAGTTCAAATTCCAGCAACCACATGGTGGCTCACAAACCATCTGTAATGAGATCTGATGCCCTCTGGTGTACCCATGTACATACAATAAATAAATCTTGAGAGAGAGAGAGAGAGAGAGAGAGAGAGAGAGAGAGAGAGAGAGAGAGGATTCATGAGGGCAGACTGCTACAGTGGGGCAATAGGAACTGCTTCTTTTGATACACACAGAGGGACAGTGTATCTAGAAAATCACCAAGCTTCGTTCGTGCATATGAGGGCAACATGGGTAACTCCATGATGTCACACCTAGAAAGAAAGAGAGAGTTGGGGGGTGGGAATGGGAGAAGCAAGGAGTGGGGGGAGGGAGGAAGAAAGGAAAGAGGAAAAAGAAATCACCTTTCTCTAACATAAAAAACAGTCACTGGCCTGGCAGTGGTGGCGCACACCTTTAATCCCAGCACTTGGGAGGCAGAGGCAGGCGGATTTCTGAGTTCGAGGCCAGCTACGGAGTGAGTTCCAGGACAGCCATGGCTACACAGAGAAACCCTGTCTCAAAAAACAAACAAACAAACAAATAAATAAATAAAACAGTCACTGGGGCCAATGGTTAAGAATGATGACTGCTCTTCCAGAGGATTTCCAACACCTATGGCGGCTCAAACCATCAACTCCAGTTCCCGGAGATCTGACCCCGTCTTCAGACCTCCGTGGGCACCAGGCACACACTCAACACATAAAGTGAAATCCATCTTTAGAAAACTTTTTAAAGTCATTGAAGTGGTGTTGGTCAGGGGCACAGTGTGTGCTCAGTATGTAGAAAGCCCTGAGTTACATCCCTACATGCCATGGTTAATAATAAAAGATCGAGTTGGTGTTTTGTTTTATGTCAAGTTGACATAAGCTAAGGACATCTGGAAAGAGGGTATTTCTATTGAGAAAATGCCTCTAAAAGACTGGCTGTAGGCAAGTCTGGGGGCAGGTTTTTTCTTTCTTTTATTTATTTTTCATTTATTTATTTATTTATTTTTCGAGGCAGGGTTTCTCTGTATAGCCCTGGCTGTCCTGAAACTCACTTTGTAGACCAGGCTGGCCTCGAACTCAGAAATCCGCCTGCCTCTGCCTCCCAAGTGCTGGGATTAAAGGCGTGCGCCACCATGCCCAGCTTATTTATTTATTTTTATTTTGTTTTTTTGAGGCAGTATCTCTCTGTGTAGCCTTGGCTATTCTGGAACTGGCTGTGTAGCCCAGGCTGGCCTTGAACTCACAGACATCCGAGTGCTGAGAACACAGGTGTGAAGTACCAGCACCCGACTTCAGAGCTTTTTCTGGCTTGGTAGTTGACTTATGAGGACAGTCCCCTCCCCCGACTCCCTACCCCCAGGCAGGTGGTCCTGAGTCAAACAAAACAAACAAACAAACAATCAAAACAAAGCAAGCAAACAAACAAACCAAGAAAGCAGGCTAAGCAAGCCACGGGAGCAAACCAGTAAGCAGCATCCTCCAGCATCCCTCCAGCATCCCTCCAGCATCCCTCCATGTCCTCTATGTCCAGGTCTCAGTCTCCTGCCCTGCTCTCCCTAGTGAGGGACAGTGCTCAGAGGGATAACCCAAAGAAACCTTTACCTTCCCAAGTTGTATTCCATCACAGTGCTTTATCACAGGAGTACGAAGCTAACTGAGACAGAGGTCTGGGGAGATGGCCCAGCAGTTAAGAGACTACGTGGTTAAGGGAGACAGCATTCATTCAGGCCCCACCACACACCTAACAAGCTAGGTATGACATTACTGCTGTGACACCAGCTCTGAGCAATCCAACACCGTCTTCTTGCCTCTGTGTGCACACAGAAGCACGGGCATCAGATACACACAGGAATAAACCACTAAAACAAAACAAAAAAGTCAGGTGGTGGTGGCACATGCCTTTAATACCAGCACTCAGGAGGCAGAGGCAGACGGTTCTCCGTGAGTTCAAGGTTAGCCTGATCTACAGATCAAGTTCCAGGACAGCCAGGTCTGTATTGAAAAACCAAACCAAACCAAAACACCCTACTTGTTGAAAGTTTAGTGAAAATTTAGTGAAAATTGGATATTTACATAATGTCAATGACTGTAAGATACCTAATTACAAAGGGGTAATAGTGGCTTGTCCTGGAGAAAGCTGGCAAACACAACCCCAACCATGTGAGCCAAATTCAACCTCCCCCCACCATGGGGCAAAGTGACATCATGTACCCTTTGGTGTGTACGAAGAAACATACATCACTTTGGTGATATTCCTGCCAAGAACGAGTAATTAGAATCTAATTATGAAGAAACATCAGACAAATCCAAATGGAAGGATATTCA
This sequence comes from Mus pahari, assembly GCF_900095145.1. Taxonomy (NCBI): domain Eukaryota; kingdom Metazoa; phylum Chordata; class Mammalia; order Rodentia; family Muridae; genus Mus; species Mus pahari. Next base: position 84,998,621 of record NC_034595.1, on the reverse strand, counting down.
GTCCTGGTTGCTCTTACAGAAGATATGAAATCAATTCCCAGTCCCCAGTATAAGTGGCTCACAACCATCTGTTATCCCAGTTCCAGGAGCTCCATCACCCTCTTCCAGCCTCCTCAGGCACCCTGTGCACATAGGGTACAGTCATACATGTGGGCAAAACACCCATATACTTTGAATAAAAACAAATATTTACTTTAAACATGTTACATGTATGAGTGTCATGCCAACATGCATATGCGTGTATCACATTTGAGCCTGGTGCCTGCAGAGGTCAGAAGGGCCCATAAAGTGGAAATTTCTAGTTTCTTTGAAGACTCAGGTTCTAATGATGTTTTGCTGGGGCAGACAGATAGAAGAATGTTTTGCTGAAGCAGACACAGATGAAAGAATGCTTTGCTATAGCAAACATGTGAGAGGACACATGATGTTTAGAAAGAATATAAATATGACCCACAGACAGCAGGAGCTCAAGCTTTGGCTCAGCTTGCTCCAACTCACTAGTCTTTGCTGTTGACATGCATGTATTGGTTCATTTTCCATTGCGTTGTTGAGCTTCAATTGTGGTAACTCACCAAATAACTTCTTGTGAGACTCCTGCAGCTTCTTGCTGTTTCTGAGGGACTTTGGATGATTGGCAAGTCTCTTGGTTTCTTCTGGATCGAACTGCTGCTGCTGATTCGTGTGTGGTGTCCGCTAGTGGGCTGCACTGAGAACAATGCAGATTGGAATCGCCCCAAGGAACAATTTCTAACCATGTTCACTTCCCCTGTGTCCTAATCACCTTTCCTTCCCACTCTCTCTGGTGGGTGGTGGGCTAAAGGGGAGGATGAACCCTTGTTGAAGTAGGTTGTGAGAAACACATATGGGGCCATCACTGGGGGAAGTCAGGACGGAAGCCAAGACAGGAGCGTGAAGCAGACAGGCAGGAGCACTGCTGGCTCGCTCACAGCTTCACATTTAGCTGGATTTCTTGTACTGTCCAGAGTCACCTGCCCAGAGAACAGTGCCACCTGGAGTATTCTGGGCTCTTCTACATCAGTTAGCATGATCAAGACAATTCCCTATAGGCACGTCCACTGGCCAATCTGATCTGGGCAGTCCCTCAACTGAGAGTCCCTTCTCAGGTGACTGTATGGTGTGTCAAGCTGACAGCTAAAGCTGACTGGGACCGATAGATAGCAGCTTGAGTCCTACAGACTTACTGCGAGTGCACGAGCGCGCGCGCGCGCACACACACACACACACACACACACACACACACACACACACACGGTGTGGGGCGTGGTATTCTAGTCCCTGCCCAGCCTTCTGTCTTCTTGCAGAACCCTTGATAAACTATTAGTCCTTTGAGAAAGACAAGGACAAGAATTCAGTATCATAGACATGTGTCTCAAGTAAATGTTTGTGTACAAGTCTTAAATTTCAAAAAGCTGAAAAAGCCACAAATATTTAAAAAAAAAAACCAAATATATAGCACAAAACAAATATATATACACTAATAATATTGTAGACTGGCCCATTGCTCTGCCGTTTTCCAACTGGTTAGTTCCTGGCTATCTATCTACATGTTAAATTTCCAGTAGTTATTAAAATGTCATCCGGGCATTTCCTCCCAGGATGGGGAGAGCAAAAGCCGGCGTTGGGAACACCTCTGATCTGTTCACTTCTGAGGAGTAGATTTGTGGTGCTTGGTTACTCAAGGAAAGCCCCCTGGATCGGTGGAGTGAGAGAAATTGCCAAGAAAATGGAATGGTGGAATGTTGAGGGTCCTGGAGCTCCAGCTATAGAAGGATCCTGCAACAGAAAGGCCTCTGGCCTCAGCTGGACTGGCCTTACCAGGCTTTGCCCACTCACCCCCATCTCCCTACTCGCCTCACCTTCGACCCCCACATAGGTGTCCCAGACCTCCTCCCACCACATAAGCACGTCGTCGTCGTCATCATCATCATCATCATCTTCTTTTTCCTCATCACTTTCTATCTGGTCAAGAATTAGGCCTCTGTTAAGTCTCAGTTTAAAAATCTATTTCTCAGGAGTTTTGTGTGTGGTTTCCTGTTCCTAACATTAAATCGCTATACTTATCCATTCCCTGTCATCCTACCCTGCCTGTGCCACGAGGTCTGGAACTTTGTGTTTCTTTTCCACGCTCGTATTTTTCCAGTCCGCGTGCTGGATCTGGTGCACAGTGACTGGTACACAGTGGCACGGCAAACCTTTTCAAAGGAATGAATGAACAAAAGAGCTGGTGGCTAAGGAAAAGAGCCGTGTGGGGAGCGAGCGCCCCCTGCTGGACATCGAGTGCCAGGAGCCCAGAACAGCGTCACTGAGCTGGGAGGCGTCCTCTTGGGAACCCTTACCTCAGGATTTAGGCCGGTTCTCCACGATCAACCCTAGGATCACTCTCCTCCCAACCTCGGTATCTATCTAGTCCTGACTTCCAATTGTTTGGCTTTTATCCCCACCCTCCCCCACCCTGCAGCCCAAGCTCCAGCGACCACTGTCCAATTCTACCCACAATTAGTACCCCTCCCTTCTGGACCTTTAGCTTTGAATAAGAATAGGACCAGATTCTACCATCGATCCTCTCTCTCCCTCCTCCCTAATCAATCAATCAGAGTGATTGGCTGAGGCACTGGGGTGGGGGTGGGGGAGATACAAGGGGCAGCAGTATGTGAAGTTGGTTGGGGATGTAGAGTGATTTTGTTTGTTGGTTGGTTGGTTGGTTCTGGGTTTTTTTTTTTCCCTGAAATAAGAGCCTTCTGGCAGAATAGGGACTAAAGGTGCGTTGGTTTGGGGGGCAGGGAGGATAGTGAATGATGAGACTCTCTCCTGTGCTGAGGTATTTAGACAAAGGTGAACACAGAGCTGCCAGATACTGGTTTTGCCTGAGGGTTATCCCAATAGCCCGGTTTATACACTCCAAGTGCATCTAGAGGGAGGGGTTCAGAAGAGGAGCCAGAGCTGAGAGCCATGTGGGGGACATGAAGAGTGCAGAGAGTAGAACACAGAGCGGGGGCAGGGTCAAGGGGAGATAGAGGTCATCGCTTCCCCAGCAGGAAGAATGGTAGAAGAGGCCACAGTGTCACTCCATGTGGGTCCCACCCCTACCCCCACCCCCACCCCCACCCCACTAGGCCCCCAATCAGACAGAACTGGGGAAAAGTGACGGTTACTTAACCACCCAGAGTCTTGCTAGTTCTTCTGAGCACGCTGTTGTTGCTGGTGAGCTAAAGGGGGCTGATGCCAAAGTCCAGGTTATTGATCTCTGGCCCAATAGGTCAGCTGCAGGGCCAGGAGCATGTTGCCACTGTGGGAGGTGGAAGAGACCCCAAGACACTGGGGACGGGCTTCAGGCTGATCGTCACATCTGAGTCCTAGACTCTTCCTGTTGTTACACACTTCCTCCTCAGTCCTGCCCTGATGGAGTGTCTCGCAATAGACTTTGGGTATCTGGACTTTGAGGTGTATGGGGAGCAAAAAGCTGGGCTTCCAGGGATTAATTTACAGCCACCTCACCCACAGGACAAAGCCCTGGAAATCCACGATTTCTGGTCTCTTGGAATTCAGGGAGATAATGAACGTACTTCATGGTTGCAAAGGCGCTGATGATAGAAAAGGCTCTAAACCCATAGTCAAGAGAGATGGCAGAGTCTGAGCACAATCTGCTTTGCGGCTTTCACTGAGCCACTGAGCCACCGAGCCACCGAGCCACTGAACCTCTAGGATCTCCATGCTCTCATCCATAAGAAGAAAGGACTCTAAGATCTGATTTGATTTGATTATCATTATTATTATTACCCACTTCCTAGAATGCATGTGGAGATCAGAGAACAACATGAAGGAGTCAGACCCCTCCATCATGTGGGTCCTCAGGTCATTAGGCTTAGCAGCAAGCACCTTTACCTGCTGAGCCATCCCCCTCAGCCCACATCTGATTCTAAGGAAGGCTGAGAGGGGTGAGGTAATAAAGTAGGGTTAGGTTAGGAGATGGTGAAGGGAATTCTTGGAGGTAAAAATGTAGATCCTAATTGTGGCCATCACTAACTGGGGGAACTTAGACAAACCATACATTTCTCCACTCAGCAAATCGATAACAAGGAATTATACCAAGTCTTGGGCTGGATCTTCATATGCAGTACAAACACAGACCCTACCTTCTTGAGTATATTCTAATGGTCAGTGGGAAAGAAAAGGAGGCAAACAGAATGAAGTCAGGCAAGGGTCCTGTCCTAGAAGTGCACAGAACTAAGGTGAGGGGTGAGGTAGTGAGGTCCCTGAATGGATGAGGTAATAGCTTTGCTGGAGTCTAAAATATGGACGGTGGGCAGGTATGGTGGTTCCTAGCCAGGCAAAGAGGAGAGGAGGAACAGCCTGGACAACAGAGTGAGTTCCAGGACAGCCAGGGCTACACAGAGATGTGTGTGTGTGTGTGTGTGTGTGTGTAATATAAACTCTATACAAGGTCTAAGTCAATGCTACACCTTCTTTGAAGCCTGCTATAACATATAACGCATGCGCGAGCGTCTACTGTGTGTCAAAATGACAATTTCATGTATTTCTGTTTATCCTTCTGTCTGCTGCACTAGTTTTAGCCCTGGTGATCACAGACAGGAGGATGTGAATATGGTCTTGCAAATCTGTGGGAGTTTGAGCAAGAAGGGCATCCATGGGTCCATATATTTGAAAACCTGATTTCTAGTTGGAGGAACTGTTTAGGGAGGATTAGGAGGTGTGGCCTCCTTGGAGGAAGTGTGTCATCACTGGAGTTAGGCTTTGAGATGTTGAAGGTCCATGCCAGTCCTCGTCTCCCTCTGCTTCCATCTTTTGGGTCAGATGTACGATCTCAGCTCCCTCCGTGCCTGCCTGCCACCACGATGACCATGGGTAACCCTCTGAAAGCATAAACAATTAAATGCTTCTTTTTTAAGTTGCCTTGGTCATGGTGTCTCTTCACAGCACTAGAACGCTAACTAAGACAATGACCTACTAAAAGGAAGATACCCCAAGTCACGTATCAGGAGATGAGTGTGTGTTATTTGCTGGCTAAGATGTCAGACAAGTTACTTGCAGAGAACTATCTCTTCATTTACTAAGTGGGGTAGGGACCACAACATGGGAACACGAAGACTTAAGCCTCCTTTCTTTCTTCCTTGTTTTGTTTGTTCGTTTGCTTTTGTTTTTGAGATAGGGTCCCATGTAACCCCAGCTGTTCTTGAATCTTCAATCCTCCTGCCTCCATTTATGGGGTGCTGGGATTACTGAACTTGAAGCTCACCTATTCAGCTATCTGTGTACACTGTACATATCTCTAACAACCCTCTTACTCTTTTAATAGAAGATATATTTGTAGGTGTGTGTGTGTGTGTGTGTCTGTGTGTGTGTGTGTGTGTGCGCGCGCGCGCGCGCGCGCGCGCGAGAGAGAGAGAGAGAGAGAGAGAGAGAGAGAGAGAGAGAGAGAGAGAGAATATCTAGGCCAAATGTGTGCATACTTGGAATATATTGTCCCATCCCCTGAAGCTAGAGTCACAGGCAGTTGTGAGCCAACTGACAATGGGTTCTGGGAACCTAACTTGGATCCTCTGTAAGGGCAGCAAGTGCTCTAACCACTGAGCTTCTCTCCAGGCACTTTAACCCTCTTCTAATGGAAGAGGCATAGAGTACTGATTCCAACCAATTAGCCTCCTCCACAACCATCTCTCCACTTCATTGGTAGCATGGTAAAATTAGCCACGCCTGTCTCATAAATTTGTTGGTCGCATTGATGGATTATTGTTTGTTTTAAAGACAGGGTCTCACTATGTAGCCCTGGCCTGGCTGTCTTGGAACTCTCTCTGTACACCAGGCTGGTGTGGAACTCACAGATATCCTGCCTCAGCCTCCTGAATGCTGAGATTAAAGGGCTGCGCCACTATGCCGAGTTAGTTGGGAGACTTCTGCATAGCACTTGGTCCACTGCTAGGCCCATGGTGAACCTTCAAACAAGGTTAGCAGTGCTGTGTGTTTTGTTCCACTGATAACTCAGAATCTGGAAAAGACATCTCCCACTTCAATGTCCTCAAAGCAAGCCACAAGTGTGTCCTTCATTCGGCTCCAGTGTGCAGAGCAGAGTATTAAAGAACATACTCTGAAATCATGAATGAAGGTTAAGGGCTGGGGTGCAGCTCAGTAGCTGGACATGGGCCTCCCTGAGGAATATTCAAGGCCCTGGGGTGGATCCCCAGCCTTCAGCACTGGGAAAACAAAACATAAGCAAAGGACAGAGGAGCAAGTTGGGATGAGCATGGTCTGCCAGGCACCTCTTTCCGTGTGTGTGTGTGTGTGTGTGTGTGTGTGTGTGTGTGTGTGTGTCCATCTGTCCATCTGTCTGTCCATCTGTGTCAGTGTATATAGAGGGCAGAGGATAACACTATGGTGTCTTCTTCAACAGCTTTTCCACTCGTTTGCTCGGCAGTTTCACTACACAGCCCTGGCTGGTCTTGAACTTTTTCTATAAACCAGGCTGGCCTTGACCTCACAGGGATCCATTTGCCTTTGCCTCCTGAGCACACTACCTGAACACTTCCAAACATCTTTCACTGATCCTGAAGCTTCCCAGCTGGCCAAAGAACCCTGGAGCTCTCCTGTCTCCTCCACCCTCAGTACCGAGTTTACAGATGGTTGCGGTAACATCTGCCTTTTTATGTTTGTCTTTGGGGGAGCCACACTCAGATCCTTATTCTTGCCCAGCAAGTGATTTGCTCACCTGGACATCTCTCCAGTCTTCTCCAGCACAAATGTTTTTTGCGAGGAGCAGTTACTAGAAGATAGTCTCCTTGATGCTGAACCTCAAACTGGTTCATGTAGAGCCCACAAAGCAGAGTATGGTGAGACATGGCTTTAACCCCAGTGCTCAGGAGGTGGAATCTGTGAGTTCAAGGCCAGCCTGGTGATGGTGGTGCACCCTTTAACCTTTGGAGGCAGAGGCAGGCAGATCCCAGTGAGTTCAAGGACAACTTGGTCTACAGACAGCCAGGACAGCCAAGAAACTAAGAAACCAAGAAACCTATCTTAAACAAACAAACAAACAACAAAACAATGAAAAAAACCAAACCCAAACCCCAATATGTATATGTATATTTTATGCTCATTTTATATATTTTATCATAACATATATTTTATATATCCAGAAAACACTAGTTCTAACTTGAGAAGCAGTAAGGAATCCTTGGAAACCCACTGGGAGCAAGCTTAGAGAGCAGGAGAGACAGGAACAGGAGACAGGCTCCAGGAGAAGTAGGGATTTAACAAAAAGAAAACAGTCAATCCTTTGAAGGTAAGTGGGTGAACATCAGTGGGAAAGGCGGCTACAAAGTCCAAGGGAAAGCAGTAGCCACATAAGGAGAGAAATGTCTTGGCAGTGCACGGTGGGACATTTCCATAGTCAGGACAAAGTAAACACCAGTTAGCTGGAAAAGGTGATTTATCTGTACTTGGGAGGAAGGGGAAAGGGCCCTGTAGGGGCAAGTTCTCATCCATCATAACAGGAAATCAATAGCAAAGGGCTAAAACCAATAAATCAAGGACTAGACATCCGTGTGTATTATTTAGAGATATGGAAGTATCTTCTAAAGTGGCTCGAAGAGAGGCAGCCTAAGGGGCAGAGTGGCTTGGCCAGGGTACTCCCTTTATTATCATTCTTTCCACGCCAATGGACCGTTTAATGCTGTGCACTGATTCCTTTACCTGTTGGATGGAGAAGAGTATCTTCTTTTGTGATCTCTAAGTTGAGGCAAGCTGTTTGACTTCAGGGTCCTGGGTCTTATCTGGTACAATGGGGGACTCTTATCTGGAGGCTTGAGAACCGGAACAGATAGTGAGCGAAGAGCATGTGACATAGTCTCACGTGTAAACAGTAGCTGCTGTGTCAGGAGAGACTGGGTCAAAAGTCTAAGGCTGAAACAGGACTTAGGACGTGACAGGAGTCCTGGAGAGGAGCCACGAGACCATCAGTCAGCAGGCACATCCCAGATGGGTACCAGAAGTTCTACAGTTCAGGATACCTGGAGAGGGACCGACACTGGACAGAGAGCTATCATGTGCTCATCATTTTCTCTTGTGGGGGACATGTCAGAAAGAAAAGATTTAGAGGCTGTCAGGGTGAAGGTCAGAGGTCAGCTAGGGTCAGGAAGTCTATTCCATTGAGGTCACTTTTGTCTCCTTTCAATCTAATGAAGCCATTATTGGTGAAAGCAAGCGCCTGGCGTCTTGCTCTGTGAAGCAGGGCCAGCATGGGGAGCAGATGAAAGAAGGAAGGGGGCTCCCTTGGTTAGTCCTCCTGCCAATTCAACAGGCCTACGAAGTGAGAGGTGCATGGCCCTGATGGATGTGGGAAGTACTGACCCCTCAGTGGATGAGATGATAGCATGGGGCGAGAACAGATTGCTTCTTCTTGTAGTTAGGAATAGGGTCTCTCTCCTTTACACACACACATACACACACACACACACACACACACACACATATATACCACATAAACACACATACACACATCATACACACACACATAACACATATACACACATATATGCATACACACATACACACATATACCACATAAACATATACATACATATACACACACATATATACACATATACACACATACACACATATACACATATATACATACACATATATGCTTACACACATATACACATGTAAACACACACACACACACACTTCAGAATTTCTGCTCTGGAAGACACATTTGTCACCAATGAATCCAACTCTCAATTTAGCCTTAAAGCCTGCGCATGGTAGCACGCCTTTAATCCCAGCATTCAGTAGGCAGAGGCAGGTGGATCTCTGTGAGTTCAAGGCTGACCTGATCTACATAGTAAGAGATGTCTCAAAAATAAACACTTATGATCTCTTGAGATCACAGAGATGAACAGACTCGAGCACGTGTGCTGGACAGTCTCCAGTGACCGGTGCCTGCTGCCTTTAACTAGAGTGGGTTCACGAGGAAAGGAATTCAACCTCTTCTGCTTATCATTGTGTCCCCAGCATTTCACAAAGGGCCACCTCATACAACGTAGATGCTCAGTAAGTGTCTGTCCGGTGAATGAGCTGATGAACGTCAAACATCACGTTCTGCTTTTAATGTCATTTTAGTATGTGTCTCTGTGTGTCTGTGTGTGTGTGCACATGCTTCAGCCATGTACCTGTGTGACGGTTACACAGGTGTCCCCATGTGGGTTTCCCAGATTGAAAGCAGGTCATCAAGCTGGACAGCAGGTGATTTACTTCCTGAACGTTTGTGATGACCCCTCCTTTATTTTATTTTATTTTATTTTATTTTTTTACTTTTGGGACACTGTCTCACTACATAGCTCTGAATATCCTGTAACTCATCCCTCCTGAGTGATGGGATTAAAGGTATGCGCCACCACTGCCCAACAGCATGCGCCACCACTGCCCAACAGCATGCGCCACCACTGCCCAACAGCATGGGCCACCACTGCCCAACAGCATGGGCCACCACTGCCCAACAGCATGCGCCACCACTGCCCAACAGCATG
>NC_034595.1:84971587-84988353 GCF_900095145.1 Mus pahari | reverse complement strand
GTGCGCCACCACACCCGGCACAAGGTTACTTTCTACAAGCCTGTCTGTCCTGAGACTCAGACTCATAGAGACCCGCCTCTGCCTTCCAGTGGCTGGGATTAAAGGTGTGCACCCCATACCTGACTCCTCTGTTCTAGAATAACATTTAAATTTTTTTCTTTTCAGTGTGCACACATCTGTTAGTATGTGCACAGGTGCTTTAGTGCCATGGTACACATGGAGACATCAGACGGTAACTTGTGGAACCTAGTTCTCCTCTTCTTCCATATGGGTCCCAGAAACCAAGCTCAGGTCATTGGGTTAGGTGGCAGGTTTCATGCTGAGCCATCTTACACACCCAGTTCTGGATGCAGCTCAGACCACTGTCCTGCCCAGGAAAGGTGACTAATATACTGCCTTTTGGATACTTTTTTTTTTTTTTTAAAGATTTATTTATTTATTATATGTAAGTACACTGTAGCTGTCTTCAGACGCTCCAGAAGAGGGCATCAGATCTTGTTACGGATGGTTTAAGCCACCATGTGGTTGCTGGGATTTGAACTCCGGACCTTTGGAAGAGCAGTCGGGTGCCCTTACCCACTGAGCCATCTCACCAGCCCCCTTTTGGATACTTTTACTGAGTGTTCTCCAGCAGGGCAAATGCTGACTTGGAACTCTGAGCTTCCTGCCTTCACACCCCTTGCACTGCAATTGCCGCATGCTCATTGTGTGACAAAACTTTTCCCGGGGAGACACAACATACTCATCCCCTCTCACCCCAGCTAGGCGGCCCCCAACAGATCAAAGTACAGATCCTACCAAGGGCAACCTGAAGAAGCTAGGAGTTTCGCTGAGGTTATGTACACACGGGTGAGGGGTTACTCACAGGAGCAGAGGTGACTCAAAGACCTGTGTCGCCAAGGCCCACCCTAGCATGGGTGACAACTCACAGAAGCTGGGAACCGGGAGCACACTGTATAACCTGCGGGTAGCTCATCAGGCTGGAGTGTCCTTCCCAGCCAGTTGAGCTACCTCTTTCTTGCTGCTGGGCAGTCTTAAGCATCTTCCATGAAGCTCCACAAAATTGTTTACTGGGTCAGGGAGGGGCTCGTGGATCTGGTCAGTTTCAGGGCGTTCTTAAAGTATTTCTTTTCGTTGTTTACCTTCCCCCTTAAAGAGCTCCCCTGCCAATGGAATGTTTTGACCTTGGAGGAAACTCTTTCACAACTTGCTTAGCACTGTACCTGGCTTGTGTGGTACGCCCGCGGGACCAAGCCTAGGACTCTGCACAGCTCGGCAGACACTGACCTACAGCTGCAACCTTCACTATGGGACTTTCTCTTAAAGCATGGCGGCATGTGTCAAAGGTTCTAAGCTGCTGCTATCTTTTCCTGTTTTGTTTTGTTCTTTGGAGACACAGCTCTCATGTAAACGAGGCTGTCCTTGAACTCCAAACCCTTCTGCCTGCCTCAGGTACTGGGATTATAGGTATATACTACCACCCCCAGCTGGTGGGACAGATATCTTGAGGGACACATTGGGGGAACAGTTTTCTCTAGGGGACACTATCATTCATCTTTGCAGATGGCCGGGGCTTTGCATGCAGAGCTTTTCTGTTAATGGACTTTAAAAATCTAGCAGAGGAAGATTAGATTAGAATTAGGAGTATTTCGATAATGCACGCTATTTCAATTCAAACCTATTGAGGCTGGGTATAGTGGCTCATACCTGTAATCCTAGCACCCAGGATGCTGAGGCAGGAGGATTGACAAGAGTTTGAGGCCAGCTTGGGTTACTGAATGAGTTTCAGTCCAGCGTAGGCTAAAGAGAGTGATCCGATCTTAAAAAGCCAGTCAACTTACTAACAACAACAAAAAGTAATAACTCTTGTTGATTGGTCTCTGCAGCCCAGCCACTTGTTTTTAGTAGTGAGAAACTTGGAAAAAACAAAACATGATTTTTTTTTTTTTTTTTCGAGACAGGGTTTCTCTGTATAGCCCTAGCTGTCTTGGAATTCACTCTGTAGACCAGACTGGCCTTGAACTCAGAAATCCACCTGCCTCTGCTTCCCAAGTGCTGGGATTAATGGGGTGCACTACCACTGCTCAGCTAAAACATGAATTTTTAAATTGTATTTTCTAGCATTACAAATGTATCACATCTATATCTATAAGATGTATCACATTATAGCTGTATCACACTCCTGTGATATAAAATAATATTGTAACTGCTTTATAAGAAATACATAGTTGTGAGCATAGTCTATCAGAGTTAGGATTTTAAATTTTGTTTATTTATTTTACATGTATGGGTGTTTTGCCTACATGTACATCTCTCTGTGTAACACGTGTGCCAGCAGATGTGAGAAGAGGCTGTTGGATGCCCTGGGACTGGAGTTTCAGGTGGTTGTGAATCACCATGAGGCTGCTAAAATTGAACTCTAGTTTGAGACAGGGTTTCTCTGTATAGCCCTGGCTGTCCTGGAACTCACTCTGTAGACCAGGCTGGCCTCGAACTCAGAAATCCGCCTGCCTCTGCCTCCCGAGTGCTGGGATTAAAGGCGTGTGCCACCACGCCCGGCTGCGCCTTTGGTTCTCTTATCTGCTGAGCCATCTCTCTAGTCTCCACACCCAGTTTTATGAGGTCCAGTGTTGTAAGCCCAGGACTTGGCTCAAGAGGTCTTGTGTGTGCTCAGTAGACACTCTACCCAACTGAGCTGCATCCCATTCCATTTAATAGCAATGCTTTGTTGTGGTTAAAAGCTCCATGTCCGGCAGTATTCTGAAAAGGTCTCCCTGGAACACCCATTCCTCATCCTTCCTTCTCACAAGAGCTCTGAGCACTAAGTCTTCTCATGGTCTCCATGGACAGGGGAGGCCACTGCTTCATGGTGCTGCCCCCAGTCACAGAGCCGTAAGAAACACGGGCAATGTGGCTGAATCTGTTCTCTTATGAAAGTGCAAAGTTGGTTGGTGTGCACGCTGAATCTCAGCACTTGAGAGATGGAGGCAGAGAATTAGGACTTCAAAGTTATTCTTGGCTATATAGTCAATCTGAAGTCAGCCTGGACTACATGGGGCCCTGCTTCAAAACACCAACAAAAAAAAGTACTCTTCAATAATGGAACTAATTTTAAATTATTACTAGATAAATTACTTTCTCTTCTACTCTGATCTTCTTATATTCAAAGATATTCTCTCTCTTCATGACCAAATGAATAAGCCTAAACTTTTTTTTTCCTGAAGCTGGGCTCGCAATGCCTGCAATGTTCTGACAGAATCATTTACTCCCAGAAATATTCAGAGCTGGAGAGATGGCTCAGTGGCTACAAACACTGACTGCTGTCCAGAGAATTTAAGTTTGGTTCCCAGAACCCCAATTTGATGGCTTACAACCTTACAGCACTTCAGTTACAGGGGAGCCAACATTTTTTTCTAGCTTCTGGGGGCAGCTGTACATATATGGCATACAAATAAATACAAATTAAATTTAATTTTAAAAAAAGAAAAAAGAAAGATTAAGGTCGGCAATGTGACTGGAACCTGTGATTTCAGTTCTAAGAAGGCAGAAGACTGCAGTGTGATTAAGGCCAGCATGTGTCATGAAGCAACGCCTTGTCTTAATCAAAAGCAATAATAAAATGTCTATTTGTCTCATGTGTGTCAGGAGACCTCGGGGGAGAATCAGGCTTTTTTTTTTTTTTTTTTTTTGGGGGGGGGGGAGAACTTGGACCTAAGAATGCTGCTAGAAAGACGCAAGGCAGGAAAGGATCGATGTTTCAGCACCAGGGACAGAGCCACGGGCGATCTCAGCACCCTGGACAGAGCAAGTGAGATCCTGCCTGCGGGGGAAACCCAACCTGTTGGAGGCTGACCAAGAGAAGCCTAGACGTTCATCTCGACTTTCTTCGTCCCTTCAGAAGACCTCAGCCACCCACGTATGAACCTCAAGAGCAACTGTATAGGGAACAGGTATTGTTAATGGGAGCGGATTGTATAAATAAAATGACTTTGGTTGATACACTCGGACAACTCCAAAAAGATCTAACCGTCCCTAGCTGGGAATAGGACACTGTTAATGATACTTAAAAATTTCAGTTTCGTAGCACAAGGCTCACCATAGTCTTCTTCATCCCCCAAAGTCCTATCTCATACTTTTTATGCGCATGCAAAGCATTCGTAGAAAAGAGAACACTATTCCTCACAGTCATCTCCTATCCCATTGTCCATTTCCCTACCCCAGCCTCTTTTTTCTCTGTCTTAGATACGCACTTGCTTATGAACGAGCATGTACGTACGCACAACTGCAGCGTGTGAACCACAAGAGATTCTACACACTTGTGGAGAAGACTGAATTCAGGATAAGCTGATGCCCCTGAAAGCAGGCTCTGTCCCTTTAAATGGGTTGTAGCTGTGGGGGAGGGGAACTGACCGGAGCTGGCATTGTCCAGTTTGAACTGAGCACCGGAAGTGAAGGGGCAGGGCCAGGGCCGTGCACTGAGCCCCGGGCCATTGTCCATCTCTGACCAGGGCAGTGGCCACCCCTCTGGTCCACCCTCTTTATCTTCTAGCAGGGAGTTTACCTCTTTAAATGAGAAGCCTCCCTATCCAGTCTTTTCACCAGTCATACTACCCGAAGGGTAGCTCAATTTAGGATGGTGACTGAGAACAGGAGGGTTTGGGAATCAGAGTGTCCCGGGTCCTGGAGGAAGTGCCTCCACCCACCAATCTATTCTCTTCCACCAACGGATGGGACAGGACGGGCGGGACGCGGCAGGCAGGGGCCCGATGAGAACACAGCTAGCACCGAGGGCATTCTTCGAGGTTTCCACATGCTCTCTCAGGAAGCTGGACCTGGAAGCAACTTTAGGTGTAGGCTTAGGAGGGGAGCAAAGGACTCTTCGCACAGAATCAACTAGGAGCTTGTTTCTGATTGGGACAAACCCAGAGAAACTGTTGTTGAAATTTGGAGTTAGAGACATCCAGTTTCAGTCTAGAGACAGGCCGAGTTTAGAGGCAGCACCCAGGTTAAGCCAGATCAGCTCGGTGGGGTCTCCAGCCGCTTCCTTGCACCCCTATCCCGGCTTCCTAGTGTCCAGAACTCCAGGTCTATCTAAGCACACGGAGGTGGGGGGTGAGAGCAGGTCAGCGCCAAGCAGCCGGGTCAGCTCTGAGGCCTGCGGGGAAAGAGGGGGAGGGGCGCTGAGGGGCTGGGGGAGGGGGAGGGCTCATCCATTTCTCCCTTGACAGGTGGTTTGTGTTTCTGATTGGACAGCGCCACCAGGCTCACACCTCCCTCCCCCAACTCTCTGGAATGTATAATTATCTGCCCGGGGGGTGGGGGTGGTGTGTGTGTGTGTGTGTGTGTGTGTGTGTGGTCACGTGGTTATAAAACTACACCCCCCCACCCCGGGTCCCCCACCTGTGTCCGCTTTGGAAGCCCGCATTGAGTCCTCAAAGTGCAGGATCCCAAATTCTGGGGTACTGAAGACTTCTAGGGCTAAAGATCCCCATCTCCAGATGTGTGTATGTGGAGGGGGTGTCAAATCTCAAGGTTCTGGGAAGGGACACCCCAGAGGTGTCAGAGACCAGAGCAGTGGGGGAGGGCCGAAGCCAGAGCCAGAGGGAAAGGGAGGGGTAAGGAGAGAGGGGAGGGGAGGGGGCTGCCCGCGGGGGGTTGGGTCATTGTCTTTTAGAATTTGGGAGCCTTTGAAAAGCCGTGGGCCCTCCCACCGCTATTGTGCGGGGGAAGATGTAGCAGCCTCTTCTCCGAACCACCCCTTTGCCTCCGGACTTCTCTGGGGCCAGCAGCCGCCCGACCTGGGGCCCGGGGCCACGGGCTCAGCCGACGACCATGGGCTCGGTGTCCAACCAGCAGTTTGCAGGTTCGAGCTTGCGATTCAGCGGGCACACCTTAGGGTGCAGGGAACCCAATGACTAAATAGAAGGGAGGTGGGAAAGTGTCCCACGGACTTGTCCGCGGGACCCCAAGTCCCTGTGGCCTCCTGCTTCTTGGGGCCATCTCTGGACTAGGGAACCCTGGTGTTCCAGTGGCTCGTACGCCGAGCCCGTGGGGGCGGAGGGAGAGAAGAGGAGGGGCCTGTCCCGCCGCGCGTGCATGGGCAACTTGTTGTGGGAAGACAAGCAAAACTTTTGGGGCGTCAGCATCCTCGGTGTAAGCTTGGGGAGGCAGCCAGGACAGGTTTCTTCTTACCAGCTGCTTGGTTGCTGCCTCCTCCTGGGTGTCTATCCGCGGGCTGACCACCGAGATCTCCCAGACGGGTCCCCGAGAGGGCCTGCGATCCCTTGGCCCCCAGCTGATCACCTGGCCCTCCCTATCTCCAGGTGGCTGCGCCAAGGCAGCGGAGAAGGCGCCAGAGGAGGCGCCGGCTGACGCGGCCCGAGCGGCAGACGAGCCGCAGCTGCTGCACGGGGCCGGCATCTGTAAGTGGTTCAACGTGCGCATGGGGTTCGGCTTCCTGTCTATGACCGCCCGCGCCGGGGTCGCGCTCGACCCCCCGGTGGACGTCTTTGTGCACCAGGTGAGACTCATTCTGGAACTTTGCTAGGGGAAAAAAAAAAAAAAAAAAAAAAGGCTGGGAGTTCCGAGGTACGGCCTTGGCTGGTGGCCCCTCCTGTCGGATTGGAGGAGATAAAGAACCCTCATTGTGCGTCCCCATCTTTTTCGGGACACCCCAATTTTGAGTTTGTAGTAACTGCGGTTGTGCGAGGAGGCAATGCTGACTACCAGCACCCCCTCCCCGCCCCCTTCCGGGAACCCCTCCGGCTTACCACGTGTCTATTACCTCTTTCCCCTGGGAAGGGAGCAGGGGGCAGGGAGGTGACCCCATGTGGCAGAAACTAAGGTTGTATTGTGCTTGCCGGTGGGGGAGGGCGAGCAGGCGGACCAAGGGAAGCACATGCAGGGCCTGAGCCGAGCGTTAGCGCCCTGAGTTCTAAAGATCTGAATCTGATTCACAGGGAGGAGAGTGTGAGCCATTTGCTACCCTACCTACGGGCGTGAACCTGCCGACGTCAGGCTCTTCCCGTTTCAGTACAGACCTCAAGTCAGGTGGCCACCCAAAGCCAGGTCCTGTGGCCAGTGTAGATTTGGCAGATCCCGGAAGGATCAATGTGTGAGCTGAAAAGCTCCCCTAGAGGTCTGGCTACAGATCAGGGCTGGTAGGCAGGCACCTCTGGCTGTCCACCCGGTTCTGCCAGGAAGGAAGAAGACCTTAAGAGACCAGGCCTTCATTCCTTGGCCGTGGCAATCCCAAGTTCGCAGTTAAAGAAGGGCTACCCAGTAGGGAGTGAAATTCAGTGTCGAGGGGGCAGGCGGTGGAGGAAGATTGGCCTCTGGCCCTATTCTCCTCAGCTTGGCATTTATGGCCCCAGACAGCCATTGATTGCTGTCCCTAACATTCCTAACCCTAAACAAGGAAGAGAGTAGAGCCTGAGCCTTCAGGTTTCCCTCTTCGCGGCCATTCCCTTTCTTAATATCCCACGGGGGGGGGTGGGGGAGTGGTACCATTCCACGGTGGAAAGGAACTTCCTGCTCCTGCCCTTTTCCACATTTGGTGGGTTAAGGCTGAATCAGGAAAGAAGAAAATTGCTAATCCCTGGCCTGCGAGCTTGACACCCGGGCCGGGCAGGGAGGGGTTACTTCAGGGAGGTTAGCTTTAGGAGCTGTGGGGGAGGGGAAAAGGAGGATGTGGGGATTAAGAGTTGGAGCCTGAGGGATGGCGTTCTTGAGGGGGAGGGGTGGGGAAAGAGATGCTGGATGGACTGGTTGGGGGCTGCTGGGAAGGCTGAACCCTGGCCTCCAGTCTGGAGGTTGGGGAGTGGAAACTAAGTCGATTTGGGTTGATGGAATTTGAGGACCAGCTCTTTGCAGTTGGTGTCCCAGGGTCACTGGGCTTCTGGAATATGTGTTTTTTTAAGGGACCTGGAGCAGTATCCCTAACTTTTCTGCACTACCACACCCCCCCCCCATCACTACCACCAGACTGCTGGTTCCTGGTGGCTTTGTGCCCCCATCTCATTTGCATATGTGAATGATAACCCACAGGAAGTCATTGTCAGACAGAAGGGAATTGGGCTCTTTAGATCTATTAAATCACTTTATTACAGGAACCCGCTCTGAATGGCCCTCCTCAGCGGGTGGCAAGCCTCCCCCATCCGTCCATTTATCTGATCACAGAGATGGTTTGGGGAACTTCTTAATTTTGGGAGGCTGGGGTGTAAAGGAGGGTTGAGCACTTTCTTGACTCCTTGCGAAGGGTAAGTAAGGAGGTACAGGGGAGACTGTACCTTCTGATCTGAGGTTCATGGGTGTTGGGACAAATGGAGCCGCTGTGCCTCACTTAGGAGCCATACCAACTGGAAAGCTTTGGGATGATATCTCAGGAGGAAAGCAGCAACCTTCAGTACAGACCAGCTTGGAGACCTGCCTGCATTTGTGGGCTTTGAGTTGGGTTTCTTTGTTTGTTTGTTTTTATTTTTGTTTTTTGTTTTTTGTTTTTTTTTGTTTTTGTTTTTGTTTTTTTTGAGACGAGGCTGGTGGTGGTGGCGGCGGTGTCCCACTGTGTAACTGTGGCTGGCTTGGAATTGCCCTGTCACCCAGGCTGGCCTTTTAACTCAGGAGAGCTGCCTACCTCTGCCTTCTGGATGTTGGGATTAAAGGCCCATGCGAAGGTTCCTGGCTGGCACCCATATCTGAAAAACTCAGTTACCTCTCCACACACTTTAACTGGTGTTTTACCACAACCTGCCTGGTCCACACTCCCAGCAGTAAATTGGGTTGTGGAGCTGAGGCATCTCTTCCTGAGGAATGCTGTAGATTAGTTGCAGGTTAATCTCTATGACTTGTTTACTTTGGAAGGGGAGTGTAGAGAGGGTAAGAAATCTTTAGGGGAACTTCTTTAGCTGCTGGACCCTGGGGATGGGGTAGGGTTGCCTCGTGGGGGAGGGGAGATTGTCTCAAGATGGCATTTGCCTTGCCAGGGAAAGGTGGGGGAATCAAAGAAGACCTTTGCAGATTGAGGTAATAAGGTTCCCAACATCCTGTTAACCACTGTCCTTGTGTGAATTTTTTTTTTTTTTTTTTTTTTTACAGCATCTGACACTGTCGTGTAGCCAGGCCTGCAAGTCATTGTATATATAGGCAAGTTGACCGGTAGTTGGGTGACATCCCTTTTCTTTGGTGTTACCAGAGCCTGACTTGTATATACTTCATTCTGTGCCAGTAAGGTGTAGGCTGTGGGTAGGGGGGCTATGACACAGGTTTCTCTTAACACCCATTTTATTTGGCCAAAAGTCTTTAGATCTTGAAATCTGGAATGAATTAGTTGTGAGAACCAAAATGCTTCCTTATCTTGCCAAATGTCCCTTGGGAGGCAGAATTGCTTTTAATTGGAAAAGGGTTAGCAAGATATTTGTCAAAATTGTTAGAAGTCCCTGACCACTTTTAAGTTTGGGTTTAACTCTGGTTTCCTGTGGTTCAAAATCTAAACCACCAAGATTTGTAGAAATTAGGAAATAAAGTGGTTTTGTTTTTGAAGGCAGGCTCTTTGGTACCACATGTTGGGCTGTGATGCTGTCTATACCTGCATAGACCCAGTGCTCAGATCACAGGTGGCATCAGGACCTCCCAAACCTATGACCTACAGTGCATCCTGCAGACTGGTTGCCAAGGCAACAGGCACCTATTCTCAACATCCACTTGGCTCACCTCCCACCTTTACCTGCTTTACATCATCCCCCATATAACTAAGGAGAACACCCCTCCCTCACTCTCTCCCCTCCTCTCTTTCTGCCACCACCTTCCAATAAAACCTCTTCCACATGGCACTGTCTTGGCCTAGTGTGCTGTTGAGACTTCACCCCGCCATTAGCAAAGGGACTAAGTTGGGTTTGGGGGAAAAAAAAATGAATATTGACCTAGAAATTTAAACTAAACCAACTGCGCGAGTCCCAGTGGTTTGGACCTTCAGAAATGCCTGGGGGATGACAAATCGCCTCCTCTGAGGGCATGGGTAGGGCAGCTGGGTTGAGGGGCAGGTGTGGGGTCTTGCCTTCCTGGTTTATAACACTGCACCTAGTGCACCTAGTTTCGATGTCTTCTGTTGTCTCCACCAATGTGGATGTCCTTTCAAGAGAAGAACTTGACTGTCTTAGTAGTTTTATAGTTCCTACTTGATCTAAATGAATGTGGGAAGGAAAATGTCTTGAGGGTCAGGGAAAATGTCTTGAGGGTCAGGAGTAGACTCTGCCCTCACCAGAGGAAACAAAGACAGGCACTCACTTCTGAGCCGGCTACGATAGGAACTTTGGCTTCGTCTTGGAATCAAACCCCAGAACACTACCTGTCATTCCTATGTCAGTGGGAAGAGGTGGCTTAGGGATGTTTGGAAATATATATTGTGTGTGTGTGTGTGTGTGTGTGTGTGTGTGTTATTTTGTCATGAAATATTTGGCGCCCTCTTTCTGAGGAGACATGCTTTTCCTGGGTAAAGGCTTTGCCACCATTTCAAGCAAAGCTTCCGATAAACTTCTGCCTTGTGGGGTGACATTGCTGCTTGTCACGTACTATCAGTGGTTCTCAGTGACTTGGTTTTGAGTATAGGACATCACTGTTGCTCAAACATTCCTAATCAGAAGTTAGATACACGTTTAACTTCAAATCTTATTAATTAATTAATTAATTTTGAGATGCTGTCACTGTCACCTGCATGAAGAACAGGTCTGTGTAGAGGTCCAAGGCTGGGGTGGAGGTTGGAGAAGCATGTGTCATTGTGACTACCTTTTGAGCACGATTTCACGGTTGCCTTTAGATACATGGAAACCAATGTGATAGCTTTCTCTTTGGTTCTGGAATAAACTCCGGGGGGGCTTTTCCCTTCCATTCGCACCCTGCCCTCCTTGCTCGTGGCCCAGGGTGAGATGGGAAGAAAGCACTCAACCCTTTCAACTCCAGCATAAGGGTGGGAAGGACCCAGAAAACCACCCCGAGGAGGAGCCGAGGTGTCCGTGCATGCGGTGTCCGTGCATGCGGTGTCCGTGCATGCGCCAAGTGCTGCCCTTGCTTCAGAGCCTCGAATGGGCTGATGCACCACCTGGTGGAGAGCTGCGGGGGAGCGTGTGGCCTGGGCCACCGAGCAGAGGTGAATGGCAGTTAACCTTAGCTTGGGGACATTTATGATACCAACCGCCAAGCCTCTAGCAGCAAAGCTCCGGGGGTGTTGACTCTTTGAAATTAAAAGGTATTATTTAGGAATTTTAAGAGTATATGGAGCAAAAATTATATCCTCCTGATACATCTTGCTGGCTAAGCAAAACCAGGCTCATGGCAATGGGCCCAACACTTGTCCTTTCTCGTTACTGCGATCAAGGCGCTTATTTTTATCTCCAGCTCCTGTCCGGGACACTCCCTGGCTCTCCCAAATATATACTTGGCGGTCTCGCTTCATTAGGGTGTCTGGTCAGACTTCTCTTCTTAAGCAGAGGCATTTATGAGCCCTCTGGTTGGGATGCCGCGGGGGTTTGAGTGTTTAGCTCCCTGCTACGTCTAAAGTAAACATTTAATATGCATTTTGGTTTCTAAACCCAGAATTGGGCAGAGATATGAATGGGATTATGGGAATCTGTCAGAATTGGAACGGCTCCGTGTGCTAGAGGAGAGAGAGAGAGAGAGAGCCTTAGTCTTGGTCTTAGTAAACTGGTTGGGATACAAGGATAATTCTCCCATAAAGAAAGAAGCGGGTGAAGTGAAAGATGTGTGAGAACTGGACGAGACCCGATAGTTGTAACTATAAGCTTTGACAAATGAGTCCAAGAATCAGAACTTTTGCTTCTTATTCTGTCTGCATTGATGTTGGGCTGTGGTATTCGATGTGGGGCCAGTGTGGATTCATCAAAAGAAAGAAGCAGAAGCCAGGAAGTGCTTGTAACTGAAGAGGACCTTGGGGCACCGGGGAGGAAATGCTGTAACTGCCCTAAATGTCATCTTCACACACACACACACACACACACACACACACACACACACACACACACACACCCCCGCTGAAGTGGCTCAAGCATGCTGCACACCTGACTTAAGTTCAACAGGTTGGAGAAAGAAAATGGGATTCCTGCCCCTCCTCCTCCTGTTGAAACATTTATCTGCTGCAGGAAGGACTTGGCTGAAGTCTTAGGTGAGGCATCTTCTCGAGTCCATCCTGGAGGTATGGGGAGGAGGGTGGCCGGGAAGGAAGATGGCTGCTAGTTGACTAGCAAACTTCCCCTTCCCGGAGTCTGACGGGGGAAGAGGTTCAGAGTCCGTCCGTTCCTCTCATCCCAACCTTAGTGGGAAGGAAGGAAGGAAGGAACTGGGCCGGTTTGAATGTGGGGGGAGGGCGGGGGTGAGCCATCCTAGGGGGATCTGTGCCCTGGAACTCCAGGAATCTGACCACCAGAACCAACCAGTGTCAACTCTTTGTTCCCCGGAGCTGGGCTCTATTGGGGGAGCTCAGGCCATGCCCCTCCCCCCCCCAGGGCCTTTTCTTTTTGGAGGGGATGGAAAGAGGGGCGGGGCCCCGGCTTTGTGTGTGGTTAGGGGTGGACTGGGGGTGGTAGAAGAATTTCAGGCTCCTTTTAGATTCTGGCCCTGGGAGTCTGGCTCGGTGGGGCGGCACCCTGATTACCTATCTGATAAGAGAAGAATTCGAACTATGTCTTAGAAGGGGGTGGGGGAGGGGACGGGTAGCCGCCCCTGGAGACCACCAGTCTAAACGCTGCCTAGCCTTTCTGTTAGGTGCTGGCAGAGGCGGTCTTCTGCAGACCTTCAGTGGTGGGGAGGGGGGCTAGTCAGTCCCATTGCCTTACCTACTTATTCTGTGCCTTTGGGCTCACCGGTCTTGGGAGTGGGTGTGGAGTAGACTGGACCTCATAGAGGGTTTGTTTTTTGGGTTCCTAAGAATGGTTAGTAATAAAAGGAGTGTTCTGAGTGTCTCAGCCCTTGGCTCTTGTTGTTAACCTGTCTCCATCTAGCTTGAAAGGTAGGTAATTGGTACTCCCTGAGGATTTATACATGGCTGGTGAAGTGTTAACTACCACTCTCCATGCATAAAACCCCATAGCGTAACCGTAAAATCAGTCTATCCTCCATTTTACAAATGAGTGAGGAGGGAACCCGGGCTCCGAGACCTGGTCCTTCCCAATCGCTTATCTTCTGCATCTCTGCTGGACCTGGGCGGGACCCTGCTCAGGCGGGAATTGCCTGGGAGAGTCTCCGGCTCTGGCTCCAGCTCCTCCCTGGCTAGTGCCCGTTGACTTTCAGGAGTGGTTTTAGGGTGGTTTCTGTGTGGTGGGGCTGAGAGGTGGGTCCTTTTGAACTTTGTATTACTCTTATTTCCCACTTTAAGGTTTCATTCCCCCTTGCTCACATCAAATTGAGGCCGGAGATCACCGTGCCTTGGATATTCCTGTGGGGGGGGGGCAGTCTGGTTAGAGTTTGCTTGGCAATGTGTGGCCCTGGGTTTGCTCCTAAGCACCCTTCATAAAAAGTGAGAGCATAGCCCTGCACTATCTCTATGACAGTATTTCTGGGACAATTATACATCATCATAAAGTGTTTAATTTGGGTGTAGTGAGACCGTACCCATCAGAATCTGGACCTAACATGCTGTTTAGGTCAAAAGGTACTTCCGGCACTCAGATGCCTACTAGGGGCCTACAGCTGTCATTCCAGCATTCAGGAGGCTAAGGGCAGGAGAGCTCCAGTTCAAGGCCACCCTGGTTTATATAAGCAAGGTAAAGAGTTAGTGTGAATTATTCTGCCAACTAGAATATAGTGAGTGGCACATACTGATGTTCTCAGACAGTCTTGGCTAGGCGAACAGGGGTCTATTTTGTTCCTCTGAATTCGTTTGTCTCTCAACCATGTCTGGTCTGGAATTATGTAGACCAGGCTGACCTCAGATGCAGCGGCTCTGCTGGGATCAGAGGCGTGCACCACCACACCCAGATCATTTTTTTCTTCTTGGTTGGGAAGTGAGAAAGGACCATGTAATTTAGGCAGGTACCCCGCCATTGAGTCCCAGGTCTTATGGTGACTTTTTGTTGACATAGTTAGACATTCTGAATCCCTTACTCTAAGGGCTAGGAGGTGCTTCTGCCTGCACTAATGAGCAATGGATCTGGTCTGTGCCGGGGTGACAGCTGTGAGCTAAGGGATTGATTCTTGGTTTCTCTGATGACGAGCACCCCCTGCTTTTTAAAGAGGGTTAGACTCTTGGCAAATGGCTGCACTTAGGTTTTTTCAAGTTTTGGTACAACCTGGAGTGTTTCCAGGGAACTAGTCTTATAGAAATTGCTCAAAATCCTTATTTACATTCCAAAGCATATCATTTAGTTTCTGTTTCCTTGTTGGGTATGTTCACCTGGTCCCAGCTGCCCAAGGAGCAGAGGGGGGACTCTTGGAAGCTGAGCAGCTTGGGTAACAGCTGTCAATCAAACAAACAGACAGCAAACAGTATAAACAAACCCATCTCGTTGCCCAGGAATACGTGTGTCATTGCAATAACTTGGAGGCTGAGGCAGGAGAATCATGAATTTGAGGTCAGGCAGTGGCATAGTAAGACCCTGTCTCAAATTCCCCCCCCCCCCAACCCCACAGGGCTGTGGTGTCGAAAACCTTTAAGCCCAGCACTTGGGAGTCAGAAACAGGTGGGTCTCCGATGTGAGTTTGAAAGTTTGAGGCCAGCCTGGTCTGCAGAGTGAGTTCCAGAAGAGCCAGGGCTACACAGAGAAACCCTGTCTCTAAAAAAACAAAAACAAAACAAAACAAAACCAAAAGAAGAGTTAGAAACCCATACTTCATCAATTCACCCAAATATATGCCAAAATGTGGCATGAACAACAAATTTTGTGGATTTTTTTTCATGCTTTTTAAATGTGGGGGGTGGGGAGGCACACATGCCACAATGTGCATGTGGAAATCAAACCAACTATGGGGAGTCTGTCCTTCTGTCACGTGCATTCCAGAGGCTAAACTCAGAGTTTTCAGGCTTGGTAGCCGCTGACTTTACCCACTGCGCCATCCAGCTGCAGCTGGTGCTGCTGTCCATCCAGGCTCCCTGAGTGCTGGGATTGTGGGGTGGCCAGAGGTGGGTGCAAGGTCTGGCTCACTTTTTGTGTAGTTTCCCTCTAAGTGTGCAGTGGCTTTTGATAGAGTTGTCTGATTGTGTCTGACTTTTTTTTTTTTTTTTTTTTTTTTTTTTTTTTTAAGAATTGCTTATTGGGGCTGGAGAGATGGCTCAGTGGTTAAAAGCACTGACAACTCTTCCAGAGGTCCTGAGTTCAATTCCCAGCAACCACATGGTGTCTCACAACCATCTGTAGTGGGATCTGATGCCCTCTTCTGGTGTGTCTGAGGACAGCTATACTCATATGCATAAAATAAATTTTAAAAATATTTTTAAAAAAGATTTATTTATTTTATGTATGTAGTACGCTGTGCACTGTCTTCAGACACACCAGAAGATTCCTGGAATCTCTTCGTGACCTTCCATTTTAATCATTATCCTGAAACTGACTTCAGTTTTCAGAAATACTATCTTTATGATTTCAAACTTAGAAGATTATAGGAATAGATTTGTCATAATTGTGATTCCCAGATTTGTAGATTAACATTTTGCCCTTTTTGTTGCATTTTTATCTCTGTACATTCTTTGTTGTTTTTTGGGGGGGTGGGGGGGGAGTTCAGGAAGGTCTTACTATTTGGCCTGAAATGCATCTGTGTATATATAGGTCAGACTGGCCCCAACCTAGAGATCCATCTGCCTTTGTCTCCCAAGAACAGGGATTAAAATAAAGGCTCGTACCACCCAACGTGGCCCAATTATATTATCTTAGTAACCAAAAATACAGCATTCAGTTTGTTTCTGTCTACATATTTTCATGTGTATTTCCTAAGAATAGACAGTTCACTTCCTTATGGTGGAGTGAGGGTTGTGTTTTGTCTTTTGAGACAGGTCTCCTCATTTAGTCCACACTGGCTTCAAACTGGGGTGACAGGTATGTGCTGCCATCCTCTGCTCTGAGTCCCGTTTTCCCATCCGTGAGATGGGAGTTCTGTTACTTTTCTTCCTGTTGTCCAGGGGCCATAGGCCTGCAGATTTGATTTATGTCACAGTTATGGTGGCAAGTAGTAAAATCTCGCCTTTCCACTTGACAGAGTAAGCTGCACATGGAAGGGTTCCGAAGCCTCAAGGAGGGCGAGGCGGTGGAGTTCACCTTTAAGAAGTCTGCCAAGGGTCTGGAATCCATCCGTGTCACTGGCCCTGGTGGTGTGTTCTGTATTGGGAGTGATCGGCGGCCAAAGGGGAAGAACATGCAGAAGCGAAGATCCAAAGGAGACAGGTAGGGCCTGGAAGGGCAGCTTGTAGCTTGTGTAAGTGGCCGAGGAGATGGGGAACTTCACTTGGATCCCATTGCCAGAAATAATTTACGCCGTGAGACTCGCCTCTATTGTGAGGTGCGCCACTATCCACAAGGACTTTAGAAGCAAAGGTTATAATGTGGATCTCTGTGTGAAGGGGTGAGATGTGGGACCTTGATTATCTACAGTTCGTCTGCATTTTTGCTGTGGGGCTTAAAACCTTCAGAGGCTTCTGAAGAGGTAATATATAATTTGCCTTTAAAAATTCTTTCTTACAGCCGGGGCGTGGTGGTGCACGCCTTTAATCCCAGCACTCGGGAGGCAGAGGCAGGCGGATTTCTGAGTTCGAGGCCAGCCTGGTCTACAGA
>NC_034595.1:84970333-84971520 GCF_900095145.1 Mus pahari | reverse complement strand
AAAAACAAACAAACAAACAAACAAAAAAAAAATTCTTTCTTAGCCAGATATGCTTTTAATCCCAGCACTCGGGAGGCAGAGGCAGAATTCTTGAGGTCTACAGAGGAGTACCAAGACAGCCAAGGCTACCCAGAGAAACCCTGCTGCAAAAAAACAAAAAGCAAAACAAAAACACTTCATTCTTTAGCCAGGTCAGGTGGTACATGGTTGTAAAGCCAGGACTTGGGAGACACACCAACAATGGACCAGTTCAAGGCTAGGCAGGAGTATATAGTGACACCTTGTCTTAAAAATGAATGAATAAACAAATAAATAAGGCTGAAGAGATGGCTTGGGGGGGGGGTGTTAGCACTTATTCTTGCAGAAGACCCAAGGCAGCCTCCATGTCTGTACCTCACAGCTGGAATCTATTTTTGTTCTCTTCATTTTTCAAGTTGATCATCAACAGTGTTGCAGGGTACTGGATCCCATTGGGAACCCTGAGATTTCGAACTGGAAAAACCTGTTTCCTATTGTGTTGTGGCTCAGCCCTAGCAAGCACCTTTAACTAACTGAGAGCTGAGAGCTTTCTGGTTACTGTGAACAAGTAGTTGTGGTAGGCCTCAGCCCTGACACACACCTTTAACCCAAGAGCGCTCTGTAAACAAGAGCTAAATAAAGTCAAGGATGGGTGGTGAGGCAGAGCTAGCAACTGTGAGCATGAGAGAGCCCAGGGAAGAGAGAGGAGTTGGAGAATCTTTGTTCTTGTTCGGGTTTGGAGGAGGAAGGGCCACTGCGTGCTTTCTCTGCCTCTGAGCTCGCAGGATTTTCCCAGTGTCTGACTCTGGAGTCTTCATTTGGTAAATCAAACATTTGGGATTTTGTTTTGGAGATCAGGAAAGGGGAAAGATTGATATTCAGAAGTGGGACATGGGTCACCAGGGAGGCGGGTGATTATAGTGATAAAGTGGATGGAAGTGTCAGCCTATCAGGAGGCTTCAAACATTTTCCCATGTATCTCTCTCACGTTATTATAATTTTGTCTCCTGCCAGGTGCTACAACTGCGGTGGGCTAGACCATCATGCCAAGGAATGCAAGCTGCCACCCCAGCCCAAGAAGTGCCACTTTTGCCAAAGCATCAACCATATGGTGGCCTCATGTCCACTGAAGGCCCAGCAGGGCCCCAGTTCTCAGGGAAAGCCTGCCT
>NC_034595.1:84943595-84970322 GCF_900095145.1 Mus pahari | reverse complement strand
TGGGGAAATTCAGGAAAGAGGCATCAATCTGCAGAGTGGAGAAAGTGGGGGTAAAGGGTGGGTTGCGTGGGTAGCTTGCACTGCCGTGTCTCAGGCCGGGGGTTCCCAGTGTCACCCTGTCTTTCCTTGGAGGGAGGGAAAGGGTGAGGCAAAGGAACTCCTACCACACTCTATCTGAAAGCAAGTGAAGGCTTTTGTGGGGGGGAGGGGGACCATCCTAGAACCTGCAGGCCTCATCTGAGGCTTTGCCAAGTGGCTGGGCTAGGGAAGTTCTTCTTTTGTAGAAGGCTGTGTGATATTTCCCTTGCCAGATAGGAAGTGAAACAAGTGTCAAACCAAGATTAATGAACCTAACCCATCCAGCTATGTTCTGGGGAAGGGACTCTCAGGAGCAGGGCGAGGTTATTTTCACACTGAGCTTATTCATAACCCTGTCCTGCGGTGCTGTGCTGGGAACTGTCTCTAGCGACGGGTTGTGATGACAGGCAAAGAGGGTGGTTGGGGGGACAACTGCAGACCTGCTGCCCACGCCTCACTCCCAGCCCTTTCTGGGCCAATGGGATTTTAATTTATTTGCTCCCTTAGGTAACTGCACCTTGGGTCCCACTTTCTCCAGGACGCCAACTGCACTATCTATGTGCGAATGACGTATCTTGTGCATTTTTTTTTTCTTCTTCTTAATATAAATAATGGGTTTGTATTTTTGTATATTTTAATCTTAAGGCCCTCATTCCGGCGCTGTTTTCTCAGGTATGTGAGCAATCTCAGGGATATTAAGTCTGTAGCAGCTCCAGGTCAGCTCAGCAGGAATACTTTGTTTTGTTTTGTTTTAATCACCATGGAGACCAACCATTTGGAGTGCACAGCCTGTAGAACTACCTCATTTTTGCCGATTACACCTGGCCTTTCTGCCATAGCGTCCTTAAAAAAAATGTCTCACAGGTTTCAACTGAGCTGCCCCAAGACTTGATCTGGTTTTGGCAAAACATAGGACACCGGTCTAAACAGGAAAGGGTTGTACAGAGACATTAGAAGGCTGGGCCAGGTGAGAGGCACAGGAATAACTTTCCATACCAAATCCGTCCTTTTGCCAGATTAGTCTAAGCCTGCCATGCACAGCAGGGTGTGAGAGAGAGAGAGTGTGTGTGTGTGTGTGTGTGTGTGTGATTTTTTTTTAATGCAAATTTATGAAAACAGGTGGTTTTTGTTTGTTTGATTGCTTTTTTTGTGCTGGGGATAGAACCTTGGGCTTCAGTTGTGCTAGGAAGTACCCTGCCACTGAGTTATCCCACTAAGGAGGCAACTTAAGATCAGTACCCTTATTCCCTTATTCCCATGCCTGGACAGTTCCCATGCTGTAGGGGGGAGGCAGGGACTCAACTCCTTAGCCTTTCACAATCTTGGCTTTCAGAGAGACTCATGAGTATGGGCCTCTGTGGCAAGTGTCCTGCCCTGCTGTAGCGTGATGGTCGATAGCTAAAGGAAAGAGGGGGTAGGGAGTTTCGTTTACATGCTTTGAGATCGCCACACACCTACCTCACTGTGTTGAAACGGGACAAATGCAATAGAACACATTGGGTAGTGTGTGTGTGTGTGTCTGATCCTGGTTTCTTGTTCCTCCCCCAAATGCTGCCCCCAGCCCAAGTTAATTGTATTCGTCTGGCCTTTGTAGGACTTGACTGTCTCTGAGTTGGTGATTGCTAGGTGGCCTAGTTGTGTAAATATAAATGTGTTGGTCTTCATGTTCTTTGGGCATTTTATTGTTTACAAAACTTTTGTTGTATTGAGAGAAAAATAGCCAAAGCATCTTTGACAGAAATTTCTGCACCAGACAATACCATCTGAAACCTAAATGTGGGGTCCTCTTCTCAAAGTGAGCCTCTGGGACCATGGCTTTCCCTTCTGTGCTCCTCACGTGTCTCCCATTCTGGACCACAGTGACCTTAAGACAGCCCCTCTTCTCCCTCGGAAGAAAACTTAGGCTCATTTATTTCTTTGAGCACCTCTACAACTCTTGAATGACCCATGTCAACATTCTGAAGAAGCCAGGAGCCTCATTCCTCCTTTGTCCCTAACTCAGTGAAGAGTTTTGGTTGTTGGTTTTGAGACAGGGTCTCACTCTGTAGCTGGAGATAGATACGCTCAGGTTCCTGGCTATCCTCCTGCCTTCGACTTCCCCGTGCAGGGACTGCAGGTGCCACGTCTCCCTGGCAAGACCATTTATTTCATGGTGTGATTCGCCTTTGGATGGATCAAACCAATGTAATCTGTCACCCTTAGGAAGAGAGAAGCAGTTGTGGGGCCTTCCATGTAGAAAGTGGAATCCGGAGACCAGAAAAGGGACTATGAATGTACAGTCGAATCACTCAGGAACTTATTGCCGGTGCAAGAAACTTATGTCAAAGAGGCCACAAGATTGTTACTAGGAGACGGACGAATGTATCTCCATGTTTACTGCTAGAAACCAAAGCTTTGTGAGAAATCTTGAATTTATGGGGAGGGTGGGAAAGGGCGTACTTGTCTGTCCGTTCCTGATCTCTTTCCTGAACTGCAGGAGACTAAGCCCCCCTGGGGCTTGGGGGGGGGCTTGGGTGACCCCGACCCCTGCCTGGGGTGTTTTAGTTCCTGGTTGATTTTTTTTTTTTTTTTTTTACTGTACCCGGGTCCTTGTATTCCTATCGTATAATCATCCTGTGACACATGCTGACTTTCCCTTCCCTTCTCTCCCCTGGGAAAATAAAGACTTATTGGTACTCCAGAGTTGGTACTGGTCTCTCCTCAGATGTTTAGAATGCTTTCCGGGTGCATAATCCCCACCACGGAGCAGACTGGGAAGTCACAGGACCATTAGGGTTTTCCCACTTTGTTAGGGACGAATCTTGAAAGTTCGGCCCTTGTAGCACCTCATTACACTGGATTTTTGTTTCTAGTTAAGGCCTCTTGTCCCTTCCTTGGAAGCTGCCACATTCACAGGGGATTAGAGGCCTGGCATGCAGAAGAATGGGGCTGCCTATGCCTCTGCTGGGATGAAAGGCAGGGGCCACATCTTAGGGCAGGAGATCCTAATAATGCTTTGTCCTTTACTCCCCAAAGCCCTTTACAAATCCTAATTAACCCCTTGCAACACCCCAAAAAGGAAAGGCCCATACAGATCGGGGGAAATTGAGGCCCAAGGAGGCTCTCCCACTATAAACCAATATTTTGTGATACAGTTTGCTAACTTTCTAGTGAGTGCTTACAGGAAGATTTTTGTCAAAGGGAGGGGTTGGGGGGGATGCTTTACCAAAGGGAAACCTAAGTATTAACAGAAAGTGGATTAAATAAATCCTCAAACTGTTACCAGAGCAGGGGGGTTGTGACCCTTTAGCTAATTGCACCAAAAGTTAAAACCCGGAGTCGCTAACTACTAGGCTTCTGTGAGCTAAGAGGCCTTCCTGAGAAAATGGTGTTATTAGCAGAAGCTTCAGGGCTCACAAAGGGAAGACAAGTGAGAGCTGATGAATGGGGCATTCATCTCCATGGCTTTTGTTGAGTCACGTTTTGTGCCTTCCTCAGGTAAAGCTTAACAGGTGACATCTTATCCTGTGTCCTTGAGCCCACAGGACAAATAAGGTTAAAAAAAAAATGTTCGTTGGAATTGTGAAACTATTACAGATGCAAGATTTGAAAGAAATACTAGTTGCATCAGATACTGAAAGTTCAGTTGTTTTTTTTTTTTTTTTTTGAGAAAGCAGAACAGCTTCTTCCCTGTATCCTTAAATAAAAGGCAAGACAATGGATAATAATAATACTTTTGAGGAGGCAAGTCTCCCAAAGCCCAGCTTAGGCCCAATTTTGTTCTGTTAGATATCTAAAAGTCCTTCAAGACTTGCTATACAGCTAATGCTTTTGGGTTCTTGCTTAGCCCCCAAAAGCTCTCCACAAGTGACCTATAGTGTTTTGTTGTATGTTTAAGATTGTTTCTATTTTTGTTTAGTTTTGAGGCTGAGTTTTCCTGTGGAGGCCATGCTAGCCTCAACCGCTAAACTGCGGATTGCCCTGCATTCCCACCATGTGCTTTTTATGCTGGGCTGGAAACTGAACCCAGGGCTTCCAGCCTGCTAGGCAGGAACTCTACCACTAGGATTTCTATTCCCAAGCGCTACGGATTGTGGTTTTGGAAGTCCTAAGAGTAAAGCTCTTTCTGACTTGTCCTCCCAAGTTCATTAACGTGGATCTTTGGAGTCTGCAAATTATAAAATCGGGATGCTGTAAATTACTCTTCAAAAGTGACCGGTGCAAGAAACCTTTCAGATGAGTTAGCAGCATTAAAAGGCGACAAGGAAAAACACAAACACGTTAGAATTTTTTGAAGAGACAGTATCCCATGGATCAGGGTGATACAATTTACTACGTAGCAGAAAAGACATTAATTAATTGTCATGGCCTCAGCCTTCTGAGTGCTGAGTTCAGTGTCGACGTGCCACCAGTTTCGGCTGAAAGAACACTTTTTTTTTTTTTAAGATTTATTTGTTTATTATATGTAAGTACACTGTAGCTGTCTTCAGACACAGATCCCATTACAGAAGGTTATGAGCCACCTTGTGGTTGCTAGGAATTGAACTCAGGACCTCTGGAAGAACAGTCGGTGCTCCAAACGCTAAGCCACCTCTCCAGCCCAAGACAAAATTTTAAAAAACGCAGTTCACTTTTCCATGGTTTACGTCCATATCCCCAGCAGTTGGGAGACAGGTAGGAGGATTGTCAAAATACCTTGTCTCCCAAAATATAAGCACTGCGATCATCCATAGAGAAATTCATTTTTGAGGTGGAGTAACCTCATCTTCTCTCCCTGACAATTTGCCACAACACCTGAGGCCACGCAACAAGCGTGGGCCGAGCGCATCTCTCGAGCCGTCAGGCTTGACTCTCGCCTAACATGCAGGCTTGCAACAGGGGTTCCATGAGGTAGCAGTATCGGCTCACGTGACCTCGGCCTCCCAGGCGCTGTTTCCACGCCCCGCGAGAGTGGCCACCAATAGCCAACTCTCAAGGACTCGCACCGTTCCGCCCCCGAGTCCGCAGGGCGGCTCCGCCCACCACGGACGGAGGAGGCGGGGCCAAGCGCGCAGAGGTGACGTGTTCTTCCAGCGCCAAGTCGTAAGTCGCCCCGGAGTGGTGGAAAAACGCCGTCTCCGGTGTCCTAGGTGGGGAGTGGACACAGAGACCCAGAGGAGGGGGAAGCTGGATGTGGAGGTAGCTCGGGAGACACTAAAGTCCAGCCGGGAGAGTGACCATCGAGGTAACACATGCGACAGCCAAGGAGGGTAGTGATTGGTTAGCCCAGAGTGAGCTGTGGATTGCGGGGCGATGGAGAAGGAAGTTGCGGGGATTGACCAAGCAAGATGTAGATACCATGATGTGGCAGGATATTTGGAAGAAATCAGTGCACGTAAGAAGGATGAGAAAAGTGGGAATCACTTTGCTCCAAAGGTCTCCCGTTGGCTTGTAGAGGCCTGAGTAGATTAGAACAGTCTGGATTCAGACGCGTGTTGTCCAGCAGAGTCGCTTTAGTCAGTTTTATTGCAAGCACGGATGACTTCTCTCTCTTTTCATTTATTCAGGGTTATCTGGCTGTTTTGTTTTTTTGTTGTTGTTGTTGTTGTTCTTGTGTGACTTCTGACATAGCAAGAACTATGTCATGGATCAAAGAAGGAGAGCTGTCACTTTGGGAACGGTTCTGTGCAAACATCATAAAGGTGAGCAGTACCCCAGGGGAAAAGTTGACCATTTGTATAGTTGAGTAGTCGCTTTCAAGTTCATTACTAAATTTCAGCAATCCCTATGAAGTGGAATTTGGCAAAGGAATGAGAGAATCTGGAAATTATAATGTAGTTTGCAGGGCTGCATTTCTAGTGTTTATTTTACCAAGTTACTTATTATTTTTTTAAAGGCCAATCAGGGTCTCTTAATATCATTAGATCACATAGACTGTTAAATTTTCCTTCTGGAAAACTGAATTGTGGCGTTGGGAGTGTCAAAAGAGCTCACTGGTTACATGCTTTCTTGGTATTCGCAAGACTCTGAGTTTGAAAAAGGAAGACAGACTGTGACTCTGAATGGGAGGATTCCAGGATAGCTCTGGCTATCCTGGAACTCACTCTCCTGTAGACCAGGCTGGCCTCGAACTCAGAAATCCGCCTGCCTCTGCCTCCCAAGTCTGGGATTAAAGACGTGTGCCACCACTGCCTGGCTTGTCGAGCACTTTTTAACAACGAATTTGAGTCAGTCAACCTTGTATTTCCACATACTCACCTACAAATGTCAAATAATCACAAGTGGTCCAGAAAATGGAAACTCTTTCCTTAGGAAACTATGTGTGACAGCCTCATGTTGGCAAAAATAAGTGTAGGAGACAAAAGCAAAGGACAGTGGGGGAATGAGTGTGAAAGATGGTTCAGATGGCCCAATGGATAAATTTCCTGCCACCCAAGTGTGGTACCCTGGATTCGGCCCCCACAGCTTACATGGCAGAAGGAGACACCTGTTGAAGTTAGGCCCTGGCTTGTCCTCCCACCCTCATGCTCCGAGAAACAAGACTTAGCTTCAAAATATATTTACAAAAACCCTGGCCATATAGCTAGGCTCTTCTCCGACTAGGTATAACTTAAAATATGCCATTTATCTGAGCCTCCATTCTGCTACATGTCTGGTCACCTATGCTCAGGTACATGCATCCTGTTCATGATGTCTTCCCAGCGAATCTCTTTCCCCCTCTTTCATTCCCAGAATTCTTTCTCCTCCTGATGTCCCACCTTCTATTCTCTGAATAAACAGAGGTCTGGTCTCTTTTTAAAAAAGAAAAGAGGAAAGGAGAGGTAGAAATCCCTTAGTCTGAGCTTCTTATTTTGTTTTTTCCCTTTCCAAGACCATATTTATTTGTAAATCATCCTCTAAACCATTTCAGCCCAACTTAAGGGATTGGGACCACAGCCTTCTTATAGAGAACGGACTCCTAAAACTTGTCTTCTGGCCTCCACCGTTGCATACATACACACACATACTAAATAAATAAATAAATAAATGTAATTTAAAAAATAATGAGTCAATAAAAGAGTTAAATCAATTGAACAGATTTAAAATGAAGAAATATAAATGGGTCAATAAGTAACTGGAAAAAAAAGTATCTGTAGCTACAAGCTAAATAAAAATCAAAACTCACTTAGATCAGGTTAGACACAACTAGAGAGGTGGTTCAGTTTAGTTGCTAAGAGGGCCTGATGCTCATGCAGAGAACTCAAGTTCAATTTCTAGCACCCACTGGGCAGCTCACTGTAACCCCAGTACTGGCTCACATTCGGTACACAGACATGTAAACGAGCCAGACATCCACCCATAGACAGTTATAGAAAAAAAAATTGTCTTACCTGAGTCAGAATACATCTTCATAAAAATCCAAAAAAAAACCAAAACCAAAACAAAACAACAAAAAAAAAACAGCAGGCTTTGGCAAGGACAAGAGAACCCTCCTACATGGCTGAGGGGAATGTAGTCTAGTCAGTGTGAAATTCCTCAGAAAATGGAAGGTAGTTTTGGTGTGCTCCAGCCAGGTCACTCCTGTATACCCTAAAGCTTCAGAATCCGCCCTCTCCGGGCGCCTGCCAGCCCAGTGAACTGTTCAGTCTGTTTTGCAGTGAGTAAATGGAGCTTTAGAACGGTGGTATTTCACCACAGTGGTGCTTTGTTTAACCATGAAGAAGAAGGAATTCATGTAGTTCATAGGAAAGGATGTCGTGTTCCCCTTTCATTATCTGTCCTCTTCTACAGACTGGCCCAGTACCCAAACATATCGCGTTCATTATGGATGGCAACCGTCGCTATGCCAAGAAGTGTCAGGTGGAGCGTCAGGAGGGCCACGCACAGGGCTTCAACAAGCTTGCTGAGGTGGGTGCTGGTGACAGAGCCTAGAGTGAGTGATTTGAAGACCTGCATGGCACCTGAAAAATAACATTTGGAGTTTCCTGCAGTTTGAGGGTTTTTTTGTTTGTTTGTTTGTTTTTTGTTTTTGTTTTGTGGTGTTTTTCAAGACAGGGTTTCTCTTTGTAGCCCTGGCTGTCCTGGAACTCACTCTGTAGACCAGGCTTGCCTCCAACTCAGAAATCCGCCTGCCTCTGCCTCCCAGAGTATCTTACTTATATAACCAGGCTGGCCTCAAACTCCATGTAACCATGACCCCCGATCTTCTTGCCTCTTCTTGAGATTAAAGCCATGGTGCCACTGTGCATGGTTTTTAACCCAGGCCTTTAGTCATGCTAGGCAAATACTTTTCCAACTGAGCCACTTTCCCAACAGTGGTTTATTTGTTTATTTATTTTTTTCAGGGAATTTAGCTGGGCCAGGTGGCCACATGCCTTTAATCCCAGCAAAATTAGAGTTAAGGCCAGCCTGATCTACAGAGGGAGTTCCAGGACAGCCAGGGCTACACTTGGAAACCCTGCCTTGAAAAACCACACCAAAACAAACCAAACAACATCAAAGACAGCCTCTCCCTATGAATCCAAGCTGGACTTAACCCCAGGGTTCTCCTGCCTCAGCCTCTCGAGTGCTAGGTGTGTGTAGTGTCAGTGCTCCCAGAAGGTACTCTTGACATGGGTGAGCTTTCAGAGGTGACTAGTATGTCGTGTTTAATGTAGCATGAATGCAGCAGTCCACTCCTGAATACTTGTCTGGAAAGTGAGCCACAGGAAACCCTTGAGCAGACTATGAGGTGCTGCCCGGTGGCCCGGTTGTTGCTTCCCAGCTGTTATGTTCTGAGCAGGAGTGCCTCCCACATTCTCTCCTGGCCATCTTAGCAGGATGCCTTTGTAATCCCTTCCTGCAGATAAAGGAGCTTATTCCCAGAGAGGTTAATAATTGCCTACAGCTCAGTACAAGTCCAGGATGGGGTTACTGGGTAAAAAACTAGAACTTTATGTTCTTGCTGAAAAGTTCTTTGGGATAAAATAAAAATGACAGTTTTTAGTTTTTCTCCGTTATGTTTTTTTAAGATATTATTTCCTATAGCCCATGATGGTCTCAAGTTTAGTATCTATAGCCCAGGCTGACCGTAAACTCATGCTCTTCCTGCCATCTGCCTCCCAGAAGCCCAGTGTTATGTGTTGCATAACATACCTGGATTGGTTTCGTCTCATGATTTTTGTGGGTTTTTTGTTTGTTTTTGTTTTTTGTTTTTAATCTTAGAAAGGATCTTACTGTGTAGTCTAATCTAGCCTTGATCCTTGTGCCTCAGCTTCTCAAAGACCTGAGCCACTACATCCAGCCTCAGGTTTTTAAGATTCTTGGATGGTGATGGCTTGCTTCGTAGTCGGCTCATTA
The DNA here is from genome assembly GCF_900095145.1 of Mus pahari. Lineage (NCBI taxonomy): Eukaryota > Metazoa > Chordata > Mammalia > Rodentia > Muridae > Mus > Mus pahari. Next base: position 84,960,968 of record NC_034595.1, on the reverse strand, counting down.
TGCAAACAGAAGTGCCGAAGTTGCCCTTGCTTCCCTCGAGTCTTGGGAGGAGAAAAGTCCTCAGTCAGAGCTGAAGCATCCATCACCTCTCCTGTGGCCTAGCTCTTTTTCTACCTTCCCTCCTCAGACTCTCCGCTGGTGTTTGAACCTGGGCGTCCTAGAAGTGACTGTCTATGCATTCAGCATTGAGAACTTCAAACGTTCCAAGAGTGAGGTTGACGGACTCCTGGATCTAGCCCGACAGAAGTTCACCTGCTTGATGGAAGAACAGTAAGACCCTGTCCAGATGGGGAGTGCCCTGTACCACCATCCCTATCTAACCCTCCCCGACCCCAGCCCTGAGCTCTTTTATCTGAACCATTATCAAGGAGGCTGGTGTCCAAGGTTACCCACTGGCTTCCACATTCACATGAAGGAAGAACACTAAACTGCTTGTATTTAAGGGCTGGGACATTAAATCTTTTAAAGAGAAGAAAGGCCTTGTAGGTGGCCACAGTAAGTTGGTGATAGAGCCAGGTTGGGAGCCCAGTCCTCGCTCCTCCAGGGCCTCTGTAGTTCCTCTGTAACCCTCCAGCACCTCTCAATTCTCGTCGAATGAGCACTCCTGTGCACCTTTTTTGAGTTGAGCAGCCTGTCAGGATATTAGAGCAGGCTGCCTTGTCAAAGGGTAACCAGGTAGGGGAGACTGAGAGACAACACTGAGCTCAAAGAGGCCAGGACTGTATGCAGGATCAGCAAAGTGAGCGTGCCTAGGTGGAAGTCTAGGCACTGTTCAACTTTGGCTTTGGTTAGACTGTACATTGAACTTCTGTAGTCTCGTAGATCCCTCAGAATAGGCGAATGGTTCTGGTTTTACAGACTTTGACAAAATGTGGTTGAAGGTTATATAGGCACATGGGCCGTGGATGTGGCCTTTAACTCTGGGTCGTGTCCTTCGTGGCCTGCCACACAGTAATAAGCCCCTGCCTCACTGGCTTCCTTGTAGCGCTCCCCATGAGGGAGGCTGGGTGCAAACAGTGAGCGCCACCTCGTGGGAGCCACTGCATGAGTGCACTGTGAGTGAGGGTGCAGTCGGGCCTAGGACCAGACCCCCAGACTCAGACCTGGCTCTTTGTCCATTCACACTTCTCAGCATTCTAATCTTTTTGGACCTCAGCCTTCTGGTCTGTAGAGGAGAACTTAGGGTCTGTACCTCAGAGGAATTCGTTGATTGGATGATTGGACAAAGGTTTTTTTTTTAAAGATTTATTTATTTATTTATTTATTATATGTAAGTACACTGTAGCTGTCTTCAGACACTCCAGAAGAGGGTGTTAGATCTCATTACGGATGGTTGTGAGCCACCATGTGGTTGCTGGGATTTGAACTCAGGACCTTCAGAAGAGTAGTCGGGTGCTCTTACCCACTGAGCCATCTCACCAGCCCTTTTTTTTGTTTTTTGAGACAGGGTTTCTCTGTGTAGTCCTGGCTGTCCTGGAACTCACTCTGTAGACCAGGCTGGCCTCGAACTCAGAAATCCACCTGCCTCTGCCTCCCAAGTGCGGAGATTAAAGGCGTGCACCGCCACCACCCAGCTGGACGAAAGTATTTCAACCACCATCAAACTCTATAAATACATATTCTCTGCTGTCATTATTCTCTTATTGCCCAAGAATATAACAAATGTCACCAATAATACAGTTCCTACTCTGGAGCAATTTACCGACCTGCTGTTAGGACAGAAATCACAAGTGTGTAAAATTCAACTCTCCCAAGGACACCTGAGGTAGAATTGTGTGGTCAAGAGTGTGTGTGTGTTCTCAAGGCAGGCAGATCTGGTTCAAGCCAGACGTGACACAGGAACTGACCTTTGGCAAATCTGAGCCTCAGTGAAGTACTGGGAACCTCTCAGAGTGTTGACAATGTTCTGGAAGTACACACACAACAGTGCCTGGCACAGGCGACAAGTTTGTGGTTGGTTCTTATGCCAGTGCCTGTCTTCTCCTGCGTGGTGGTTGCCCCTTCACAGTGCTGCCTCTTTTTTCCCTTACCAGGGAGAAGCTGCAGAAGCACGGGGTGTGCATCCGTGTCCTGGGTGATCTGCATCTGCTGCCCTTGGACCTCCAGGAGAAGATTGCACATGCCACCCAGGCTACGAAGAACTACAATAAGTAAGTTCTCAGGTTGTTCCTTAGGGGAGGCACCCAGAGCTTCCAAGGTCTGTACTTCATGCACGGTTCTGAGAGAGTAGTTTGTGATGCTTAGAGACTTTGACCTGTAGAGGAGACCTGGCGCCCTTTCATTCATTCACATGCAAACCCAGTCCCTTGCCCTCCCCACCCCACTGTGTTTAGGAACTATAAATGTGCACACATGCAGACAAACACCCTCCCCCACCTACCACATATACTTGAACTTGATAAGTGTCAAGATAGATATCCTTTAGTCTTAGGCTGGTGTGGTAGTACATACACTTAATTCCATCACTCGATAGTCAGGAACAAACATGTCTCAGTGAGTTTGAGGCTGACCTAAGCTACATGCGGGACCCTGCCACAAAAATTAAAAATAACAATAAGAAGAAATCCAGGGAACTGGAGAGATGGCTCATCAGTTAAGAACTCTAACTGCTCTTCTGGAAGTCTAGAGTTCAAATCCCAGCAATCACATGGTGGCTCACAACCATTTGTAATGAGATCTGATGCCCTCTTGTGTGTCTGAAGACAGCTACAGTGTACTTGCATTCAATAAATAAATCTTTGGATGGGAGTGAGCAGGGCCAGAGCGAGTAGGAAAAAAAAAGAAATTCAGCATTCCTAACACTGTCTACATGCCTTTCAGGAGTCTTCTCTGGCCCACTCTTTGGTCCATAGACAGGTTTAGCGGACACTCCACTGTGTGTGGCTTTGAAACGGTAGTATCGGGCATTGATTTTTACCTTACACCTGGTTTCCTCCCTTCTACCCTGTGCTTAGGCTAATAGTACAGAGGATTTCCTTCCTCTATGGATGGTTGGCAATAGTGGCAGTGGGGGAGGGGGGATGTGGTTAGGAAGGCAATAAAGGTGGTTTTGTTAATGATTGATCTAATTAAATGAAGAGCATCCTTATTCCAAGAACTCTTAGAAATCATGAAACCACCCACAGTCTTACCCTTCCAAAGTAAAGTGCCTGTGTCCTTGCAGGGGATGGCTGCTCCGGCCATCAGACCCTGTCTCTCTTTGGTGAATGATCTGCTCTGCCATCCTCAGGTGTTTCCTCAATGTCTGCTTTGCATACACATCGCGTCATGAGATTGCCAGTGCTGTGAGAGAGATGGCCTGGGGCGTGGAACAAGGTCTGCTGGAACCCAGGTATCTCTCATGGTAACTGGTACAGAAAACAGTAAACTAGTGTTCAAACCTTGCTGAACCATGCACTTGGTCAGAACTCAAATCAGGAGCTTACATGGGAAATACTTAGGGGACTTCCCCCAAACAGATGGGGTCGTCTGAGTATAGCGCACACCGAGAAACCACAGAACAACCGTCTGGCCGTCCTGTCCAGTGAGAAGGGACGTGCCCCTGCACATGGTTTTCAGTAATTACTGTTATGTGTGTTGTGGAGGAGAGTCTTTTAAGTTTCTCAAATTACAGTTTCATAAATCAGGATTAAGGTATTGTGAGGGATGGGTGGAGGGAGGAGGGATGGAAGAAATTAAGGGAAATATTTAATCATTACCAGTCCTAATAATTAAGGCTTAGAGGAATGGAGGAATTTTTGAAGCCGTGTGTCTATTTGGCCCTTCTAATGTTGTTACTAATATAATCTTTGCTATTATAGTATATAATAATGTTAATAGTGAGATAATGGTAGCGGACATAGTTGAACAGTGCTGTCAGTATGTTTCCTGTTTTACTGTTCCTAACCTCATGTGAGAGAGTCTCGTCGTCTTTTCAGTTTATAAATGTGGAAACTGAGAATAACATGCCCACAGTCAGTCTGCTAGTAAGATAGAAGTAGACTCTTAGCTGAGAGACCTCGTCTTCAATTTTATTATATGAGGTCTTGGGATGCAGGAAATTGAGCTGGGCATGGTGTCACAAACCTGTGTCCCACCTACTTAGGATACTTGTGAGTTTGAGAACAGCCTAAGCAACACAAAGGAACCCCTGTCTCAAAACAGCAGAGTGTGGGCTGCTACAGCAAGGGCAGGGCTCAGTTGTGGGGCACTTGCTTAGTACATGTCCTTAAAAAGACTTGGGTGTGATCCCCAGTGTCATAAAAGAAAGGCAAACCTACCAGATGACAGATTCCCCACCCTCCCCAATGACTAACACCCAGAAAGAAAGTACTTTAAAACTTAGCGTGTGTGTGTGTGTGTGTGTGTGTGTGTGTGTGTGTGTGTGTGTTGGGGGGGGTGTCATGGAATGTATGCATAGAAACATGATGTTCTACTCATGGATTTCACTGGTGGACGTTGGTGCCCTCTGCTGTTCTAGAGAGCCCTAGACAGAATCTCATGTAAGGAAGAGGAATTTGCCATGGCTTGTCATAGAACAGAGATGTTGGGTCAGTAGTCGGAGGAGGTCAGGACTGGAGGCTCCAGGAGGAAGGTCATCTGTTGGGTGCTGGACAGAGGCAGGCACGAGGGACCTGGAGATAGTCCTGTGAATAGATGGCTAAGGATGAACTCTGAGAGACTGTCTTTGTGCCTGTTGGACAGATTGGCCCTTTTCAGAAAAACAGAATACAAAAGAGAGAATTTGTTGGTCCTGTTTAGGAGGAGGTAGGCAGGTGTTGGCACAGTAGTGCTCTAGAGGGGTGAATTAAGTTATAGATCGTGTATTGGCTGTTAGGAGAAAATTGCAGTGCTGGCTTAGTGGATGGGGATAGGAGGTAGTGAAGTGGCTAAGGCAGAAGGGGATGTATAAGGGGGGGGGGGTTATGTGTGGACCTATTGTGTGCAAGGCCCTGGGTTCACTTTCTAGTACTGCCTAGCCTCAGGAAAAGATAGAGAAAACATGTGAACATATATGTAGGTGTAAGTTAATGATAATTAGCTTCAGAGTAATTTCATAGTTGTTTGTTATATTATGCTTTATAATTAATGTTTGAGTAGTCTTGTATATATGAAATAATAATTATAATAATAATAATGATGGACAATATTTATGTTAGAGTCCTCTAATTTGGCAAACAGATTTTTTTAAAGATCTATTTATTTATTTATTTTATGTATATGAATACACTGTAGCTGTACAGATGGTTGTGAGCCACCATGTGGTTGCTGGGACTTGAACTTGGGATCTCCGCTCCCTCCTGCCCTAGCAAGCAGATTTAACTCGGATTAGCTCCTGGGAACTCTGATCTGACTCCTGACCTAGCATGTTTTAACCTCACCCTACGCTTCTTACCTTCCATCTCGCTCCCTTCCAGGAAGTGCTTCCTAGCCATCTTCCTGACTCATTTACAATCTGCCTTTGTGGTGCTCTCTGGTCAGTTGGGAGAGAGAATCACCAGGGTCAACAGCGCCCCCTGCAGCTTGAGTCTCAGCGCATACTGAGCTCATTGGGACCTCCCGTGTACTCTGTGCTACATGTGTATCAGGGCTATTAGAATTTGCTTCAACCAAGTAACTAGACTTGACACCATCACCTGACTCCTTTCCTCTTTCTTTAGGATAAGGACCTCTTTCCCCCTAGAAATAAAATTAACAGGTTGTTTGGGAGCCTAGAATTAGAGAAGAAATAACCAGACCCTCGAGGCTGGTTAGCGAGTTACTTTGAACAGGCCGCGTGGCCTCCTGTAGTCCTGACTTCTGTGTGATAAATAATAATTGTGGCCATTTACTGAGTAAGCACAGGGCCGTGCAGATTTACTGCATTGTTCAGTTTTAATACCTGTGTACTTGCGATGGGCACTGACCTCAAATTCTTAATCCTCCTTTGGCTAAAGAGCGCTGCCATTGCAGCCACTGGCCAGCTCCCAGCTCTCGGACACTTGCTCCCTCCCCCTAGAATGTACAAGTTGGTTTTATCTCCATTTATTTATTTGTTTAGTTTATTTGTGGGGGTGAAGGTTTGTGCGTGCAGTGTACAGCCGAAGGTCAGAGGGTAGGCTTCGGGCGTGCTGTCTCACCCTCCGCCTCGTCTGAGACATCTCTTTGCTGCTGTGTAAGGCAAACTAGCCAGCCCTCCCACTTCTGAAGGTTGGGTTACTTGACTTACTGCATCTGGTTCTCTCTGGCTTCTGGAGATCCAGCCTCCAGTCAACAGTAAGCACAGTCATATGCTGAGCCATCTTCCTTTTTTTGTTGGTTTTTTGTTTGTTTGTTTGTTTTTGTTTTGTTTTCTTTTGTTTTCTTTTGAGACAAGGTTTCTCTGTATAGCCCTGGCTGTCCTGGAACTCATTTTGTAGTCCAGGCTGGCCTCGAACTCAGAAATCCACCTGCTTCTGTCTCCCAAGTGCTGGGATTAAAGGCGTGCACCACCACAGCTTTTTTTTTTTTAATGTATTTATTTTTATTAGATATTTTCTTTATTTACATTTCAAATGTTATCCCCCTTTCCTAGTTTCCCCTCAGAAAATCCCTTATCCCCTCCCACCTCCCCCTGCTCCCCAACCCACCCACTCCTGCTTCCTGGCCCTGACATTCCCCTATACTGGGACATAAAACCTTCACAGGACCAAGGGCCTCTCATCCCATTGATGACCGACTAGGCCATCCTCTGCTACATATGCAGCTAGAGCCATGAGTCCCACCATGTTTTCTTTGATTAGTGGTTTAGTCCCAGGGAGCTCTGGGGGTACTGGTTAGTTTGTACTGTTGTTCCTCTATAGGACTGCAAGCCCCTTCAGCTTCTTGGGTACTTTTTCTAGCTCCTTCAGTGGGGACCCTGTGCTCTGTCCAATGGATGGCTGTGAGCATCCACTTCTGTATTTGCCAGGCACTGGTAGAGCCTCTTAGAAGACAGCTTTATAAGGTTCCTGTCAGCAAGTTTTTCTTGGATCCACAATAGTGTCTGGGTTTGGTGGTTATTTATGGGATGGATCCCCAGGTGGGGCAGTCTCTGGATGGTTATTCCTTCCATCTCTGCTCTGATAAGCCATCTTTATTGTAAAGAGGGGACTAGCCAGGCAGTGCTTTCCTGTGTAGCCCAGGCTGGCCTTTAACTTCTGATCCTCTGCTACAGCCTCCGAGCTCTGGTACCTGGTTTTGAACACTCACTCCTAGCATTTGTGCTTTCATTCTTTTTTTCTTTTTTTTTTTTTTTCCTTTAAAATGAAATTCTATTTATTCATTCATTCATTCCCCCAAACATTTATTGAGCACAATTTTTTTTTTTTTTTTTTTTTTTGGTTTTTCGAGACAGGGTTTCTCTGTGTAGCCTTGGCTGTCCTGGAACTCACTTTGTAGACCACGCTGGCCTCGAACTCAGAAATCCACCTGCCTCTGCCTCCCAAGTGCTGGGATTAAAGGCGTGCGCCACCACGCCCAACCATTCTTCTTTTTAAAACATTTTTTCCTTTTTTTATTTGATCATTTGTATTTGGATTTGTCCTTCATATATGTCTGCACCATATGTGTGCAGTGTCTTTGGGGACAAGAAGAGGAACATTGACTCCCCTAGGACTGGAGTTACAGTGAGCCACCATGTGGGTGCTGGGAATTGAACCTGGGTCCTCTGCTAGCGCAGCCAGAGCTCTTACCTACTGATCCATCTCTCCAGCCCCTTTCTGCTGTTGTGACCCCATGACATGTTCTCCACAAGGAAGTTTGTTTTTTTTTACTCTTCACAAGATACAACTCATAAATTGGAGATTCCTGGTCCTGTTTGTGTGTCCATGTTAGGGTGGGCAAAAACTTTCAAGATCCACTTGGAAGTCTTTCCAAACCAGTATATTTAATTAAGATTCATCTTTTTGTTGTGTTTTTGTTTTTTTCAGATCTAATTGTCTTTTTACAGTTCTGGGGATTAAACTCGGGCCTTATGCCTTTTAGTTACATACATTACCACTAAGCTGTATACTCGTCTTTAGATTTTCTTTTTAAAAAATGAAGAAAGAAACTCAGTTGCCGGGTGTTTCATCACACTGCCAGGTTAGAAGCATCAGACGGAGAGGTTCTCGGCCCACAGGCAGTGGGATTGGGCAGACTGTCCATGTCATCTGAGCTTCCCTCTTCTGTATTGATAAGAACGGGTTAGAGACACCCTCCATAGGACTTGGGATGATGCAGTATGTGTTGGAGTACGTGCCTGGCATGTACAAGGCCCTGGGGGAAGTAGAAGCATTGTATGTGGTTTGCAGATTTACAGTCATTCTTGGGTTGGAGATGTACTAGCAAATGTATTTGATGGTGGCCAATCACCAACGGGAGGCTGTGCGTGGAAGTTCACGGAGCAAGTACCACAGAGAGACGCGTGCTTCTGTCTCCTGCCCGCCTAGTGACGTCTCCGAGTCCCTGCTGGATAAGTGCCTGTATAGCAACCCCTCCCCTCCTCCCGACATCCTGATTCGGACTTCTGGGGAGGTCCGGCTGAGCGACTTCTTGCTCTGGCAGGTAGGTTGTTTTGAAGCATGTTATTTTGGGGTTGGGCTGAACCCTGGAACTGAACCAGAACCCATTCTCCACCATTGTATGAGCAGGGCAGAGGGTCACCATGTAGAACAATCAGTACCTCCAGGTTGTACCTAGTAACATTACTTTTCTTTCTTCACCTGACCCTGGGTGTATAATGTATTCCTTGCTGTCCAAAATGCAGAGTTCTATCCTAAAGAGAAACCAAAGCCATCCTACCCTAATGAAAACTTACATACGCCCCTCTCCTTTTTTTTTTTTTTAAAGATTTATTTATTTATTATATGTAAGTACACTGTAGCTGTCTTCAGACACTCCAGAAAAGGGCGTCAGATCTTGTTATAAGCCACCATGTGGTTGCTGGGATTTGAACTCCGGACCTTCAGAAGAGCAGTCGGGTGCTCTTACCCACTGAGCCATCTCACCAGCCCATGCCCCTTTTCAAGAACTGGGTTTTGAGATGTTGGTTAAGCTGGGCGTCAGACCAGCACCACATGAGCCTTCCCTTTCCGTTTGTCATCTCCTCTTCAGAATACAGGAGGCCTCCATCTCTGCAGGCAAATCCTGCACCCAGACTCTCAGGCTTGCTGTTGCCTTTTTGCTCAGCTATTCCAGCTTAGGTCATCTCTAAAAGATCACATCCAGTTAGTACTGTTTAACTAAAGATCTCTTGTTTTCAGCCAGGCAGTGGTGGTGCATACTTTTAATCCCAGCACTCAGGAGGAGGCAGAGGCAGATGGATAGTTCTTGAGTTCAAGGGCAGTCTGGTATACTGAGAGAGTTCTAGGACACCTAGGACTACACCAAGAAACCCAGTCTCAAAAAAAAAAAAGGGGGGGAGGAGGGAGAAAGTAGAAGGAGAGGTTGAGGGAGACTCAGCTTGGACATATGTATCAAGGTCCAGAAATTTGTAATGGCTAAGTGTTATAATTGAGGGCTGGGGATGCTGGTACTTGGTAAGGGCTGGTACCTACGCATGACAGCCTGTTTGGACCCTGGCACCCACATAAAAAGCCTGCTGTGATGGGACACACTTAGAATCTCAATGCTTGGAGAGCAAAGACAGAAGGATCCCTAGAGCTCTGGCTGGCCAGCATTGCCTGATCTGTAAGCCCCAGTCTCAGAGAGTGAGCCTATCTTCTGAGGAGCAGAATCCAAGGGTGACCTCTGACCTCCACAGGCACTCAGAGACACAGACAAGTGAACTGGCAGCTGGCTACTGCAAATGCTTTGACTTAATGTTTGGCTATCCTGATGGAAATTCAGTGTATATGTAATGTTTTCTGCTGCTCAGATCACACTTAAAATTTGCACTGAGCCGGGCACTTGTGGCGCACACCTTTAATCCCAGCACTTGGGAGGCAGAGGCAGGTGAATTTCTGAGTTCGAGGCCAGCCTGGTCTATAGAGTGAGTTCCAGGATAGCCAGGTCTACACAGAGAAACCCTGTCTCGGAAAAAAAAAAAAAAAAAGTTTGCACTGAGCAGTTAGGAAATGACAGTGGTGGTGGGCTAGATTCCTCACAGAGTGCACACAAAGCCCTGACTTGGTCCCTGGCACTTTGCAGGGAGGCAGAAAGAAGATTGAGGAAAGGAAGGAGATAGAGATGGGAAAGGAAGATAAAGACAAAACATACTGGTGAAGTAGAGAATTTACCAAACGGGTCACCCAACATGCAGGGATCCCGTGTCTTTAAAATGAGACTTAGCATCTGGATGCCATGGTACAGGCCTTTAATGCCAGCACTTGGGAGGCAGAGGCAGTTGAGCTGTAAGTTCAAGGACAGCCTGATCTACAAGAAGGCTCAGGGAAAGTCATTGCAGCCTCAGGAAAGAGAAGTGGCAACTCTTCGGCCAGTCTCCTGCAGGTGCTGGCCATAGTACCTCCTGCCTTAGGATTGCCTAGGATTCGAGGCAGAGGCAGGCTGTTAGTGTGGACTTCAGGGCTGCTGCTCTGTAGAGTAAATCCAGGCCAGCCAGGGCTATATAGTGAGACCTATCTCAGAATAAAAAGCCACTTCTATTTGTTCTGGAGAAAGTACTTGGTATCTTGGTAGCAGCTGTGCAGAAGGTGACATTGGTGACAATAGTGAGCAAGTTTTCCCCTGGGGGGCATTTGGTTGTTGTTCAGTACAGCAGACAGTAAGCAGTCACTATGGAGTGTTGAGGCCAGGGGCATTCATGTTCACCCCGCCATGGGCTTTTCCTTCATGCATATTTCATCTTCATAGTTCCGTAAAGACTTATGCCCAGAGAGGTGAAAAGACCTCAGCCAGTTCTGTGGTAACGGTAGACAGAGGCAGACTGGCTCCAGGACCCATGGGTTTAAACACGGAGTCACACTGCTGCTACTTAAAATAACGGGAGCAGCCACCGTTTGTTCTGGCTGACTTTATCAGACTGTGTGTCGCAGATGACCTCCAAGTGCCAGGAGCCAATGACATAATCCAGATGTCATTTCATAGTCCTAAAATTGGCTTTAAAGACATGGTGTAGCTGGGCGTGGTGGCACATGCCTTTGGTCCAAGATCTCAGAAGGCAGATAAATGGGAATTTCAAGCCAGCATGGTCTACAGGGTTAATTCTGTACCAGTGCTACACAGTGAGTCTTTCTCTGACAAAAAAAAAAAAAAAAAAAAAAAAAGAGAGAGAAAGACCTGGAAATATTTATCTAGTTTAGCTGTGCTTTGCCACAGGCAGGGGATCCAGTTGCCTTGGGATCCTTCTCCCAAGAGTGAGGGGACCTGGGCTGGCTGCAGACACTTCCAGGGCTCTGGAAACGTGCCATCTTGTTCTGGCCCTTTCCCACCCCGGCTGCTCCTCCATCGGAGTTCTGAGCAGTAGCGTGTCTCCTCGGCTGTGACTAACTCTGCTGCTTGTTTTTACCAGACATCCCATTCCTGCCTCGTGTTCCAGCCTGTCCTGTGGCCAGAATACACATTTTGGAACCTGTGTGAGGCAATCCTGCAGTTTCAGAGGAACCATAGTGCACTCGAGGTATGAGTCGGGCAGGCCCACCTTGCACGAGGCCTTGCTATGGACCCCTCTTAAACAATGTTTATTGTATTTATTACTTATTTGTGAGTTTCTGTGCATAGATGTGCCGTGATTAATGCATGTGTGTGACGTAGTGCATGTGTGGAGGACATCCTTTGAAAGTTGGTTCTCTCCTTCCTATGGGTCTCAGGAATTGAACTCAGGCTGTCTTGCTTGGTGACAAGTACCTTTACCCACTGAGCCATCTGTCCAGCCCACAAGCATTTCTTGACAATGATGGTCATTATAATACTACTAGCACACAGTGATCAGTTACTGTCAGACACTGAATGTGTTCCACAGTTCCTCATCTCTGCTCCCAGGCACTCAGTCAGGTAGGTCTTGTTAGTCTCTCTGTAGATGAGGAAATAGAGGAGGCGCCTGGGACATGGTGCTGATGCTTTTACTCGTAGCACTCAAGACAGAACTCAGGTGGATGAGCTTAAGGCCAGCCAGGGCCTGGTCTCAAGAAAAAGAGACATGGTTTAGGGACTAATATGATATAAGAATAAGGTGTCCTGAAGACACAGGAGAAAACTCAGAGAGCCTAATCAAAGTCACAGCAATCACACCCACCTCTAATACTTGACATCGGGAACTGAGCCAGGAGGACCTCAAAATTAAAGCCAGTGAATTTTATTTTATTTTATTTTTGAGACAGGGTTTCTCTGTGTAACCCTGGCTGTCCTGGAACTCACTCTGTAGACCAGGCTGGCCTTGAACTCAGAAATCTGCCTGCCTCTGCCTCCCAAGTGCTGGGATTAAAGGCGTGTGCCCCCACTGCATGGCAAAGCCAGTGAATTTGAGACCATGTCTCAAATAAATGTTTGTGTGACAGTAGAATTCTGCAGAGCACAGAGAGCGCTTCTGGAAGCTTCCTAGCGTCAGGATTGTCTTTGTGCTGTCAGTGGTCTCCCTGACTCTTGTCAGCATTTGACTTCCACTGCTCGTACAGACAGAGGCACTAACACAGAGTTGCTGCACTGGTTCTGTCTGTATTTATCTGTTTAACTCTCCCTTAATGTATCAGTCTTGTGTCCTTATTTCTTCAGATATGAAAACAGGGACAGGAACTAACTGTGCCAAGGCCACAGAGCTAGGGGCCGGAATTTTGAAATCATAGATGTTTCCTAAGTCTGGAGAGAGAATGGGCAGGAAGAAGTAATGATGTAAGTATTAGCGCCCTTTTTGGGAACCTAATGGAAGCCATAGAAGATGTCCAGTGAATTGCAGGGGTGACACTTACACTCTGTCACATAGACTAGTCAGGGTTCATGAGATCCCCGAAATCTGTCCACAAGCCTCCGTCTGGAATTCCTAGCATCACTGAGTCTCACAAAGGCAGCTCAGAACAAGTAAAAGAGAGCTAGCCCAGCGTCTGTTACCTGCAACTGGGGCTGCCTCCAAAACTCGAACATATTTTAGTTTGTATTTTTTTGATGAGAAACTTTCAGAAGTACATCTTGTAATTTGACATCTGCAGTCTAGGTAGCGGTTATTACTGGTGATGATTAGAGTAGTCCCTTTCTACCTTGAGGATGCTGGGAGTGGTAGCCACCACCTTCAAGTTATGTAGATGCTTCTGGATACCTGGCTGAGACTCATAGAGTTTTCTAAGACCTTCCTCTTTCGTCTCCTGCTGTGTCAGTGGCTAATTTCAACATCTACCCCCTTCCCTTTCCTTCCTGTTTACTGTTTTAAGTCAACTATAGGAAAAAAAAAAAAAGCAGGCAATTAACACAGTAGAGTGTGTGTATGAAGTGAGAGTAAATTGGCTCTGCATGGAGCCTGGTGTGTGAGCCTTTGTGTGTAGACATTCTTGTGTGGAGACCTATAATTTGAATGCCCAGAGTCTTTATTATCTCAAGTTTCTTAGAGCCTTGCTCGTGGTTTGAGGAGGTGTTGCCTCAGGCTCTGTCTTCTCCATAACTGTTTATTGAGTCCCTACTATGAATCAGGCATGTGGTTAGGCACAGGGGAGTCAGCAGTCACCCTGCCAGACAAATGTCTACCCTCATGGAGTTTGTAGTTTTAGTTGAATAACAGAAAGTTAGCAAGCAAACAAATGGAAGGAAATGCTCGGCTGTAGTGAGTGTGAAGGGCACGGGCCCAGTGACAGAATGTAGTGGAAGCGGACTGAGCTTACAACGGTTAGGTACTGAGAACACTCAGGGGAAGACATCGGGACAAGCTGGGGGCGCTAGGCCTCTTATGCATTCAGAGCTTGCTACCTGGAAATAGCACAACAGAGGACTTAAAGAATGGGCAGAAGCTGAGAAGGCATTTGGTTAGGAAGAAAGTCACTTGAGACCCTAAGGGGCCAGAGCCTGTCTGGTGTGTACAGTAGATTCAGGACTGTATGTATACCAGGCCAGCTGCCTCTCCAGCCCTACACCTGCTATTTGTTGTTTTAATTTACTTTTATTATTTTTAATAATGTGCAGGGCTGTGTGTGTGTGTGTGTGTGTGTGTGTGTGTGTGTGCAGTCAGCAACAGTGTGTGTGTGTGTGTGTGTGTGTGTGTGTGTGCGTGCAGTCAGCAACAGAGGCCAGAGAAGTCATCCTTGGGAGCCGGGTGTGTCTGTGCGCTGTGCGTACGGGACTCAAACTGAAGAACAGTTTGTGCTCCTAACCACAGAGCCATCCCTCCCCCCCCCCCCCCCAAGGATTGGAGAAATGGTTTAGTAGCTTAGGGCACTTGTCACTGTTGCAGAGCACCCATGGGGTGACTCACAACCATCTTGAACCTTCCATGTAGAGCAGGAGGAACTGTGAATATAGAATAGCACAGTTATAGCCAGACTGTTTATGTGAGACCCTGTCTCAAAGAATGTTCCCGACTAGCCGGGCATGGTGGCGCACACCTTTAGTCCTAGCGCTGGGGAGGCAGCAGAGGCAGGCAGATTTCTGAGTTCAAGGCCAGCCTGGTCTACAGAGTGAGTTCCAGGACAGCCAGGGCTATACAGAGAAACCCTGTCTCAAAACAAAACAAAACAAAACAAAAGAATGTTCTTGACTGATATAGGATATTCCATATGCTGTTACATGGGCATGGTGGCACATACCTGCCATCCTAGGACCCAGGCATGTACCAGAGGCAGAAAGAGTGCCATGTGTTTGAAGGCATCAAGGCTACATAGTAAAACTCTATCTCAAAAAAACAAACCTAAAAGGGTGGGAGACCTAAAAAGATATTCAGCTGGTAAAGTGCTTACAGGGCAAGCATATGTATTTCATCCAGGACCATATAAAAACCCAGGTATGACTGAGAGGTGGCACAGCACTGACTGCTCTTCCAGAGGTCCTGAGGATGGTACCCAGCATCCACACTGCGTGCCTGACAAGTGTGTGCAACTTCAGCTCCAGGGAGGTCCTGGTGCTTTTTGACTCCATGGACACCTATACTTTACGTGCTCAGACCACAGAGAGAAACAGAGAATCAAGAGTAAACCCTGAAAATAATCCGGGTGTAACGACATGTGGTTGTAACCTCAGCACTGGGGAGGTAGAGGCAGAAAGAACCCTGGGGCTATCTGGGCAGCCATTGGAGCCTTCCTTATTGGTAAGTATCAGGCTATTGTTGAGACCAAGCAGGTATGCAGGTGCAAGCCTTTAGTGCTAACACTCAGTCCCTGTTCAGACCCTGTCTTCAATACAGAAAAACTGTAAACTACCTGAGCAAGACCATCTGAGGCTGACTTGTGGCTTGCACTTGCATTCTCATCTGCACAGTCACATGGACCTGCATGTGAGTGAACATACATGTACACAGTCACAAAGAAAAGGAAGGAAGGAGGCTGGGCAGTGGTGCCGCACGCCTTTAATCTCAGCACTTGGGAGGCAGAGGCAGGCGGATTTCTGAGTTCAAGACCAGCCTGGTCTACAGANCCAGCCTGGTCTACAGAGTGAGTTCCAGGACAGCCAGGGCTATACAGAGAAACCCTGTCTCGAAAAACCAAAAAAAAAAAAAAAAAAAAAAGAAAAAAGAAAGGAAAAATAAAGACTTTGGTTAACTTGAATCAGGGGTGGGGGTCGGAGGAGGGGGACTAGTTTTCCCCCTCCCTTTTTCTTTGAAATAAGATCTATAGCTCGAGCTTGCATTGGTACTCGCCATGTAGCCCAGAGTGGTCTTGAGCTCACAGAGTCCCCTGTGATGTGATTACAGGTGTGTGCTGGAATTGCCAGTGTAACCACTGCGTTCCACTTGCTTGGGTTTTCTAAGGGCAAAGAACAGATTGAGCGTGGATCCAGACCCTTGAATGTGGGCAGACGGTGTCTAGTTGATGGCTGGCTTTTCCATTCCTCCCCCAGGAAGTACAGCTCTCCACAGGCACAAGGTCTACTTGCCATTCCCTCAGGAAGCCACACTGACCTTTCCTCCCAACACTGGAGGCAGAGGCAGGTGAATCTCCATGAGTTCAAGGCCAGCCTACACAGCGCATGCTAGGAAAGGGCAGTTTATAGAGAGAGATTCTCAAAAAGATTTTTTTTTTAAATCCACTTTGGAGAAATCAAAAGAATTTCAACCAGCTGTGTGACATAAACCAAGTCCCTTTATGTCTTTGCCTTAGTGTCCTTGTCTGTAAAACACAGAGTCTAGTAAGATCAGCTGTCCCTTGTCCTACAAATAGTGGTCAGGCTTTGCCTTGGCTACTTCTTCACTTCTGGCACTGAGCTGGGCCACCATTTAGATGAATCCTGAGCCTTCCAAAGGCCTTCAGGGAGCTCTCTTTCCTCCCTCTGGGGCTGTTTCTCCTCCTCTTGTTTTGGCCAGGACTTTGCCAAAGTCCTGATGACAGAATAGCAAACAATTTTAAGAGGCATTCTTTTTTTTTCTTTATTTTCTTTTTTTTTTCTTTTTGGTTTTTCAAGACTAGGTTTCTCTGTGTAGCCTTGGCTGTCCTAGAACTCACTTTGTAGACCAGGCTGGCCTCGAACTCAGAAATCCACCTGCCTCTGCCTCCCAAGTGCTGGGATTAAAGTAGTGTGCCACCACTGCCGGTGGCTAGAGAGGTGGGGCACTGATTTAAAACACTTCTTGCTCTTGCATAGGACTCAGTTCACCTTCAGGCATCTACATGGTGGCTCACAATCATCCTAAATTAGTTCCACTAGAAAGTTCAGGTCAACCAGGGACACATAGCAAGA
The DNA here is from genome assembly GCF_900095145.1 of Mus pahari. Taxonomy (NCBI): domain Eukaryota; kingdom Metazoa; phylum Chordata; class Mammalia; order Rodentia; family Muridae; genus Mus; species Mus pahari. Next base: position 84,944,246 of record NC_034595.1, on the reverse strand, counting down.
TCCTGTCTTGAAATAAATAAGTAATTTAAAAGATTATGTTATGGTCCAAAAAGAAAATTTTATACCTGGCAGTTTATTTCAACCAATTGAAAAGTTCTATGTAAGATAGGCAATATGTAATATAAATATTTGACTAGAATTATTTATTGTGTTATCAAATCTCAATATCTGGTCTATAAAATAAAATGTTTAATCTCTCAGGATTATTCTTAAAGTAAATAAAATTTCTTGTATGGTAATTTATGGTTTTTCCTACAAATAAAAAGTTTATTTGAAAAAGAAAGGAGAAAAGGAGAAATGGCTCAGCTATTACAAGGATGACCTGGTCATCCAAGGAGTGAAGTGCAGTTTCCAGCTTTCACAGCGGCTAAAAGCCACCTATAATTCCTATTCCAAGGGGAAGCTAGTGATTCTGGTCTCTGTGGGTATCTGGACTCATGTTCACACACACACACACACACACACACACACACAATTTAAAAAGTAATAAAGGGCTGGAGAGATGACTCAGTGGTTAAGAGCACTGACTGCTCTTCTGAAGGTCCTGAGTTCAAATCCCAGCAACCACATGGTGGCTCACAACCACCCATAATGAGATCTGACGCCCTCTTCTGGCGTGTCTGAAGACAGCTACAGTGTACTTACATATAA
>NC_034595.1:84935331-84943273 GCF_900095145.1 Mus pahari | reverse complement strand
AAGGAAAAGATGAAATATAGCCTTAGAAAGGTAGGTCTTTTGAACTAGAATTTCTCAAATTTTGGGACTTCAAATTCATTCTGATGTGAGAAAATTCATGCACCTTTGTGTGTGTGTATGTATGTAATGGTGTGCCACAATGTGCTTGTGAAGGTCATAGAACAATCGTGAGTTGATTTTCTCCTTCCATGTTCTTTATTGTTTGTTTTGTTTTATTAATCTTTTTGAGACAGTCTCACTAAGTACTCCTGGCTGCACTAGAATTCAGAATGTAGGTCAGGCTCACCGGCTACTTCTGTATCCCAGGCTAGCCTTGATCACAGAGACCTGCCTGCTCTGCTTCCTGAGTGCCGGGATTAAAAGCGTAGACTACCATAGAGAGCTCTCCTTCCCAGATTTTCATGGGGTCCAGGGATTGAGTTCAGGTCAGGCATTTTACCAGTCCTTCCTCTGCCTTTCTGTTTTGAGGCAGGATCTCTCACTATAGGTGAAGTTTTCTGCTAGGCTGGCACATACTGCAGCCTTTTGTTTCTGTGATCCATCTTGAGCTATCCTCCCCCTAACCCTCCTCACAAGTAACTGTGGAAGGGGGCTAGGTTTGGTTTGGTTTGGTTTGTTTGAGACAGTGTCTGTTATGTAGCACTGGCTCTCCTAGAACTCACTATATCGACCAGCCTGGCCTCAAATTCACAGAGATCTACCTGCCTCCTGAGTGCTGAGGTTAAGAGTTCACCACCAGCCTGACCTAGTCACAGCTCTGTTTTGAGAGTCAGTGAAAAACAGTTGAAGTGTTTGTGGATAGGATGCTCCTAAGGAATAAAGACAGGATATGGGCCATGGTAGCACACACCTTTAATCCCAGTACTCAGGAGGCAGAAGCAGGCAGATCTCAAAGTCTAGCCAGTTTCAGTATGACCAGGGCTACCCAGAAAAAACCTCAGCAATAACAGAACAGAGTGAAGACAAGGTGGTCAGAACTTACAGGCTAATTAGAACAAGGCTTAAACACAAAATGCCACAACACAAGGTTGGAGATGGAAAAGGACACCAGGATGTGAAAAACCTATAGCTATCCTACCCTACTGCTCACTGGTCAGTGTAGCGCATGCTGACCCAGCTGCTTGGAAGTCTGGGCAACATAGTGGAACTCTGACTCGGAAACAAACACACTCCACCAGGTTGCTCGCTCGTGGGTTCTGTTCAGTAGAAGGAGCTCTGTAGGCCACAGATTGGCAAGGCAAGAGTCCATGAGATGAAGCAGCCCCTTCTGCTCCAAGGGATTTCCCTTTTTTTTTTTTTTTTTTTGCCACAGGTGTCCTTACTACCCTTTTAGGACCACTTGGTCAAGTGCTTCAATGCCTCCTGTACAGTACTCCAAGTGCCAGAGAGGAAAAGTCATCTCTTCTCTCTCAAAAGGGCTTATTATCTGTCCAAAGACACATGCAAGGTCTAGGAGGTGTCACCAGAGACGGATTGCTACCACCTGTCAGGACCGAGTCCGGGGCCCTGCTGGGTCTACGGAGCCACCGGGGATCCTTTCTAAGAGGAAGAGCCGACTAGAGCCTAATACCTAGTCTAGGCGGCAGTAAGTGGCTTAACAGAGTTGAATTGGCTTCCCGGTGTTCCTAGAAGGGCCATTTGCTCATAGTCAAGACTATCTTCGTTATAAGAGTCAAGCCTAGTTCTATTCCTTGAAAATAGAGTAGAAAGTTGGAGAGTGATACCTCACATTGACCTAGGAACCATGAGAAGACCCAGTGAGTATTTTGTCCCAGACAGTAGACAATGTAGCTAATGTTAGAGTGGATTTTGCATTTATTATCCCTAATCCTTTAAACCTCTCTTCAAGCACAACCCCCACTTTACAAGTAAAATTTTAAAGGCTATGAGAGGATCTTCCCAAGGCCGCAAACATGTCGGTGGGAGAGTCAGGGGCCAGGGTGCTTACCTGTTCCTAGGTGTGAGCTTGGAAGGGTTGTAAGAAATGAAGACACTTCCACACAACAAGCCAAGGTGAACTGCTCCTGAATTGCCTGTGTAGCACAGGTCCACTGCTTAGCCTTCCCAAGCCTTTCCACACTGGCAGAAACTCCGGAGTTTGTGTACTTGGCCATTCTGTGCCCTATCCCACACCTAAAATTATATCCCGGCCTCAAACCCTACTTTTCTCTAGCAGAAGGCCCGAGACATGTATGCTGAGGAGCGGAAGAGGCGCCAGCTGGAGAGGGACCAGGCTGCAGTGACAGAGCAGCTGCTTCGAGAGGGGCTCCAAGCCAGTGGGGATGCCCAACTCCGACGGACGCGCTTGCACAAACTCTCCACCAAACGGGAAGAGCGAGTTCAAGGCTTCCTGAAGGCCTTGGAACTTAAACGGGCTAACTGGCTGGCACTTTGGGGCACTGCATCTGCCTAAGTGAGGCTGGCTACCAGCCACTTTGCCCTGCCCTTTGCCTCTTCTTTCCTTTCCTTTTCTTTTCTTTTGAAAAGGCACTTCCTGTTTTGGATGAATTGGGCTCCCTCCATTTTGCAGGGACAAGCTCTGCTGCCTATGGATGATACCTTTGGGCTACCTTGACAGTTACCCTTGAAGTTGGAGGTAGAGTCTCTTAGATGTACACTTAAGTCCAAGTCCAGCCACTAATACATTTGGAGAACAGGGGACCCTAATTCATTAGCTATATGCCCGTCCGTTTTTGGATGCATGTTCTTTTTCCACCAGCATATCCTTCAACGTGAAGAAGAGAACTTCCCAAAGCCTAGGCTTACCCGTCCTGCCTAAACCCTCCCCATGTGACTTCCACAAAAGATTTGGATCTACTGGTAAATTTTAACTGATAGGCAGCCAACATTATTGGGCGGGGAAGAAAGGGGTGGGGAGGACAGCAAGAAAATTTGCCCATCTGCTGCTGCTCCTCCCCTTGGCTGTCCACCTGGGATTTGCTATTGAACCTCCACCCCCTCCCACTACCAGTACTGACTGCTCACTGAAAGGCTCAGTGCCCCCAAAGGCTGGCTCATGGAAACCAAGCGGGTGATTACAATCCAATTACCTATTGTCAACTCAGCCCACACAGGCTTTACTCCCCCATGCAGGGAGGGCATGGGGCCAGGCTCCACTCCCCTGTGAGACCCAACCCCCTCCGTGACTACAGATGGTGGCAGAAGGGCCTGTAAAGGTCCTAGAGTCAAATCCAACACAGGCCAGTTTGTGTTTAACACATGAGGACCGAACGGAACCAAGCGTTTCCCAGTGGACTGAAGTCTCACCATCTCAAGCTGATTCCTACTCTATCTAACAGGTCCTCACAGCTCTGACCTGGCTGCCTAAGTAGGCCCCGAGACAGTGTGCTCTCTAGTGTGAGTAGTTCTCACAGCAGAACTACTCTAGCCCTCTCAGCCTGTGAGGCCAACTTCCCCAGCAGGAAAGAGGCAAGGTTGCATCCTTTCCTGACCTCCCCCATAGGGCTAAGGAGAGAGGACAACCTCTGAAGAAAGGTCTGCTGAGCTAGTCTATGTTTCAGGTGTCTTCGAGCTGTGAGTACTAGCCAGAAACTCCAACCAAATGTCACTCTGGTCTCATGCTACCTGTAAGCCCCCCCCCCCCAGCACCTTCCTCCCCAAAACGTGCACTATGCGTTGTTCCCCATCCCTATTTCTGTGTCCAGATGCCTGGCACTGGTGAAGTTTTGGCCATCTTCTTCCTATCAGAATCAAAAAAGGTCTGACACTGAAACCAAGAGCCAATCAGTGCACCCTTTGGCAAGGTCCCCTGTACACCTGGCACTCCCCAAAACCAATCCCTGGCACAGAAGATCCCCAAGAGCAGGTGCTGTGCATTTTCCAGCTTTACAATGAGGCTGTTGACAGCTTTAATTAGGGAGGCATGAATTATGTGGCTATAATACAGAGCCCTACAATTAAGGCGGGAATGAGAGGCTGGAGGCAGCAAACGGGATCTGCCCGGCAAGCAGGGCTGTAGATGCCTGGCTGACGTTCTCTTAAGATTGGAGTACAGTAGTGGTGATTAATGGGGCTGGCATCTTCCAGCCCCGGGACCTGTGTTCTGGGAAAGGTGCACAGGGCGGGGTGGAGGATGGCTACCTCGGGAGGCACTGTGCAAGTGGAAAGGAGAGGCAGATCCACTGTTGTCCAGAGGCAAAGGCTGAAAAATGCTTGATTTGAATTTGCAGATGTCTGCTTTCTGCTGCTATGGTTATTACAAACTAGCTTCAACCCTTGCCTCAGAAATTAAGGTGGGACCTATTTTGTGCCTTCCGCCTGAGCACCAAATACCCTATTGCAGATGTTAGCCAGTTGTGTTATGGGTATCAAGAATTTTTTTAAAAAAATTTTTTTGAGATACAAGGTTTGTTTGGTCCCTGCAACGAAAGGAGGTTTTGCTTTACTGCTGCAGTTGACACCCTCCCTCGGGTGCGCTCGGGAGCTCTAGAAGGCCGGACTTTGGGCTGAGATGCCCTGGAAGGGCCCCTCTGCCATCACACCTGTTCATCTACTTGTTTCCTAATCTTCCGGCGCTTCCCTTCAACCGCCTTTTCCTCACGCAACCGAGAGCAAGCCAGCTCGATGGTGTGTGAGGCGGGCTTTCGCCAGCTGTGGCATCTGCAAAGCCCAGGTTCCATGGCCTCGGCTGAGTGGGGGCAGCTGCAGCCCAGACCCAGAGAGCGGAGTGGGAGGGGCGTGCTCCCGGGCTGGGTCGCCTGCTTTTCTCCACCATTCTGTGACAGGGGCCAGAGGGCCAGGCGTGCGGGGATTTAAGGAAGGCGCCGGGCAGATGTTGGGGGGCTGTTTAACGTTGGGGAGGCCGCTCAGCGGTAGGTGCTGAAAGGACAGCTCCTACCTGCCCCGCAGTACCCGAAAGGCATCCCCGTGTGCTAAGTGTCCCCTGCCGGCCCACACCTCCACATCCCGCGGACTGCTTTCCAGGTGAGGCACACCGAGGGACTCCCCAAGGTGGCAACTCAAAAGGATGCACGTCCGACTGCGCCAAGCTGGCATCCCGGCTCTCGGCCCACTACAGCCCGTGGTTCCCCGGAGCCGCGGCCGGCGCGCCTCCCGCCGCCCCTGGAGCTGGGCGGCGCGGCCAGGCCTCACAAACCCCTCTGCTGGGGCCCCGGCGGGAGCAGGAAGGAAAGCGGCCGAGATGTGCCCAGTGTCGCACGGCTTGGAGAAGTGGGGAGAAGGGTTGCATAAGGTGGAAGGAACTTGGTAGTTTGCAAAAGCCAGGTCTGGGCGGGAGCGGAACCCCAAGCCTGCCGCCTCGCGCTCCCCTCATTTATTACCTCCGACTCGCAGGCGCGCCCCCTCCCCCAAGGCGCGCCGCCGTCTCGAGCGCCCTCCCCCTGCACCCCCTCCTCACTCCAGAGGAGGTGAGTTTAAACCCCGCCCACGTGACCCCAACTGGGCCAATGAGCGGCGACGGGAGGTGAAATCCGGTTCTAACCGGTCCGGGGCTCCCAGCGCTATAAAAACTTTATAAACCCCCCGGAGCCCGAGCAGTGTGAAGAAGCAGCGAGGACGACCCCCGGCCGGAGCAACCCGCGCGCCGCTGAATACCCGTGCTCAGCGCCGACGTCCCCTGCCGCCACCATGCCCAAAAGAAAGGTACGTGGCGCGGGGCGCCCGGGAGCGGCCGCCACCACTAGCCTCGGGCTCGGAACTCGGCGGCAGATCGGGCGCGGCGCGAGCTCCCAGCCCGAGCCGGGGCTGCGGGGCGAATCGTGCGCGGCGCGCTGCCCGCGGGCGCCAGAAGCCATATTGGAGGCTCGGTGGCGGCGGCAGGAGGAGCCATGTTGGCAGCTGTTTATCCCGCTCCGTCTGGCCGCCCGCGCCCCCTCCCCCACCGGCCGCCCCCTCCCCTCCTCCCGCGGGCGAGCGAGCGGGCGGGCGGGCGATTCAAACCCGAAAGGGCGGGAAGGCGGCGCTCCGCGGAACGGGCGGGCGGGGGAGCGCGCTGCCGCCAAAACTGCGTCCGCGAGGGGCGGGCCCGCGGCGCGGCTCCGCCCCCCCGGCCGCCCACGTTCCAGGCGCACGAGACGCGCGCTCCCGCCCCCGGCTTCCCCGAGCTCCCGCCCTCGACGGCTGCCATAGCAACGGCGCCGGGCGCCGCCTCCGGAGAGGTTTGTTTGCACAATCTGCAGCTGCTGTTACTGCCTGGCGCTGGTGGCCCCGAGCGCCTGCCGGCCAGCCTCCAGCTTCTCCCCCGCTCTGCGGCCAGCCTGCCCGGTCTTCCGTGCGCGCCTCGGACTTTAGTTGGGCCCTGTTCCTGCTAAGGCTTCTTACGTAAAACTTGGGGGTATACATTTTGAGAATGGTGTCTGACGGTTGCTGTTGACTGAGATTTGCCTCCGAGGTGACAAGTTTTGGACTTTTATCATTTTGTAGGCTGAAGGGGATGCTAAAGGAGACAAAACCAAGGTGAAGGACGAGGTGAGTCTTCTCCATTGAGGGCATGTCTTGGGTAGTAGCCACCCCGCTCCTTTGGTAGAAATTGACCAAGAATTGTTTCATTCACTTTTCTTTAATGTGAAGCTGAGGGATGGGGAGATGGTACTTATTCCTCTTCCTTTGTTTTTGTTTTTTTTTTATTTAGCCACAGAGAAGATCTGCAAGGTTGTCTGCTGTAAGTGTATGATTTGCTCATCCTTACCTGATGCTGGGAACCACTTGGTGGGCATCTCCGTGATTTCGTTGAATTATAGATGGCGGCTGATTTTTGAGGCAGCTACTGTGCTGTGCTGCCGCACATCTAGAAACGTTTGCTGTTGTCCCAAGTTGTGATTCTTCCAACTAAAGTGAAAGGTGGCTTTTACATTGTAAAAGAAAGGCGATCCTGAGAACTAGTTTTCCAAGCTGTGGTTTGATTGGTGGTTCCTTTGGTCTGTGGTACTAATGGTTTCCTCTTCCCCTCTGCCTTCCAAAATAAGAAACCTGCACCTCCAAAGCCAGAGCCCAAACCTAAAAAGGCCCCTGCAAAGGTAAGCCTGCCTGAGACACCGTGGCGCTAATTCTAGACTGGGAATTTTCAGAGATCTGTTCTTCCCTACCTTAGCCTAATTCAACATGATGATGGCTCTTTTAGTGGATGTCCTAAGCTATTTTGATTGATAGCCTTGTTCCTGGTAACTTGTCCTGTTAGTGTCCTTGGCAACAGTTAAAGAAAACTATAATTGACCATTAAAAGCATTTTTAGCTGTTCTATAATTTGAACAATTCTGGAGGACTAAAAATTGTAATTTAATTTAGCTTAGTAGAGGGGATATATATCTTCAATAGGCAAGCCCTCTTTGCAGAACTTTATAGGTTATGTCACAGTAACACAAGATGTGTAAGCTAACAAACTCTGTATCCATCCTTCCTTGGTTTTAGAAGGGAGAGAAGGTACCCAAGGGGAAGAAGGGGAAAGCCGACACCGGTAAGGATGCGAATAATCCTGCAGAAAATGGAGATGCCAAAACAGATCAGGTACGGTGGCTGTTCATTTCTTGTCAGGTGTGCCCACACTTAGTGATAGCCAAGCTGCTTGTTACCCATTTTGTCTATGTCACACTGCATTAGATGTGTTTAAAAGGCTTGTCCTGATATGTCACTCATAGAATTAAAGCTGAAAGTGACCTTTAGCCTTCTCTAGTGGTGGGGGGGGGTGGCAAGTGGTCCGTTCTTCAGGTGCATTCATGGTGTCTTTTTAAGTACCCAAGACCTGGATTTAAGCCTGGAAACAAGATGATTCCATATAATACTATGAGCAGATAAATTTTGGTGTACATACTGACTTTATCTGTTTTTCATTTAGGCACAGAAAGCTGAAGGTGCTGGAGATGCCAAGTGACGTGTGTGCATTTTTGATAACTGTGTACTTCTGGTGACTGTACAGTTTGAAATACTATTTTTTATCAAGTTTTATAAAAATGCAGAATTTCGTTTT
>NC_034595.1:84924458-84934976 GCF_900095145.1 Mus pahari | reverse complement strand
TCTTCAGATTGATAATTCTGCCATGTTCGTTTCCTGAAAGTCAGGGTCGGCTTGTGAAAAGTTGTTAAACAACATCCTTAATGTGAAATGTCAACCCTCACTCTAAGCTACTTCCCTTTTTCAAAGCATTGAATGAAGACTCCATTGGGTTTTATAGTGGCTTTCTGATTTTGGTAGTCTATACAAGAAGGGAATTTGGAAGTTCTTGTATATTGTTGATTGTCTGCCCATGTCCTGCCTGAAATACTATGATTGTTTATGAAAAGTATCTTTAATAAAGCTGGTTACAGTTAGGCTTGGAATGCTGCCTCTGATCTTTTTCCCAACACTGGGGAACCTGGCTTCCAGGTCTTGTTTGGATCCATGGCTCCTGGATTTGGTCACATGGTGGTAAGTAGAGGTGGGTATACTTCCCAGAAGTGGGTGAGGGGAATGGTTCTTCGGGGATGTGTAAAGATTGACAGGCCAGGTTTGGTACAGACACCACAGACTGACTGGAGTGCTGTTGGCTTCTCTTGGCAATGTTCCTGTGGCGAGGTCAAGCCGACAGTTTACTTCTTAAAGTTTTGGGATGGGTTTTCTGTCTGAGACAGTGGGAACACTGTACTTACATATATTAACTAAATCTTAAAAAGAATGTTAGATCTGTACCTGTGTGACATTCACTCTTAACTATGGAAACAGTTCCGGAGAAGGGAGCCTGTGAGCTGTCAGTGTGGTTATAGTTAGCAGGTTGGTGTTTGAGCAAAACTTGAAGCTATAATTAGGTTCAGTACCATTCTTAAGATTGTAAATATCGTAGCCAGACGTGGTGGCGCACGCCTTTAGTCCCAGCACTCAGGAGGCAGAGGCAGGCAGATTTCTGAGTTTGAGGACAGCCTGGCCTACAGAGTGAGTTCCCAGGACAGCCAGGGCTATACAGAGAAACCCTGTCTCAAAACAAACAAAAAACAAAAAAGATTGTAAATATCGTTTAACCATGGACTGCATACAGACTCTGGGCCAGTTACCAAGTAGACTGCTGCCATGGCTGGTCATTTTCCTAGTTGCAGGTCACTGTTGCCAAATAATGGAATAAGTGTTGAGCTTCAACTTTGATCTCTATCCCCATAGGTTGGCCTGTTGAGCATCTGCTCTGTCAGCTCTGCTAAAGCGCAGGCATAGTCATATGCCACCTGGCTGTACTTTTTTTTTTAAACATGTATTAATTATATGTAAGCACACTACCTGTCTTCAGACACCCCAGAAGAGGGCATCAGATCTCATGGATAGTTGTGAACCATCATGTGGTTGCTGGGATTTGAACTTCCACAACCTTCAGAAGATCAGTCAGTGCTCTTAACCACTGAGCCATCTCTCCAGCCCCTGGCTGTACTTTCATACTGTATTATACTGTAGTCCCACTACACTTGGGAGGCTTAGTCAAGGGCAGGAGTTCAAGGTCACCCTAAACCACGCAAGTTGAAGACCAAATTTGGCAACATCAAAACCATTTTAGCACCGGAAACAGACCCTTCTGGGGCATTGATGCATGGCTTGGTGGTGACTTAGTGACACTTAAATAAGATCTATGTAGGTTTGGTTGCTAGTTCACACATGACCCGCTAACCCCTGGTATTTTTAACTGTAGTTCTGACCTGTGCACCAGGAACATACATGGTGCACAGACATGTAGACAAAAATTTTTAATAGTGAACTCTTAACAACTCAGAACCTGCTGTAACCAGTTTCAGCTCCCTGCTACCTGCTCCCCACCCATCCCCAGACAGTGTTTCTTTGCCACAGCCTGGCTGTCCTAGAATTCCTTCAGGAGACCAGGCTGTCCACAAACTCTCTCTGCCTGCCTCTGCTTCCAGAGTGCTGGAATAAAAGGCTTGCCACACTACCAACGCCCAGTCCCAGCTCTTAGGGAAGGACATTTAAATACCACGTTATTTATGGACATTGTCTGACTCTTCAGGAAATATACCAATATGCAGAGGCAGGATTTGAGGGTTTTTATCCTCAGCTGAGTTGCCAGGGATACCTAAGACTATCAGAAAATGCAGAGATGTATGGTTAACAACAGGAGCAAAATTACAGTAACAAAGTAGCAATGAAAATACTTTGGTTGTAGGTCAGCACAACATGAGCTGTATTAGAACCACTGACAGAATCACAAGACAAAAGGGACTATTGGTATATAGCTTTGCACCGCATAGCCTGTGGCCGCTGGACCTGGCCTCACCTGACTTGGTCCAAGTGATCTGTGTGTGGTATGCAGGTTTGTATAGTGATGACTAATTCCAGAATGCTTGGATCATTCTTTTCCCACCCTGAAAAGCCACATGCTCACTGGCAGTTAATACCCCACTCCCACTTCCCTAAGCCAAATCAGTGATATAAAGATTATTCAGAACATTTTTTTAAATGTAATTAGAGTCTGTTGCCTTTTGAAATGTAGCATTGTGTTCAAGGACATTCTGCATACAGAATTAATCCGTTGCTGCCCCTGAGGATGTTGCATGCCACATTACACCTACTCATGAATTACAGGACATTGGGGTTTCCACTTTGGCCTGTTCCAAGAGTTGTGCCAGCTGACTTCAATTGGGCATGGTCCCAGGAATGAAGTTTCTGCATTGCATGGTGACCCAACTTTCTGAAGACTGCCCAGGTTCTTAAAGCAGTGGCCCCATTTAATGTTTCCACTAGTGACCTGTGAAGGTTCCATGTCTTCGCATCCCCCTCAACGAGTGTCCATTTTTCTTCTAGGTATCCTAGTGAACTGCATTTATGGTTTGATGTGAATTTAGTGACTAGGATACTGGATATCTGGTAGTTTTATAAGCCATTTGTATATCTTTGCATGTATTTGTGTATATACATGTTGGGAACCAATCATGTAAAGATCAGAAGGTGGTATGTCTCCCTCAATCGCTCCATTTTACTTTTTGAGCTAGGGTTGCTCAAAAACTGAACCAAAAGCTTGCTGGTTGTCGAGCTCAGTGACCAGAGGAGCTGGTTAGTGAGCCCTGTCCACCTCCCATTAAGATTATAGGAACACCTGGCCTTATCCATTTGGTTGGCCCTAGAGAACCAAACTCGGTCCCCATTCTTGCATGGCAATAACTGGACTGATCCAGCACCCCTATGCAGCTTTTTTTTTGGGGGGGGGGGTTCGAGACAGGGTTTTTCTGTATAGCCCACTCTGTAGACCAGGCTGGCCTCAAACTCACAAATCTGCCTGCCTCTGCCTCCCGAGTGCTGGGATTAAAGGCATGCACCACTACTACCTGGCACTTGTTTTGTTTTTCAACACAGCATTTCTCTGTGTGTACCAGCCCTGGCTGTTCCAAACTTGCTTTGTAGACCAGGCTGGCCTCAAACTCACAGAGATCTCCCTGCCTCTGTCTCCAAGTGCTGGGATTAAACACAAGCACCAGCGCACCTGGCTCCGGTGTAGCTTTTTTAAACCCTTTGCCCAAATTTGTTTTTACCCTGGAGAGATGTAAGAGCTTTGTATTCTGAACTTTAAATCCTTAGATAATTTATAAGTATCTCATTCTATGGATTGTTTGCTTCTTGTCTTACTTTTTACAAGATGACTCTGAGAGATGCAAAAACCTTGGGAATAAAATTTTCAATTCCCTGGGAAGCACACTGGGCTCTCCGAAAGAGCCGCTGACAGTGGATCTTTAGTCAGTGACAGCCCTGACTTGGGAGGATAAGTCTGGAGCTGAGTCAGCCTAGGGGGGACATCTGGCTGGGGGCAATAACAAGGCCAGAAAAATAACGAACTGAGCTGGTTTCCAAAACTCTTCAAGGTCTCACCAATTATAATAGAACTAACAGCAGCCAATCAAACTTGAACTAATGTCATTGCTTTGTCCCCTACCAATCATATTAGAGGTTAAACCCTTTTGAAAAAGTCCCCCAGCCCTGCATAAAAGCGGGCCTACAAGGGGCCCAACGCCATTTTGATTAATGGTTGTTCCCTGTATGCTGCCAATTTCTGCAGAATAAATGCTCATTGCCTTTGCATATTATTTGATTCTGGGATTTTCAGCAATTCTTGGACCCTAAGAGCTCACTCTGTACCATAGGACTCACTTTATAGTCTATGCTTGTCCCAATTTGCAACAAGTTTGCCTCAGCCTGCCAACAGTGGGATTACAGCAGGAGGCACCACGTCTGCCCGGTGTGTTCGTTAGGTTTGGTGGTTTGAAACATGATAATCCATATAGTCCAATATGGCCTAGCGCTCTGAGCCATCCTGCCTTTTTCCAGAGTGCATCCTCTGGGAGTGTGCACCATACTCAGCTAGCTTGTTAGGAAGTGATGTCTCCCTGTGTAGTCAGGGTGCTCTCAAACTTCTGGTCCTTCTACCTCAGTCTCTCTGGCCCTGGTTACAAAGGTCAGCGACTGTACCCCGCTGAAAGTGTCCTTGGAAGAGCAAGTTGGATTGCTGGGGATGTGACTTGCATAGTGGTTGACTCTTGCCTGTTACATTTAAAGTTCTGGGTTCACTTTGGAAAACATTCTGGCAGTTCATCAGAAAATTGGAAATAGTCCTACTTAAACCCAGCTATACGACTGGGCATATACCCAAAAGATACTGCAATAGGACACATGCTCCACTATGTTTATAGCAGCCTAATTTATAATAGCCAGAAGCTGGAAACAACCCAGATGTCCCTCAATGGAAGAATGAATACATAAAACGTGGTACATTTACACAATGAAGTACTACTCAGCTATTAAAAACAATGGCTTCATGAAATTCGCAAGCAAATGGATGGAACTAGAAAATATCATTCTGAGTGAGGTAACCCAGACACAAAAGAACACACATGGTATGTACTCACTGATAAGTGGATATAAGCCCAAAAGCTCAGAATGCCAACCCATAGAAGTTAGTATGACCGCCGGGCGGTGGTGGCGCACGCCTTTGATCCCAGCACTTGGGAGGCAGAGGCAGGTGGATTTCTGAGTTCGAGGCCAGCCTGGTCTACAGAGTGAGTCCAGGACAGCCAGGGCTACACAGAGAAACCCTGTCTCGAAAAACCAAAAAAAAAAAAGTTAGTATGACCAAAGTGTGGATGCTTCAATCCTACATAAAAAAAATCCTACATAAAAAAATCCAGCAAAATAATCACAAGAGGTAAAGGGAGGGAGAGACCTCGGAGAGAGAGGAAGGGGTGGGATTGCAACCCCATAGGAAGAACAATATCAACTAACCGGACTCCTCAGAGCTCCCAGGAACTAAACCACCAACCAAAGAGTATACATGGAAGGACCCATGGCTCCAGCTGCATATGTAGCAGAGGATGGCCTTATCTGGCATCAGTGGAAGGGGAAGCCTTTGGTGCTGTGGAGGCTTGATGGTCCAGCATAGAGGGGATGCTAGAGCGGTGAGGTGGGAGTGGGTGAGTGAATGGAGGAGCACCCTCATAGAGGCAGGGGAGAGGGGATGGGATGGGTGGGGGGTTTACAGAGGAAAAACCAGGAAGGGGACAACATTTGACACGTAAATAAATAAAGTAGCCAATTTAAAAAGAAGTTCTGGGTTCCGTTCCCACATGGGAGGCAGAGGCAAATGTATCTCTATGAGGTCCATGCCTGCCGGAGTGCAGAGCTTGGACCCTGCCTCAAAGCAAAAACTTATTCTGGTGAGGATACAATCTATTTACGTTTGGTTGCTAATTACTTTCCTAATAAACAATGGCCTCATTTAGTCTCATGAAGGTTTTCCTAGGCATTACAAAACATTTGCATGGTTTTTAGCTCTTAAGTAGAGTCCTTTGGTCTGTGGTGTTTACATGTCGTGTGGTCCAGGAGTTCAAGCGGTCCCTCTATCCTCTCTTCTAGACTCGTTCCATTGCTCTTGGGGATACCTCATTACAATTCTCTTGGATTGCTTAGTTCTTGGGTGTCTCCCTGTGTTGTTATCCAGTGACACATTTTTACCTGTGACCTCACTTCCCCTGAGGCTGGTGTCTCACACTACCATCCGTGCAGGCGCCCAAATGCAAGGCCAAGCCAAATCCCAAACCAAGGCAATGGAACAAAGGCAGTGGGACTTCACAAACCATCTTCCTGCCCTCTTTTCATCGGGTAACAGAGTACCAGCAGCTATCACGCAATGCTACCCTACATTGCATTTCCACAGAGCACACGTGGACACATACAGACACACATGCACACACACAGGGACACACAAACACAGACACATACACGCACATACACACAAAACCGAAAAGCTACACTTCAACCCTGAGAGCCCCAGAGCCCTCCTTCTCACGAAAGCACATTTCCAGTGGATACACAGTGACTCACGGCATCTGACTCTGAGGGGAAAATTAGGTTTTCTTACAGAGATTACAAACAAGTAAAAAAGTGAAATAATGCAATATATTCCATCTGCAGTCCACCTGAAGCCACCTCCAAGATTGCCTAATTTTTCTGTCTGTTTATTTTTTGAGACAGAGTTTTTCTGTGTAGCCCTGGCTGTCCTGGAACAGACCAGGCTGGCCTTGAACTCAGAGATACACCTGCCTCTGCCTCCTGAGTGCTGGGACTAATGAATGTCCTGTGCCACCAGGACCCAGGTGAGTGAGGTGGTCTTATTTAATTAATGCCACTGTCCACTTTCTGTCTTCAAGCATAATTTGATAAGCTGTTTCACCTGTAAATATTTTGACATAAATCTTTAAACAATGTGGCTATTGTTAAAGAACTGTCGCCATACCATTATATCAAAAATTAATGTAGCCCCCCAGTGCTCAGGAAGCAGAGGAAGGTGGAACTCTTTGGGTTCAAAGGTCAGTGTTCCAGGACAGCCAGGATTAGAGTGAGACCTAGTCTCAAACTCAACAAAAGCCACCCACTAATTTTTTGTTTGTTTGGTTGGGTTTTTTTGGTTTTTTGTTTGTTTGTTTGTTTGTTTGTTTCGTTTCGTTTTTTTGAGACAGGGTTTCTCTCACTCACTCTGTAGACCAGGCTGGCCTCGAACTCAGAAATTCGCCTGCCTCTGCCTCCTGAGTGCTGGGATTCAAGGCGTGCGCCACCACTGCCTGGCCACTAATTTCTTAATAATGTTAAGTACCCACTCCCTTAAATTTTTAAATTAGTCTTTAATTTAAAAATATCCTTTTTATGAGACTGAAGAGATGGCTTAGTGGTTAAGAGCACTGTCTGCTCTTCCAAAGGACCTGGGTTCAATTCTCAGTACCCATGTGACAAGGCACAATTGTGGTAAATCTCCAACCCAAATAAGCTGTGCAAGAAAAACACAATTAATATGAATACAAGCTGCGCACCTAGATTGGGCAGATCAACCGCTGCACTACTCTATCCCCCAGCTATGAGATCCCTTGCTACTTGCGGTTTCTCCTGGCCACGTGCTTCTGCTCCATTTTCCTTCGACCTCCTCCTCATCCGTCTTCCTCTCTCTCCTTCCTCTTTCTCCCTCTCTCTCTAAAACTTTCAGCTCCACCTTTCCCTTCCACTGCCCAATCAACAGCTCTAGCCTTTATTTTACAAATTAAAATAGGTTCACAGGAAGTCACCTGAGTACATGAGTCACCCCTCCCCAAAGGCAGCCCCTCTTGCAGAAGCAGAATTAGCATCAGAATACAAACAGCACCTGGGCAATCTACAACACAAATGTCTGTAATGACCAAGATCTGACACCTGCACACTGGCATACGTGCAGACAAAACACCAATGTATATAAAATAAATAAATTATTTTTTAAAATACATTTTATGCCAGGCCTTAGTGGCACACATTGAGTCCCAGCACTTGGGAGGCAGAGGCAGGATAATCTCTGAGTTTAGGGCCAGCTTAGGCTACAAACAAGTTTCAGGACAGCCAGGGCTTCACAGAAAAACCCTGTCTTGGAATATATATATATATGTTCCAAAAATAAATAAAACCTTTTTAGTTCTGGTAATTGCATACTTCAATCCCTCTAACCTATTAGTTCAAGTCCAGCTCTTATTCCCCAGTGTTTAGATTGTTTGTTTCTTGAGACAGAATTTCTCTGTGTAGCCCTGGTTATCTTGAAACTCTGTACACCGGGCTGGCCTCAAACTTAGAGATCTGCCTGCCTCTGCTTCCTGAAGGCTGGGGTTAAAGGCGTGGGCCACCACAGCCTGCCACAGTGTGTGGTTTGCTGATCCTGTCCCTTGGTCCTCTGACACGCTCTCTGGATCTAAAGTATGAATGGATGCAGACTTTGTGACAAGAAAACTCCTACTGTGTGCTTTTATTACACCTGACTGTCTGCACTTTGCAGCATTGATGCGTAATGACTGAATCAGTCATGGGGTTGTTATGGTGATGTTTTGTTTTTTGTTTTTTGTTTTTTTGTTTTTGGGGTTGTTTTTTTTTTTNTNTGGTTTTTCGAGACAGGGTTTCTCTTTATAGCCCTGGCTGTCCTGGAACTCACTTTGTAGACCAGGCTGGCCTCGAACTCAGAGATCTGCCTGCCTCTGCCTCCCGAGTGCTGGGATTAAAGGCATGCGCCACCACGCCCAGCTGTTATGGTGATGTTTTAAGTGTCTCATGCACTTATATAATGTTTGAAACGTACAAGAAGAAATTTTTAGTCTGGAGATATAGTTCAGTTAGTAGAATACTTGCTTACCATGAAGGAGGCCCTGAGTTCAATTTCCAGCACCACATAAGCTAAGCATGGTGGCACACCCCTGTAATGACCGCACACAGGGAAGGGAGGCAGGAGGTTAGGAGTTCAAGTGAGTTTGCCAACCTGGACTACTGGGACTTGGCTAGGAAGAATCAGTAATAGTGAGGTGGCTCAGTGGGTAAAGCTGCTTACCACCAAGACTAACTGGAGCGCAATCCACAGAACCCACTTGTTGGAAAGAAAGGATAAACTTCTGTGAGTTGTCCAACATGGCCCCAGAAACATTCTATGGGCTTAAGATTTTCGTGTTGCGATTCCATTCAGTCCCCCACTAAAAGAAAGAAGGGTTGGCTTTCAGAGGTCCTACATCCTTAGACTACCCTCAGATTCACAGCAATCCCCCTGCCTCAGCATTCCAAGTGCTGGGATTACAGTGCACTCCCACATCTGGCTTGGAATCACCTATCTCTAGGTCAGGGGTTGGGGAACAAGCTGAACATGGTAACAGATGATAATTCCAGTAGGATGAGGCAGGAGAATCACTGTGAGTGAGACCATGTGAGATGTAGGGTGGAGAGAAGGTTATTACGGATGGAAAGCAGGAACTGAGGTCTAAGTCTTTAAGGCAAGATAGATGCTCAACTAGACTCTCAGTTCAAATTCAAGACCTCAGAGTTCTTAATTCTAATTCTCTGTGTGTGGCAAGCCGCCGCATTCCACCATTACAAGATGGCGCCCAACCCCAAAGGGGGAAGGGAGAAAAAACAGCTTGCTAGGCGCATGCGCCATGCTCTGCGATGAGCTGGCACAAAGATGCTAATGAGGTTTCGGAAGTAAGCACCAATCACAGGTAGACACGTTCCCCTTAGGGCTATATAAACCAGAGGGTTTTCGGGTTCGGGGTCCTTTTGCTTCAGCAAGCACCAAGAGAATAAAGAAGTGGAAGAAGCTCGCGTGTGGTAGTCCATCTATCCTGCAGGCAGGAGTGACAGGCGCGACATCTGTGTATGATTTTTCTCAACATTAAATACCATTTTCAGTCAGACTGTAACTTTGACCCTTGCCATTACTCCGCATTACCCAGTGTGTCCGTGTAAGAGACCATGCCAGGGGTTTCATGCAGTGTGGTTATTGCAAGGATTTCTTGTAAGGCTTGGAAGCAGTATGTGTTCCATGTGGATCTTGTGATGGCTCTTCTTGTTTGTTGTGGTGTTTTGTATGGGTTTGGGCCCTATAGATTCATATCTTGGAATGTTTGGCACGTTGGAAGAGACACCTTTACTCTGGGCCGCACCTTCTGCTAGCTGCACAAGTACCCTGTTACCATCCCTTAAGTCCTGTTTATACTTTCTCCAAACATCACATGTCCTCCCAGAGGTCTTGCCTCAGCCAAAACCAAGTGAGGCTGTATCACCTGAAATATCCAGAAACTTCCACTTCAGACACTGGAGCCTACTTCTTAGGGATTCCAATTACAGAGGACCGACAGAGACACTCAGGCTTGTGGACTGAGGGATGACTGGATTCTTGGACATTCACAGCTAAGCCACTGTTGGATTAGTTGGTGTGGCACCTCTACATCATTCCAATGAATTCCAAATATTAATTGATTGATAGGTAGATAGGTACATAGATAGATAGATAGATAGATAGATAGATAGATAGATAGATAGATAGATAGATAGATAAAGAGAGAGACAGAGATTTCATAAGTCTGACTCTAGAGAACCTGACAGAGAGAGAGAGAGAGAGAGAGAGAGAGAGATTCCATAAGTTCTGTGACTCTAGACAACCTGACTAATAAAGACCTGCTACCAGATAGACAGGGTTTCTCTGTATAGCCCTGGCTGTCCTGGAACTCACTTTGTAGACCAGGCTGGCCTCGA
>NC_034595.1:84916213-84924398 GCF_900095145.1 Mus pahari | reverse complement strand
TGTATTAGTGATTATGTTAGGTTATTTTTTCTGTAATGTCTTAATTTGAGTACATTTTTTCTTTTTCTTTTGGTTTTTTTCGAGACAGGGTTTCTCTGTATCGGTCCTGGAACTCACTTTGTAGACCAGGCTGGCCTCGAACTCAGAAATCCACCTGCCTCTGCCTCCCGAGTGCTGGGATTAAAGGCTTGTGCCACCACGCCCGGCTGCCTTACTCCATTTTTAAGGAGTATTTAGTGTGCTAGCCATAGTGGCATGCATGCTACCTGTAACCCTAGTGCTAGAGGGCTGAGGTCATCCTGGGCTACATAGTGAGATCCCATCTCCCAAAACAAAGAAGTCACTAGGCCTGTTAGTGGGGATATATAACTTCAGATACATAGTAGCCTGAAACAATAGGATTGTAAGTTGCAGGCTAGCCAGTCCGGTCTTACATAATGTGTTTAGGGCTAGCCTGGGCAACCTGGTGATACTTTGTCTCAAAACACCAAAATTAAACCAGGCAAGGTGGTTCATGTCTTTAACTCCAACACTCAGGAGGCCAAGGCAGGTGGATCTCTGAGTTTCAGGCCAGCCTGAGCTACACAGTGAATTCTAGGACAGCCAGAGCTACACAGAGAAACTCGGTCTCAAAAAAAAAATCAACAGAAGAAATAAATGAATTTGTAAAAAAATATTTACATAATTCTAAATCTAATCTACAAAAGAATCTATTCAGTCTTGGAGTTTGGATGATTAGTAAAGGCATAATTAGTGTTTTAGGGATAATATTATCCTTGTGTTATTAATCCCATATCTTGTTTCAATCCAGACACGGCATTGTAATGCTTATGTCAAGAATATCCTACCTCAAGTCTGTGTAAACAGTTCTTACCACTGATTCTCTGCCTTGTCAATAAATGCCGTTCACCCAGTGGCTGGGCAGAAGAGAGAATGAGACAGGACTTCTGCCGGTCAGGGGAAGGAGGATTCATGAGAGCTCAGGTGAAGCCTGGAAGGCTCTAAATGCAAGGATAATGGGGATTCTGGCTGGAGGGTAACCAGATTAGTTTATGGGACTAAGATAGATCAGTTGAATGGCCAAGTGTTGAGACAAAGCTTGAAAATAAATCTTGTACTGTGTCATTATTGGGAAACTAGGTAGGATAAAGAAAAGCAGCTGCTGTATTAATTTAGTGCATATGTTTATATGAAAATGAACATTTCCACAGTGTGGTAAATGAAAATGTTCCCCAAGAGGATCAAATGTTTCATGAATACTTGGTCTCCCTCTGGCTTTGCTGTCTGGGAAGGTTTAGGAGGTGTGACCTCCTTGGAGGAAGTATGTCACTGAGAGGAGGGCCTTGAGAGCTAAAGCCTGGCACCATTTCTAATTGCTCTCTTGGTTTTGTGCATAAACTACAGAGTGTGTCGATCACTCAGCAACCTGCTCCCGCCATGCCTGCTTCCTGATGCCACCCTGCTATGTTTCTCGTGGACCACCACTCCAATTCACAGGCTTCCCGTTACAGCATAAATCCCATCTTTCCTCATCTCCCCTCCAATGAGGAAACAAGGCCCCCACCCCACTCCACATAAGCAGAGATCTGGTGGGATTCACTGTGCCAGGGGTAAGGCATTCCCGTCACCCCTCTTCTACCTCCACTGTCCCCTCTCTGACTTACACATCGTCTGGATGGTGATTTGGCTTCTCTTTCCAGATCTATACCACTTAGGTATCCTCCCGTGCCAGAAGGTGCTTTTCCTTCGCAAAGTAGCTTGAGTTGGAAACTTAAGGGTTCTTTGGAAAGTTGGCTGGGTGGTGGTTTGCTGGGGGAACCTTGGGAAGGAACGTTGTGTTAAAGTGGACACAGGTGTGAAAGGCTAAGGCAGACTCTTGAAGGAATATTTCACTGAAGCAGACACAGGAAAGAGGATGTTCTGCTAAAGCAAGCACATGAAAGGACACGTTGTGAATCCTTTGTTAACACATGCATGTATTGGTCTGTTTACACTGCATAGTTGAGCTCCATTTGCTGAACTCCACGGACTCAAGCTGATTGGACCCATACTGAGAGAAGACATGGGCTAAGGTAAAACCTGTGCTGAGATAAGGCACATGGGGGGCATGTGATGTTTGGAAGGTATAAACAGGATTCCATGGAGTGAGGGAGACAGAGCTTGGCGTGCTGGTATAGCTAGCTCTGCAAGGTTTGTAGGTCTCCTGGCTTGACTGATCTTCACTTACCTGAGAGAGGCACACTCACAAACTTCTCCTGGTGTCCCTCCTAGACCCTCCAGATGACTCAAGCCGAGACTGAAGCCGGGCTGTCTCTGCTAGGTCGCATCACTGCAGTTGCTAATCCAACTTTACAGAATGTGTATCTGTGATGTGTTTGTGAGTGGGTTGAGCTGCAGCTGCCTGCTAACCTATTAACTGAACTGCCAATTTCCAGACAACACAGACAGGAGTTACGGCAAAGAACCCTTCTAAATAGGTCCACTTCCCCCATATCCTTTATTTTCCATTACCTCTGGTGGGTGGTGGGCTACAAGGGAGGTTAAAGTGTTTAAGAACTATCATTAAGCTGGGCGTGGTGGTGCATGCCTTTAATCCCAGCACTTGGGAGGCAGAGGCAGATGGATTTCTGAGTTCGAGGCCAGCCCGATCTACAGAGTGAGTTCCAGGACAGCCAGGGCTACACAGAGAAACCCTGCCTCGAAAAACCAAAAAAAAAAAAAAGAGAGAGAGAGAGAGAGAGGTACCTTTCTGATAATGAGGGAGGCAGGTGTGCCAGTATACATATATAGTCAAGGTTGTGCCCTTTGCTGTCGGGTTTCCTTTGTATGTTTTGTGTCATATGTGGTTGAGGATAAGGGATGGTATACTCCCTTCTGTAATTACTTCCTGCTGAAATCAGGACATTGCTGTCAGAGCTGAGGAAGACTAGAATGCTAGTCAAAGGCCAAGAGTGGATCCAGGCAATGAGGAATACATCCAAAGCTCTGGTTAGCTGACTCAGCTAAAGAGACAGGGAGCAATCACATTGGCTGGACTGGTTTCTATCAGTACTTCAACTTTCAATAGCCCAGGGCTCCTAGCCATTTAGAACAGTGTGTAGCCTGTAGCTGATTTCTCAGTGGTGTCTGCTGAGTGAAAATCTGCACAGACAGACAGACAGACAGACTAAGGATTGAGGTTCAAGTTAATGAACTTAAAGTAAAAGTCTTACATTTTCTTTTACATTTCCAGGACTACAGTCCTGGTAGTTGGAGGAAAGGAGGAGACTTTCCCAAGACTGAGGAGAGAGAGAGATTTCATTTTCAGGAATAGGCAGGCGGGGAAACGTATGCTCTACTTATCTGGAGTCCATTTGACCCATGAGAGCAGGATCCAAGTTTTATGATTTTTCTCAGCTCCTTAAATATTTTTAGTTTACAAAAGAGATAAACGTTTTCAGATATATTAGCGTTACCTGTGTTGGTGTATTTATTTAGCTATTTTATCAAGTTATTATTTACTGCTCTTCCAACCTATATTCCACCATCATCCCTCCCAAACCCCCAATACAAGGTGGGAGAGAAAGAAGGTTAGAGGGGAAAGGGTTAGGGAAAGGTGTTGTAGACCTCTTTAGACTTCTTCCCAATGATTAGGGGCATTGAATTCCTGGGGGCAAGTCCAGTTGTCAGGATATCCAATTTCTTCTCCTTGTCTCTTTGCTCATGACCACTTGACAAACTGCAGCAGCAGGAACCAGCAGCAGCAGAGGCAGGAACCATTGCCACAGACTCTTTTGGGCTCTCCCAGAAGTAAAACTGTCTGAAGCTGGTAAAGATCACACCCCTGATAGAGCATGAGGCAAATCACAATCACCTGCTGTGAAGCAGCCTCTTCCTACACATCTGGGATTAAAACAAAACCATATTCCTATAACATAACAGGGTTTTTAAAGAAACCAAAATTCATACTACAGATCTGTATATTGTAAAAAATCTGTATTGTAAAAAAGAAAAAAGGAAAGCAGCTAACAGGTATGTGTGAAATGGCTGGAGTAGCCGGGCAGTAGTGGTGGACACCTTTAATCCCAGCATTCAGGAGGCAGAGGCATGCTGAACTCTGAGTTTGAGGCCAGCTGATGTACAGGGCAAATTCCAGGTCAGCCAGGGTGACACAGAGAAACCCTGTCTCCAAAACAAAACAAAAGACAAAAGCACCTAGAGAAGGTTCGCGCCGTTCAGTCAAAGCACGGGCCACAGCTTTGGGTTAAAAAGGATGAACATTCTTTTTTTCTGTCAGAGGCTGTGTATAGATTGGACAGGGATGTTTTTAGCATGAGAAGTATGTTCTAATTCTATATTTAGAAGACAGCCAAGGGAAATTTAAAATCTTGAGCCTGTGGTATAATAGTCAATGCTCTCACCAGCTTATTAGAATTCCATTGATCAATGTTAAAATTCTGAACCTTTGATATCTTAGTATTACAATAATTTTTGTTTATATATCTTGAGAAGTCATTTTCTTAGATTTTTATAATTTATTTAGGCCTTTATATGCTTAGATGTTTACAATTTAAGTTATTTTAGACTTCTATAACCTTAAACTTTTTATCCCATTACTTATCATCAGATATATACATAAATGGTTGATTACTGAGAGCATCCTTTGTGAAGCAAGTTCCCTTAAATAGTAAAAGTTACATCTGAAAACTGTTTATACTTTAATATGAAGCTAGTTAGTAAGGCAAACCTGTGTGTGATGTCTTTTTCATGAGGTGACCTAAGAGCTGTAGAAAATTGAGGTTCGGCTCTTAAATGTGAAATGCATTGACCAGGTAGCAGCTGCTAAATTAACAAAGCTGCAGTTAGCCATCAACAGCATGAGAGATCTGAGGAAGATAAATTATAGCAGGAAGTATAATCCAAATGGCCTTTGTATCAATTAAAATGAGAGAGACTTACTGCTATCTGGATGCTTACCCTAGACATCACCAGTAGTATCACTGACAGCAGAGGTCAGAGGTCAATTGCCAGATGCAGAAAGCCTGAGAGATTTTCCTGTGGATGGGGAACTTGGAAAAACTGACTGTTGGCTGAGATTTTTTTTCAGATCCTACTTTTAATATGGGTACTTAAATGCTTTAGCCTCCCTTCTAGTCCACACCTACCAGAGGTAGTGGAAAAGAAAGGTTATTAGGATGGTGGGGGGGGGAGCTGACCTGTTTAGAAATTTTTCTTTGGAGCAATTTGTTTCTGTGTTGTCAGGAAATCAGCAGTTCAGTTCACAGCAATCAGAAGTGACAGCTCGATCCACTCACAAACACTTCACAAATCTACCAGTGGTCCAGTTCTACAGTGCCCAGTAGCAAACACGAATCAACAGCGGTGGCTACAGATGCAGCAAGGCCTCTGCTGAATCCACACAAGTCAGCAGGACCAGCCAGGACCAGCAGGGACACCAGAAGTTCTCTGCTGTGGCTCTCTCAACAAAGCTAAGATCAACAAAGATGAAGACTCAAAACCAGCAAAGCGTGGCAAAGCTACCTATGCAAGCTGGCCTGTCACTGTCTGTTGGGTCACATTAATGCTCCCTCCAAACAAACATCATGTGTCCTCCCACAGGTCTTGCCTCACCAGTAAGTCTGTTCTTGCAAAGCTCGATGTGAGTCTGTTTCAGCTGATATCACTCTGCCAATCGGCCCAAGTCAAAGAAAGCAACAAGAAGCCACGGGAACCTCACGAGAAGTTTGTTTGTTTTTTTTTTAAAGATTTATTTTTTATTAGATGTTTTCTTCATTTACATTTCAAATGTTATCCCCTTTCCTAGTTTCCTCTCCGAAAACCCCCTATCTCCTCCCCCCTCCCCCTGCTCCCCAACCCACCCACTCCCACTTCCTGGCCCTGGCATTCCCCTATACTGGGACCAAGGACCTCTCCTCCCACTAATGGCTGACTAGGCCATCCTCTGTCACAAGAAGTTCTTTGGTGAGTTTCTCTCTATGACATCACCACACGAAGAGCTCAGCAATGCAATGTAAGGTGAACCAATACATGTGGGTTGTTAGCAAAGAATCCTTCATCCCGAGTCCTTTCACATGTCTGCTTTAGCAAAATATCCTTTTATCTGTGTTCACTTCAGGAAAATAGTTATTCATGTTCTGCCCCAGCAAAACACCATCTGACACAACTGATTTTCCAAAGAAACCAAAAGTTTCCACGTTAATTGACCCACTGTGACTAAACAGAACAGGACAGCCAACCCACCAGTGTCCATAGTGTGGGCAGGCCCTGACAGCAGGCAAGGCAGGGGGAGTTTGCCCAGTGGTTAGTGTCCCCACAATCCAGGTCTGTCCCCACAAATCTGTCTTCTTTGGAGACCTTAGGATTGCACCTTTGTCTTTCATAGGATGTTTCTTTCATTAAACACTTTAAATGTCCGGTTCAGCAGGTCTCTGGAAAGTTTTGAGGACCACCTATTAAGTATATCTGATTTTAAATAAATATTACTTGTTCTTAGTTATGTGCTTTAGGCTTAAGTTTGAAAACATATATAAGAGGTGAAACTAAGTTTTTTCCTATAAAAAAGTTACATTTATTTATTTATTTATTTATTTATTTTGGTTTTTCGAGACAGGGTTTCTCTGTATAGCTCTGGCTGTCCTGGAACACACTGTGTAGACCAGGCTGGCCTCGAACTCAGAAATCCGCCTGCCTCTGCCTCCCGAGTGCTGGGATTAAAGGCATGTGCCACCACGCCCGGCTTATTTATTTATTTATTTTATATATGTGAGTCCACTGTAGCTATCTTCAGACACACCAGATGAGGATGTCAAATCCTGTTACAGATTGTTTTGAGTCACCATGTGGTTGCTGGGAATTGAACTCAGGACCTCTGGAAGAGCAGCCAGTGCTCTTAACCACTGAGCCATCTCACCAGCTCCCATTACAGTTATTCTTAGCATGACTGCAATATAGTCCTAAACCTATTAATAATCTGGTCATTATAATATGACTACTAACTTGCATTTGCACGTCTTTATTTTTATAACAAGTTAAGCTTTCAATAAAATTAGGATTCAAACTTAGTTCTAAATTGGTTAGAACTCTCTTTTTAACATCAGCCCTTAGTTGAAATTGAAGTATGGGTTTAGACTGGATGGGTGTACTATGAATTGAATAGGAAACACAGCAGCCCAGTAGAACTGGAAACCCAGCAGCCCTAACTACATCCAGCAGTTGGAGCCAGTCTTTCTGGATTGCATGGTTTGCTACTAACTAGCACCCCTGCATCAGAGTATCCAAGCTTCTGCCCTATCATGTAGTCCTGAGAGCCAGCAACAGGCTTGTGCAAGTCACCAAAGTCAACTCTGTTTCAAGACAAAACAGACTTTAAAATGTTCTTTGCTGTAGAACTTCCTGTGGGGCTAGCATTTGTAAAGTCCTTATTCCCCTCTCCATTTCTTTTTATTTTTATCCTATATCTATCAACTTTTCTACTGTTTTGCTTTGGAACCTTTAGACATTTTCATCTAGACCCTTAGTTTAGGTTCCTGCTTCTATAAAGACCTTTTATGATATTCAATGTTTCTTCAGGTGATGAAAAGTGCTTCTAAGGCTACCTAGAAATCATTTCATGTAACCTTCTGGCAATGTCTGGCAGGAAAGAATGTGTGAGTATGTACATGTGCATGTGCTGGTATACATGTGTATGTGTGTGTGTGTGTGTGTGTGTGTGTGTGTGTGTGTGTGTGAGCGTGTGTGTGTATGTCCATACATGTACGTGTAAAAATAACAAAGAAGAAATAATCTGTGTCTGGTGGACAGAGAAGTTTGATCAGCCTGGTCTCCAAAGTAACTTGCAGGTCAGTCAAGGCCAAACAAAGAGAAACCATGTCTCAAACAAACACACAAAGAAGAATTGATTCCAAGTTATATATACAGTGTGTTATAGCAAATTACAACTACCCACGTATAGAATTTTAATTATCAATATATTTTTTTAAATATTTATTTATTTATTATATGTAATTACACTGACTTCAGACACTCCAGAAGAGGGCATCAGATCTTGTTACAGATGGTTGTGAGCCACCATATGGTTGCTGGGTGCCCTGGCCACGGGACACTTTATTTCATGGTCCTTGAAGGGGATCACAAACCTAGAGAGAAATGGGAATAAAGAAAGAGACGAAGACCATGCATGTTTGTC
>NC_034595.1:84902716-84915818 GCF_900095145.1 Mus pahari | reverse complement strand
TGAGCCATCTCACCAGCCCAATTATCAATATTTTTATAGGGTTTTAAAATTTTTATTATATATACAGCATTCTGCCTACATGTTTGCCTTCAGGCCAGTGGGCACCAGATCTTATTACAGATGGTCATGAGCCACTATGTGGTTGCTGGGAACTGAATTCAGGACCTCTGGAAGAGCAACCAGCTCTCTTCAACTCTGAGCCAACTCTCCAGCCCTTATTATAGGTTTTAAGTTAGCCTTTTGTTATTAGACTTTATATTCTTTAACCATACCCAATAAACTTATAAATCTTGAGGTATAGAAAGTTCATAAAATAGTTTTATAAATCTTGAAATGAAGTTTATATTTTAGCAAAAGTCTTAGAAAGTCAAATGAAACCAAATAGTCTCTCTATTTTTTTGTTTTGACTTGCTTGCTCTTTTTACTGTCACAAACTGAAATGGCTTATCGTGGGTTTGAATGGTGGCCTGTGTCTGGCCAGCCACAGGGCTTGGGCCACTCGTGGAGGCAGATGAGGGAAGTTTGACTGTGTGTACCCTGCACCTACACCAGGTGGGGACGCACAGTCTGAGGTCCCCTCAGAACTGCTGGAGTTTGGCTCAGACTCTTGGGTACCACAGAAGCCACCGGGTGCCATGGAAGAGCCAGCTCTAGGGTCCCCGGGCTGAAGGAAAGGGAAGGGAAGGAGAGCTCTGGCTGGTTCCCATGAGGGAGGAGGTAGTCCTAGCCTTGCTTTGCGGCTGCTGGCTTAACTTGCTGGTATCTGTGACTGAGAATGCAGAGGGGCCTCCGGTGTGAGGTTTGATGCACAGCTCCTCAGAGGAAGACCTGCTCCATTGCTCCAGCATGACAGATCCCCATGAGAAGAGGCAATCCATGGTGTTTTGTTTTGTTTGTTTTTCTAGACAGGGTTTCTCTGTGTAGCCCTGGCTGTCCTGGAACTCACTCTGTAGACCAAGCTAGCCTTGAACTCAGAAATCCGCCTGCCTCTGCCTCCAAAATCTGGGATTAAAGCTGTGCGCCACCATTGCCTGGCCAGTCCATGGTTTTATGGCGTTTCTTGTAGATACCTTTTGCAGGGAGGAGTGTCTGGGAAGGGGAGCTAAGAGGATAGTAGAGGCAGAGAAAGGCAGAGGGGGGGGGAGAGTAGAGAAGTAGAGGCCGGCCATGGCCACATGGAGAGATGGGGGAAGGGAATGTGGAGAGAGAGAGAGAGAGAGAGAGAGAGAGAGAGAGAGAAGTAAGAGAGCAAGAAAGGAGGGGGGAACAGCCCCTTTTATAGTGAGCCAGGCCTACCTGGCTATTGCCAGGTAACTGTGGGGGTGGAGTCCAGACAGAATACCTGGCATTTGAGCATTACCCTACATGACTGAATTAAGGAACTGAGGCCTCATGTCAGAAGTCTAGTGTCTGGGAGCATGGCAAACTTCCTTCTGTCCCTTGCAGAAGTATCTCCTGGGTCTCCAGTGTTTTAATCTAACTCAACCAGAAAACAGGCTGCCTTTCACAGTCCCACAGTTTTTCTGTCATAGAACAGAGAGAAAACTTCTAAATAAGTTAAATGTTTGAATCTAGAGAAGGGGGAGCCATAACCCAACTCCAGAGCCAGCTTTTCTTATCCTTTTTTTTCTTTTTTCTTTTCCTTTTTTAAGGATTTATTATATGTGAGTACACTGCAGCTGTCTTCAGACACACCAGAAGAGGGCATCAGATCTCATTGCAGGTGATTGTGAGCCACCATGTGGTTGCTGGGATTTGAACTCAGGACCTCCGGAAGAGCAGTCAGTGCTCTTAACCACTCCAGCCATCTCTCCAGCCCCCCAGAGCTAGCCTTTCAATAAAACAGAACAACATAAAACAATATTACAATATTATCCATAGCTAAAAATTGAATTAATGACCAGGGAAAGCAAGCTCAAAACAGAAGCATCAGAGATAGAATTTTCAAGCTGTGTTATTGAAGTAGGCATGGCAAACAGCCTCTGAGCCTGCTAGCTGGTCTGACCCCTGCTTGTCCATCCTCCACCCCTGTTTTGGGGCTATGGGTCATCTTTGCCTCCCTCCCCGGCCCCATGTCACCCCACTGCAGCATTGCATGTTTCCTTGAGCGCTTCCTGCTGCCTATCCTCTTGCTTGGTACTGTGCTGCTGCAGACTCAGGAAGCTGGGGGTAGGGGGTGGAGGTGGGGGGTAGGGGGGGCAGAGCAAACAGGCTGAGGCAGGACAGGCCCCTGTGGCGGTGGAGAGGGCAACAGGGTTGGGGAGTTGGGGCAGGGCAAGGCAGCAGATTTAAGGAGGCAAAAAACAAAACAAAACAAAACAAAACACGGACCACCACAAGCTGTTCGTGTGACCCATGAAGTTAGCAAAGACAAACCCAGTAAACAGAACATAAAATGCCCACAGAGTCAAAAGGGACCAGTCAAAATAAAACATGTGGACACCTGTCCTCAGACATTTAACTGGGCTTGACCCATTTCCATCCTGGTTTTCAGCATACAAGGAGACAAACAAAACAGAACAAAATGCTGGCGACCAAGAACCAGGCACCAAAAAAGCCAGGTGGGCCGTGCAAGATCTCGCTAGTGCACTGGACAGGAGTTCCTATGGCTGGTTCAGTTCCTTCTCTGTCCTCTAGACAGAATCCCTCCAGAAACAATACGAGATGTCACAGAAGGAAAGGGCTTCTGTGGCTTACCGATGGACCTCCTCAGACGGGTGCTTGCAGGGTTCTGTCTAGTGCAGCAGTTCAATCGACGACCCACCGAACCTAAAGCACGCCCAGGGGCCTTGGACTGTCTCAAGGCGAACATCTCCTGATGCAGCACCCTGGTCCCGCAGGAGTACCGGAGTGAAGTCTGACTTCCGCAGGAGCGCCGGAGTGAGGTCCAGCCTCCGCGGGAGCACCGGAGTGAAGTCTGACTTCCGCAGGAGCACTGGAGTGAGGTCCAGCCTCCGCGGAAGCACCGGAGTGAAGTCCAGCTTCAAAATTTAGATTGGGATCTTCATCTCCATGGGGCCTCCAGTTGTGAATCACACTGATGGAGAATAAAGAACATTACTCAAATTCTTTTAGCCAAATTAAGCAAGCTTTATTTCTGTCAGCCAGGGACATCTTCCTAAAGTACAATCTATGAAAACAGCATCAGGCACAGGAAAAGTTGGGGTTTCTATTAACTCCAAAACTGGAAGACTAAGGGATTCTCAAGGGGTTTTGGTTATTTATGAAATTGGCAGGATATCTTATATGATCAGGGTGAAGGTTATGGTGTAGGATATGGAATGTGTCAAATTCTAGAAACTAATATCAAGACATGGTCAAACACAAACAGAAGTGAACTTATTTTGACCTTGTAATAAAATGGCTTTTAATGTTAAGATGGAATCAGGCTGGTCTGCCACTCTTGTAAGCAAACTCACCTGCTGATAAGCTCTCTGAGGCTCTGTGGTTATGCCCTGTGATGGCTACTCTTGGTCGCCAACTTGACTGCATACATCTGGAACTAACTAAAACCCCAAAATGTCTGGGCATACCTGGGAAAGATTTTATTTGTATTCATTTTTACTGAAGTGGAT
Organism: Mus pahari; assembly: GCF_900095145.1. Classification (NCBI taxonomy): domain Eukaryota; kingdom Metazoa; phylum Chordata; class Mammalia; order Rodentia; family Muridae; genus Mus; species Mus pahari. The sequence continues at coordinate 84,912,243 of NC_034595.1, read as the reverse complement.
CATTTGAAGTGGGAAGAACCCCTTCTAATCCAGTTTTTGTTGTTGTTAATTTTGTTTTGTCTGTTTTTTTTTTTTAAGATTTATTTATTTATTATATGTAAGTACACTGTAGCTGTCTTCAGACACCCCAGAAGAGGGCATCAGATCTTGTTACGGATGGTTATGAGCCACCATGTGGTTGCTGGGATTTGAACTCCGGACCTTCGGAAGAACAGTCGGGTGCTCTTACCCACTGAGCCATCTCACCAGCCCGTTTTGTCTGTTTTCTAAGACAGGGTTTCTCTGCATAACCTTGGCTGCCCTGGAACTCAAACTCTGTGGATCAGCTTGTCCTCTAACAGAGATCTGCTTTCCTCTGCCTTCCAAGTGATTGGATTAAAAGTGTCCATCACCACCTCTTGCTTTTAATTCAGATCTTTGAGGTAAGCCACCTCTAATCTGGGCCACACCTGCTGGGAGCCTATCGAAGGACATAGGAGCAGAAGCTCTCTTGGCTCCTACCCTGACTAGCAAACCCACTCCTTCCCTGGTATTAAAGTCTACGTCTTCAGGATTCACAGTCCATCATGGAAGGCACTCGTGAACGGAACCTGGAGGCAGGAGCAGACACAGAGGCTGTGGAGAAGTGATACTAACCGGCTTGTTCCCCATGGCTTGCTCGACCTGCTTCTTGATAGAATCAAGGACCACCAGGCCAGATGGCCCTGCCCACAGGGTTGGGGGCCTCCTATATCCATTGTCAATCAAGACCACAGTTCAAAGTAGTGGGGGTGTTTTCTCAGTTGAGGCTCCCTCTTTCAAAATGACTGGTTTGTGTCAAGTTGACAGAACTAGCCAGCACAGAGGGCAACGATTGAGTAGGACACGCCCCAGTCCAAGCCTCCTCAGTGTTAGTGGGAACCAGTGTGTTTCTGTGCCTGTAAACACGTGAGCAATGCAGTCTGGGCCCTGCCCCAGATGACCCAAGTCAGAATCTTTGGAAATCAGGCCCAACATAATAAATAATAAATAAATAAATAAATAAATAAATAAATCTGCAGGCGATTCTTGAGTCCACTAGGGAAAAGTTTCTAGACGGGAGAGGCCTATTGTTGCTTCCTGTTCCAGTGACTTGATTCGGTCACCTTGTGACCATGAGGTCAAATGTCAGTCCAGTCAGGCAGGGAGAGACCAAAAGAGTCTCAGCGCTGCCTGAAGAGCTACTCACCCCCAGCTGCTTCCAGAAAGGCAAACCATGGCCATTAGTTCCCCTTCTCTGTTGTCCTGGGGCTGTCATTCCTCCGGGCTGCAGATAACTGAGATCAGAGGCTCATCTGAGAGAGTGAGAAACACTGGCCTTCCCCTCTCCCCCCCCCACCTTGTACGCTCCGAGCGTGCGCTGTACCTCACAGAGATAAGGCAAGCCTGGTGATACAAGCAGAGAGAGAGAGAGAGAGAGAGAGAGAGAGAGAGAGAGAGAGAGAGAGAGAGAGAGAAAGGAAGGAAGGAAGAAAGAAAGAAAGAAAGCTGGGTCTTGCTTGCTTTGTAGCTCGGGCTAGCCAGGAACTATCCATGTACTTCCACTCCGGCGTCACCTTTGTGAACCACTGCCTCACCTTCATGAGTAGTGAGATCACACGTATGTGCTACCATGCCCGGCTTTGAGGAGCTGCTTTGTCTGGGGATAGCGTTTCATGTAGCCCTGCTAGCCTTGAACTTCTCAGTCTTCGGGGCCGTCACCTCCCTAGTGCTGGGATTACAAGCTTCCGCCACAGCACCAGGCTGCACCACAGCGCCAGACTCCAGTGACTTTTATTTTTTTTTAAAGATAGGATCTCAGCGTGTAGCTCTGGCTGGCTTGGAACTTACTACGCAGCTCACGCTGGCCTGCAACTCACAGAGCCGCCTGCCTCTGCCTCCTGTGTGCTGGGATCAAAGACAGGCGCCACCACGCCCGGTCCTCTGACACCTTTTGAAAGCAGAAAAGGCTGTGAGGAAATCTCGCCCTCTTTTATGAATCCATCACTCTGCCTCTCCTGCTGCCAGCATTTCATCCAGGATCCCCAGATTACCTTTCCCGTCAGTGTCCTTCAGAGGATGAAACACCGGGAGACTTAAGCAATACACGAAGTCACATATTTGGTAGGTGACTAAGCCTTCAGCTTGTGCAGGAGGAGCCTAAAGACTACGTCAGAAAAGACATATGTCTGCCCCACTGACACAGAGTCTGCAGTCCACACCTGCCTGCTCAGGGGGGTCTCATCACCTCAGGGGTGCAGCCTCTATGTCTGAGTCTTAGGGCTGTGGGCCACCATCTCACCCCCCACTGTCTCCTCCCCCTGGACTTCAGGAAGGGTCACCATCCCAGGACAGAAAGCCCAGCAGCTGGGTTTTCTGGGTCCTGTCAGATGGAATTCTTTTTTTTTTTTTTTTTTTTTTTTCCAGAGACAGGGTTTCTCTGCGTAGTCCTGACTGTCCTGGAACTCACTCTGTAGACCAGGCTGGCCTTGAACTCAGAAATCTACCTGCCTCTGCCTCCCGAGTGCTGGGATTAAAAACTTCAGATGGAATTCTAACCCAAGTGGTAATGTCTAGGGGACCTGCCCAGGTTAATTCACCCTGCCAGTTAAAGAATTAAAAGACAGGGAAGGAAAACAAAAAACAAAACAAAACAAACAAACAAACAAACAAAAAACCCAAACAAAACAAAAAACAAAAAAACTAAGTACAGCAGGTATTCTGGGGCTGGAGGGCAATCTCAATCCAGCAGAGGTCGTTAGAGAAAGGCTTTTACTAGGAAGAAGGTAATACACTCACTCAGCAGGCACGTAGAGGCAAACCAGGGTAGCCTCCTGGATCCAAAACCCAGTTCTTCTTGAGGGCTTTTTAATTTTATTTTATTATTTTATTTTTTGAGGGGTTGGGGTTGTGAGGGTTTTGTTGTTTGATTTTCTGGGATTTTTTTTTTTTTTTTTTTGAAGGGGGAAGTGGTTTTGTTTTTCTTTTTTCTTTTTTTGGTGGTTTTTCAAGACAGGGTTTCCCCCATGTAGCCCTGGCTACCCTTGAACTCACTTGTAGACCAGACTGGCCTTGAACTCAGAGATCTGCCTGCCTCTGCCTCCTGAGTGCTGGGATCAAAGGCGTGTGCTACCATGCCTTGCTTGAGGGTTGAGGAGTTTAAGGGACTTTCTTAAATATATATTTATTTTATGTGCATTGGTGTTTTACCTGCACATTTGTCTGTGTGAGGGTGTCAGGTCCCCTGTAACTGGAGTTACAGACAGTTGTGAGCCACCATGTGGGTACAGGGAATTGAACCCCAGGTCCTCTGGATGAGCAGTCAGTGTTCTTAACCACTGAGCCATCTCTCCAGCCCCAAGTTTTTAGTGTCTTTAAGGGAGTCTTTCTTCTCCCTAATTGTCTTAGTTAGGGTTTTACTGCTGTGAACAGACACCATGACCAAGGCAAGTCTTATAAAAAACAACATTTACTTAGGGCTGGCTTACAGGTTGAGAGGTTCAGTTCATTATCATCAAGGTGGGAGCATGGCAGTATCCAGGCAGGCATGGCACGTGCAGAGCTAAGAGTTCTACATCTTCATCCAAAGGCTGCTAGTGGGAGACTGACTTCCAGGCACCTAGGGTGAGATTATTAAGGGGCCGGAGAGATGGTTCAGTGGTTAAGAGCACCGACTGCTCTTCTGAAGGTCCTGAGTTCAAATCACAGCAACCACATGGTGGCTCACAACCACCTGTAATGAGATCTGATGCCCTCTTCTGGAGTGTCTGAAGACAGCNACAGTGTACTTAGATATAATAATAAATAAATAAATCTTTAAAAAAAAAAAAAAAAAAAAAAGGAGTATTAAGCCCACCCCCACAGTGACACACCTACTCCAACCAGGTCACACCTCCAAATGGTGCCACTCCCTGATCCAAGAATATTCAAACCATCACACTAATTTAGTGTTGTTCTATTTGAAGAAACACAGAGAGGCCAATAGATCCATAGATTTCAGGTAAATTTGTCCTGGTCTGACCTTAAACTAGTCAGATCAGTCGTAATGAGCATAGTAAAAAAGTATCTTTTAGACATGTAAAAAAAAAAAAAAAAAAATAGCGTAATCAGGATCACCACTACAGCCAAGATAGCCAGCACTCAGTGACATCACTCACTCAAGATAGCCAGACACAGGTCCCCATGGTGCCGACTGGACAGTATGTAAGCAGAGAGACCAAGGGCAATGCTCGACTCTGCACATCTGGAGAGATGTCACCTTCATCTGCCCTGTGGCTGGAGAGCCTTCCCGAGGATCCTGACCTCAAATCAGAGACTTCTGCTCGAGACTGGGCCTTCAGCTTAGAAGGTGCTTGCGGGAGAGCAGCTGAGGGGAAACAGGCTCAGGCGAGACTGGGCCTTCAGCTTAGAAGGCGCTTGTGGGAGAGCAGCTGAGGGGAAACAGGCTCAGGACCATGGTCAGGAATTTAGAGTGTGAACACTGTATGCCAACCCTCAGCATAATAAATTACAGCCTTTGTTTTACCAACTATGCATATCTACCTTCTTGCTCACACCCCCAGCCTGGAGGAGTGTGTGTGTGTGTGTGTGTGTGTGTGTGTGTGTGTGTGTGTGTGTGGTGTGGGGATGTGGGTGGAGGGGGTGAGGTTGCTACTGATAGGAGAAAAAAAGTCCACCAGTTCTGAAGCTCACAGGCTTTTGCCTTAGGTCAGCAGGGTGAAGAAGCCAGCCATCTTGGAGGTCAACCATCTCTATTACCTAGTCATGTCCTCCTCCCTGTTTGTCGGGCTATCAGGGAATCTGTCTCAACTCCTACTCTCTCACAAGGACACATGTGCAGGAGGGTGGGGAGTCCTATCTCCTTCTTCAAGCCTAAAGATTTAGTTCAGGAGACTACTGCCATTGGAATGTGTGTCTGTGTACCAGCCAATGGATGCAGGGGGGGAAGCAGAGGTCAGAGGTCAGCCTCGGAGGTTGTTTTTCTGAAACTGTCTACCTTGGGTGTGGTGAGAATTTTGGTTTCTTTAAAAACCCAGTTATGTGATTACATTTTTTGCTTTAATCCCAGGTGTGGGATATGAGGCTCTTTCAGTTTGTCAACAGCCGTTAACTACGATGGCCTCTTGCTCTAGGAGGGTTGTGATTGTGTCAGCTGCCAGTTTAATTCTGGGAACTCTGAAGAGGAAATGAATGAGAGAGCCAGGAGAGGGCTTGTGTCAGCTGCAGCTCCCTCCTGCTGCCGCCGGTCCCTGCTGCTGCATTTGCTGCATTTGCTGGCTTGCTGTGGCTGGATTGCTGCATATTCTAAGGAAGACTAGCCGTGCTCCCAGAAACCTGATGCCCCTAACCAGCAGGAATTAGTCTACAGAGGGCTAACCCCTTTCCCCTCTAACAATCCTTATCTCTTACCTAGTGTTGGGGGGGGGGGGAGGAGTGATTAGGATGGAATAAGAACTGAAAGGATGGTAGATTTAAGAACCCAATAAATGAGTTCCAGGACAGCCAGGGCTCTACAGAGAAACCCTGTCTCGAATAACAAACAAACAAACAAAAAGAACCCAATAAAAATAGATTTTAAGCTGGGTGTGGTGCCGCACTCCTTTAATCCCAGCACTCAGGAGGCAAAGGCAGGCGAGTTTCTGAGTTCGAGGCCAGCCTGGTCTACAGAGTGAGTTTCAGGACAGCCAGAGCTACACAGAGAAACCCTGTCTTGAAACTCCCCCCCCCCAAAAAAAAAAAAAAAAAGATTTAAAAAAAATAGTACCTACAAATAGCGATCAACCTGGGCCTTGGCATAATGGGAAATTTGGTTTCTAATTCCATAGAGGAGACAAGAGGGTCTGAAGGGACGCACACTCTGCCTCGGGACGTCAGCCCAAAGTTTATTGCAACTGCTGCCCATGTGTTTTCCCAGCTTTGCTCCCTGTAGGGGTTGGTCTACTGCTGTTATGTATTCAAATACTAAATACTGGCCTCCAGGATCTGGTTGGCCCTGACAAGGAGATCCTCATGCATACCGAATGATGCTATGTGAATCTTGCCCCTCAAGTTATCCCTGATTGGCTAATAAAGATGCCTATAGCCTGAGCTGGGCAGAAGAGAGTGGGGTGGAACAAGGGTTCCCAGGCTTGGAGCCTCAGTTAGAGTGGCCCAGGCAGAAGCTGGCAAGTGAGATCTCAGAGCTCACCACAGGGAAGTAGACATCATAACATAGAGGGTGACTATCGGCCACCACATCATAACATAGAGGGTGACAGATCTGGTGCTTTAAAGCTTGGTATGGATGTGAAGTTCTCTACGTCTTTTCTTTGGGACTTATATGGTCTAAGTGGGGGCAGAAACCGCTAAGAGATAGATAAAGGCAACAGGGGGGGTATAGCAAAACCCCAAAATAATATTTACTACAACAGCTCCCAGAGGGGATTTTCTGGTTTTGCCTTTTCATCTTCCCATATTGTTTCAAGAAAAAATGGGAGCTGGGCAGTGTTGGCGTATGCCTTTAATCCCAGCACTTGGGAGGCAGAGGCAGGCGAATTTCTGAGTTTGAGGCCAGCCTGGTCTAAAAAGTGAGTTCCAGGACAGCCAGGGGTATACAGAGAAACCCTGTCTCGAAAAACCACACACACACACACACACACACACACACACACACAAGAAGAATGGGAGAACGGCTGAGCAATTGCAAAAACTGCAAGTGGAAATGGAGGGGTGTGAGATGCAACTGGGCGGTTGTGAGTAGAGATGGAAGAAGCACTTGGAAAGTGAAAAGAAGCGGAAAAAGAAAAACCAATTCAGACCCAGCGACTGAGCAGAAGAGAACGGAGTTCCCCCCAGGATGAAAGAGGGAAGGAACCTTGGCTAGAAGCCACCCTGCACCATGCACTTTTGGTTTTGTGTCCCCAAAGTCCCTGGGTGGAGCAGGGAATCAGGAGGAGAAGCCTTGCAGAGTGTGATGGTTTGTATATTCTTGGACCAGGGAGTGGCAGCATTTGGAGGTGTGGCCTTGTTGGAATAGGTGTGACTTGGTTGGAGTAGGTGTGTCACTGTGGGTGTGGGCCTATCTCATCCTAGGTGCCTGGAAGCCAGTCTTCCACTAGCAGCCTTTGGATAAAGATGTAGAACTCTCAACTCTGCCTGTACCATGCCTGCTTAGATGCTGCCATGCTCCCCCACCTTGATGATAATGGACTGAACCTCTGAACCTGTAAGCCAGCCCCAATTAAATGTTTTTTATAAGACTTGCCTTGGTCATGGCGTCTGTTCACAGCAGTAAAACCCTAACTAAGACACAGGGTGACAGGGTTAAGGAGAAACTGCCCATTTTCAGAGAAAGGGTTAATCTTGAGCCAAGTGCACTGCCAGAGGAAGGGCCTGGGATTACAAAGTCACCACTGGTTTTCCCAGTAACTGTGCAGCACATGCCTGCTACTGGTGCTGACCGTGGTTGTGATGCAATATTGTGGCATCCAATAGAAAAGAGAGATCTGATACATTTTAAAGAGGCTATTATTCCCTACAAATTGCATTCTCCTTATGTTAAACAAATATTAATAATTGGGCTAGCCAAAATAGTTATTCCCCAAGACTGGAAAGCTGTGCCAGAGGCTGGTCAGGAGTTACAATGGTTAACATGGTAGAGGAAGGAAGATATAGTTACTCATCAATATAACAGAGCAAGGGGAATGAATACTGTTGAAGAGCAATTGCTTGGTCAAGAGTGATATTCTGATCTATAAGAACAGATTCAATTTGATGATGCTGTGGTAGAACAATATCACTTGGTGGCTATAGGAGGTTGGGACAAGGTTGAGAAGCCCAGGAAAAGATGCACCTCCTTTGCTAAGATAATACTAGGCTCTGAATAAGCCTTCACAGCTTCCCTGCAGAGACTGGATCCAGCTATAAACAAATCCGCATCAGTCCCTGATACCAGACAGGTGTTGATGGAGACTCTGGTTATTAAGATTGTGAATATTGAATGTAAGAGTTATTAGACCCATTAGACTGTTAAAGGCATGAGCAGCACCAATGGATGAGTGGATAGGGGACATGAGTGATAATAGTCTCTCAGGAACATCATGCCAATACCGTAGGACAAGCTATAGCTTCAGATCTGATATCAAAATGCCTGGTGCTTTAATTGCAGTGAATTTAGCCATTGACAAAGAAATTGTGAAGCTAAAATCCTCAGAGCTCAAAATGTCCAGTGTGGTAACTATGAGAAATATGGTACCTCCCAAGTCAGAGCTCAAAAAACGTTAACTCTGAGGAATGTGGTACTTTTTGCCAGAGTTACAAACAAGCCATTTCTGGTAGCAATGGGTTCTCCAAAAGAAAGCTAAGGCTTCCAGGGGTTTTCAGACCCTGTGGTAAGGGACATCATTGGACAAGTGAGTGCAGGTCCAAGAGGGACATATAAAGTAATCTCTTGCTGTCAGGAAGTGGCTTTGGGGCCTTAGCTTGAGGCTCCATAGCAAAAAGTATGAGCCATTTCAGACAAGAGTCACTAGGTCATAGAAAAAAAAAAAAACCACTGATCCAAAAAGTGTTAGGTTGATAATCTTGGTTTAGACTAAGAAAGCAACAAGTCTCAAATATTTTGTTTGCGTGGACTATGCATATTGATAGAAATTTAAGGTTATATTTGCTACAATATACTGTATATATGTTTCAACTCTTGTTTAAGAGTATTGTACATGTGCAACTCATTTAAAAATTTGATGCGGGGCTGGAGAGATGGCTTAGTGGTTAAGAACACACTGACTGCTCTTCCAAAGGTCCCGAGTTCAAATCCCAGCAACCACATGGGGGATCCAATGCCCTCTTCTGGTGTGTCTGAAGACAGCTACAGTGCACTTCCACATAATAAATAAATCTTAAAAGAAAAAAAAATTTTGATGCAAACTTATAATCGCTGAAAGCTACTATTACAAATTGTTTAGGATAATTAAGAAATGCAAATAAGTAGTTAGTCCACTGTAATCAAACTTGTAGTCATGTTAGGTACTCGTTTAGTTGATTACAGAAATAAGCTTTATTTAGCTGCCTGAAAATGTCTTCAAAGTTAAGCAGGAAATAAGTAGCTAGAAAGAAGCACTGTTTGCCTATTCAGATGTTCTCTAGATGGTAAAAGTTACACGGTCTTCAAATACTTCACAGATATGCAGAATATGGCATCTAAGATATTTTTAATAATAAAAGGCCTTTCTGACAGACGCATCTGCTCCTGGCAGCACTCCCATCTACTTCAAAGACAATGTGCACTAAAGAACTCTACTTAGTTTGCCTCAAACGTGGCAAAGCTGGACACTGGCAAAACTGCCCTTGCCTCAGCTGCTGACAGCACGCTGTCCAAACCCTGGACAAGCAGGACACTGGGAAGTCGACAGCCCAGCTTTGCCGAGGTAGGCCGCTGCTTCACAGAAAAGTCTGTCAGATGGTCTGGGCCTGTAGGCTGAAGATGGGTACTCCAGCAATCCAGAAGAACCTTGGACGACTGTCCAGGCAGCCAGAAGCCTATTTCTTTCTTT
>NC_034595.1:84882858-84902668 GCF_900095145.1 Mus pahari | reverse complement strand
GGAACTCACTTTGTAGACCAGGCTGGCCTCGAACTCAGAAATCCGCCTGCCTCTGCCTCCCAAGTGCTGGGATTAAAGGCATGCGCCACCATGCCTGGCCAGAAGCCTAATTCTATAGTTTCTATAGTTTCTACATTTCTATAGTTTCTATAGTTTTGGAGGCTGCTTGCTCTGCACTTCCCGTTTTCTCTGGTAATATTTATGCTTCTCAGGTCTCTGATGGGGTTAAAGACTAGAAAGTTATAGTCTTACAGTTTATTTTATGAAGGGTTAAAGACATAAAAGTTTAAGTTGTGAAGGATTGAAGAAAGTGTTTTAGGGTCTAAGAAGATGTTTTAAAGGTGGTAAATGCAAATTTTGGTGAGAAAGGTGATTTAGGTACAAAACTTTGGATTCACCAAAATAAGAAAGATAGTAGAGTACTTTCTCCAAATTTACCAAAAACACATAGACTGGACATTGTAATATAATTATTTGATAGTTCAGATAACTCTTCTTATTGTATATGGTTTATTTATGTTAGAGAAAAAAGCCAGTTTTTTGGACTAAAAGGGGGAAATGTAGTGAGCTTTTTGGTTTCTTTTAAAACCCAGTTATGTTATATGACTATGTTTCTGTTTTAATTCCAGATGTGGGATAGGAGGCTGCTTCATTTGTCTACAGCCACTAAGTGACTGCCTTCTGCTCCACAGGGGTCATGATGTTTGCCAGCTGCGGAGAGTTTAGTCCTGGGACTCTGGAGAGAGTATGAACTGGGGAAGCCCTGCGGGCCTGTGGCAGCGGCTTCTCCCCCAGCGGGCCTGTGGCAGCGGCTTCTCCCCCTGCTGCAGTTCCTCCTGCTGCATTTGCTGGTTTGCTATAGCTGGACACGCTGATGAGGAAGACTAGACTTGCCCTTAGGAACCAGACATCCCTAATCAGCAGGAAGTAGTCTAAAGAGGTCCCTTCTAACCTCCTTTATCTCCTACCTAGTGTTGGGGGTTGTAAGGGGTTAGGGCAGAATACGGATTGGAAGGCTGGTAGTTATAAAAACCCACTAAAGTAAACAAACAAACAAACAAACAAAAAAACCAACCCCAAATTAGTACCTACACTTGGGTTTTACTGTTTACTTTTTATTTATTTATTTATTTTGAGAAAAGGTTACATATTGAGATATGGTAGTCACCAATCTGTAGACCAGGCTGGCCTCAAACTCAGAAATCTGCCTGCTTCTGCCTCCCAAGTGCTGGGATTAAAGGCGAGCCCTAGAACCCCCCCCCCCCATTTCTTCTTCCACAGCAATTGGGATTATGAATGCATATTGCTATCTATGTCTGGTGTTTCTAACTCTCTCTGATTTGGGTTTTATTATTTTGTGTGTGAATGTTTTGCCCATGTTTTATGTATGTGCACCATGTACATGCCTGGAACCCTTAAAGGTCAGAAAACATCAGATCCCTTGAAACCATAATTCCGCAGATGGTTGTTGGTCACCGTGCAGGTCCCCTGTAAGAGCAGCAAATGCTCTTAACCACTAAGGCATCTCTGCAGCCTCTCCGTACCTGGAATTTTGCCAGGGTGCTAGGGGTTGAACTCAAGACATGCCCTCATGCTGACGTGCAAGCGCTTCACCAATTGAGCTGACACACTGTCTTAGATAGGGATTTGTTGCTGTGGCAACTCTTATAAAGGGGAACATTTAAATAGCTGCCTTACAGTTCAGAGGTTTAGTCCTTTATTGTCACGGAGGGAGCAGGGCATCACGGGAGCAGGAAAAGGAGCTGAGAGTGCTACATCTGGATTCGAAGGCAGCAGGAGGACACACGGCTTTACTGAGTCTGGCCTCAGAGCCTACCTCTAGTCACACACTTCCTTCAACAAAGCCACACCTCCAGCACTCGGGAGGCAGAGGCAGGCGGATTTCTGAGTTTGAGGCCAGCCTGGTCTACAGAGTGAGTTCCAGGACAGCCAGGGCTACACAGAGAAACCCTGTCTCAAAAAAACCAAACAAACAAAAAAGCCACACCTCCTAAGAGTGCCGACTCTCTCTGAGCCAGCCTCCACACACACCAAACCAGAATCCTTTTTTCTTTTAACATGTGTGTATTGAGGTAGGTTCTCATTCTGTTGCTTAGACTGGTCTTGAACTCCTGGGCTCAGTCCATCCTCCTGCCTCAGCCTTCCTAGTAGCTGGAACTCCGACTGTATGCCCAATGGACTGTCTCTATTCTTAGACCAAATACTTTGTATAAAGTATATGACCCACATTACCTCATTTAACCACCATATAATATTTTTGATCCCAGAAAACGTAACGAAATTTCTTGAAAGAATTTGGCCCAGCTTGTGATCACTGCCGGAAGTCTTGCCTTCTGGGTTTATTGTTTGTTTGGTTTGGTTTGTTGATGTTTTTTTGAGATAGGGCCTGTCTACATAACCCTGGCTGTCCTGGAACTAACTCTATAGCCCAGGCTGACCTCAAACTCAGAGATCTACCTGTCTCAGCCTCCCAAATGCTAAGATTAAAGGTGTGTGCCACTATGTCCAGCCTGCTCCATAGCTCAGTGCTTTTTTTAGTCATCTCCATGTTCCCAGCATAGCCCCTAACTTTAGGTCAGACATACCCAAGGACAAACAACCCTGTGCAAGAGTGACTCACAACTCAGACACACTGATCAAGACTCCATGAGCCTGGGATTATAAACACACAGACTTATAGTCTGTGAACATGGTATCTATGATTAGATTCCTAATGCCTGAGTGTAAGGCGGCCTTTTTACCCTCTGTATCTCTGGGATAGAAAATCCTTTGGCTCTATAACCCATGCTTCTCCTGGAGGCAATCACCACCCGAATTCCGGTGGAAAGGCCTCAAGCATTGTTCTTCTCATTAATAAGTGTAGGACGTCATTCAGACATCTCCTGAGGCTGCTTTTTCTCCAGAGATGTAGCAACCAGCTCAAACCTTCTCCAGATCAATAGATGCCCCCTCCAACACCGCCCTCCCCCCCCACAAATCTTCAAATTTGAGTCCTACATAAGTGTTACTAAATTCACTCAAATCCTTCAGTTCAGTTCAGCTCAGCGGGTAAGAGCACTGACTACTCTTCCGAAGGTCCTGAGTTCAAATTCCAGCAACCACATGGTGGCTCACAACCATCCGTAATGAGATCTGATGCCTTCTGGGGTATCTGAATACAGCTACAGTGTACTTAGATATAATAAATAAATAAATAGCCAGGTGTGGTGGCGCACACCTTTAATCCTAGCACTCGGGAGGCAGAGGCAGGCGGATTTCTGAGTTCGAGGCCAGCCAGGTCTACAGAGTGAGTTCCAGGACAGCCAGGGCTATACAGAGAAACCCTGTCTCGAAAAACAAGCAAACAAACAAACAAACAAAACAAAACAAACAAAAAAATTAAAAATAAATAAATAAATAAATCTTTGGGCTGGTGTGAGTGGGGCCTGAGAAAGAGAGAGAGAGAGAGAGAGAGAGAGAGAGAGAGAAGAAAAAGTGTACTTACATATAATAAATAAATTATTCAGTTCAATCATGGCAGGCCCATTGAGTGAGAGAACAAGGTCTTAGGCAAAGAATGAGGCTTTCTTAGGAAAACCAGAGAAGATGGAGAACTCTTGTCTCTAATTTAGGAGAGATTAGATGATTGATGGCTGTTTCCAGACCTTGGGAACCTTCTCTCAGCGGGTGGGCCTGATGATGCGCCTCTACCCCTCATCACCTGATGATGCACCTCTGCTCCTCGTCACCTGACGCCTGGCAGGCCTGTGGGTCTCTGGAACAAAGACAGTGATTGCCTGGAGCCATTTCTGGTTACTGATTAGTTTTCCCACAAGCGGTTCCTGACTGTTTCACAAAGTACAGGCCGGAGGGGTGACTGCAGGGAGGCCTGGCTGAGGTCTCCAAACTCACACCAATGACGGCAAAGACTACACACTATTGTTAGGATGGAAGACAAGGGTCAGAGGAGGTCTGGTCCTCCTCTTGCCTGCAAAAGGTGAGTCTCTAAAAAGTGAGGGACTCCTGAGCCGTGGATCAGTCTCTCTTCTTTGATCTACTCAGAACAGTCCCTCTCGGGATTCTCCTAACAAAACGTGTAGTGAGTTAAATAGACTTGATGGGCAGCTGCCACCGCTCTGCCAGATGCTGCCTCTAGCTTCAGTCAAGGGAGAAGAGGTCCTCTATAACCACGACTCTTCAAAATGTGGACAGCCCGGTGCCCTACTGACCACAAAAAATGTCGCAGCACAGCACCCTCTACTGGATGGGAAGAAACCTCATCATTACCAGCCTGGGACTGCGGAACTCTGAAATTAAACCCCTTTATGTGTCTGGTGCAAGAAATTGTTCAGGGGGCTGGAGAGGTGGTTTGGCTTTTAACAGAGCTGGCTGTTCTTCTAGAGGACTGGGGTTCGATACCCAAAACCCACAAGGCAGCTCAGACCTGTCTGTAACTCCAGTCCCAGGACTTCTGATACCCTCATACGCACATACATGAAGAAAAAACACTAATGAACATCATATAAAAATAAATTATAGTTACATACATACATACACACACATCCATATACATACATCCTATTCAAGATCTAAAAGCAGATCCATGAATCCAAAGTGCTTTACAGGCAAGTGAGGCCTGTTTGGCGGGCCTTTTGAAGATAACAACTGTGCGCTTCCCATGCCAAGTATGTAACAATTATGCCAAAAGATACCCAGTTAGCACACTGCACTTACTGGGAAAGTGCCTAGGAATCTAACAGGAAACATTTCATTCTTAAAAAAACAAAAAACAAAACAAAACAAAAAACCCTGATTTTATTATATATGTATTTTTAAAATGTGTGTATGTGTGTGTGTGTGTGTATGTGCGCGCGCGCGCGTGTGTGTGTGTGTGTGTGTGTGTGTGTGTGTGTGTGGTCTCCTGTGTGTGAATGGATGCCATCATCAGACACTGGAACTGAAAATGAGGCAGTTGCGAGCCACCATATAGAAGAATAGCAAGTTCTCTTGGCCACTAATTACCGCTGGACTGTCTCAGACCCACCAGCTCCCAAATGATGGCACGGAGACTTATTACTGTGATTTATGAGAGCTTAGGCACGTTAGCTAGACATCTTCCAGCTAGCTCCAACCAGACTAGTTCTAGTTCACGACCATAGGGCCCATTCCCTCTCATTATAGCTACATGTCTCCATCGTGAATCCTCCCCGACTGATTCTTCCCTCAATCCCTCCCTCTTCACAGAAGTCCTGCCTTTTCTTTCCTGCTCCAGCTACTGGCTATCAGAACTAATCAGAAGGTTATGGAGAAGATGTCTATAAAATACTGAGACGGGTGATGACCCATAAAAGTAATGCCAAAGTGTGGCCAGTACTCAACTCTCTGGGGAACAGAAATCAACTTTTTTTTTTTTCCCCCGAGACAGGGTTTCTCTGTGCAACCCTGACTGTCCTGGAGCTCCCTCTGGAAACCAAGCTGCCCTCAAACTCAGAGATCCGCCTGCCTCTGCCTCCTGAGTGCTGGGATTAAAGGCGTGGCTACCATGCCCGGCCAGAAATCAACTTTTGAATAATACGAAGACACCCTTTACACAGAGTGCAAAATGATTATCCCAAAAACTAAGCCTTCGATCCAGCCCAAAATTTCGTGCTTAATATTTTCCTGTCTTTTGTGCCTGTTATATTCCATAGGGTCCAAAAGTACCTCAGACTACAAGTAGCAAAGTGGGGACAGAAATCAGGAATTGATAGGTGCGTGAAATTAAAACAAAAAAAAGGTCAAAAGTGCCTCCCCGAACAGCTTTAACAATCAAATTTATAGCGATTAATCTGTAAATATTATTAGAAATTTTTGAATTTTGAAAAATAAATACATTTCTTCCTTTTTTTTTTTTTTTTTGTTTGTTTGTTTGTTTTTTCGAGACAGGGTCTCTCTGTATAGTCCTGGCTGTCCTGGAACTCACTCTGTAGACCAGGCTGGCCTCGAACTCGGATATTCTGCCTGCCTCTGCCTCCCGAGTGCTGGGATTAAAGGCGTGCGCCACCACGCCCAACCGGCTCATTTCTTTCTCTTTTAACTGGGACTCATTTAGCTCAGACTGACTTTGAACTCCCGATTCTCCCGCAGTTTTAATTCCAAATGCAGGAGCTGGAGCAGAGGCCACGGAGGGATGCTGCTTACTGGCTTGTTCCACATGGCTTGCTCAGCCCGCTTCCTTAGAGACTTCAGGATCCAGGCCAAGGATGGCACCGCCCACAATAGGCTGGGCCCTCCCCCCCATCAATCACTAATTAAGGACGTCTCCGGCTTGTCCTCAGCCCAATCTTACGAAGGCATTTTCCTGACTCTCCCTCAATTCAGATGACTCCAGCTTCTGTCAAGTTGGTATACAACCGGCCAGCACAGCTTTAATCTTTGTGGTTTCCTGAGTTGTTCTACATACATACATACATATACAAATAGAGGGTGTGGGTGTCTACAGGAGAAACATCACCGTGGGCTCAGGGAACTGAACACGGGGTCTCCGGTGAGTGGTGTTGCCCCGGGCGGTTGGGGGACTTTTGGGAGGAGAGGTCTTTGCAGGAGGAAGAACTTCATCCGGGCCTTTGAGAGGTTGTAACCCCCCACTTCCTCTCAGCCCCCTCTGCTTCCTGTGTGAGGAGTAACGAGATCTCTGACCTCCCTGTTCTAGCTGCCCTCTGCTAAGCTCCATAGGACTCTCTCTCCCTGGAATTGTAAGGCCGACTGAACACTTCCGTAAGTCTATACAGCAACAGCAACTAATACAGACGGTGTGGGACCCTGGAATTCAAAAAATAATGGCCTCCACGTTTCCTGTCATTGCCCATCACAGGCAGGCTTATCCCATTATGACGTCATATGTCCCTCCCTCCTGGGACTGTGGCTCAGTGGGAAGGTTCTTGCCTGGCACACAGCTTGTCACACTTTGGTTCCCAGTGCTGCTGAAAGTGGGGAGACCTTATCGTTCTCTTCCCATGTATACAAACAGTTCATACCCTCAGGCTTCACCGACTTCTCAAGGAATTAAGGACAAAGAGCCGCCAGGCAATGGTGGCACACACGTTTAATTCCAGCAGATCTCTCTGAGTTTGAGGCCAGCCTGGTCTAAACAATGAGTTCCATGGGACTGGAGAGATGACTCAGTGGTTAAGAGCAGGGACTGCTCTTCCAGAGGTCCTGAGTTCAAATCCCAGTAACCACATGGTGGTTCACACAAGCCCTCTTCTGGTGTGTCTGAAGACAGCTACAGTGTTCTTAGATATAATAATAAATAAATCTTTAAAAATAAATAAATAAATAGATAGGACCTGGTGAGATGGCTCAGGGGGTAAGAGCACTGATTGCTCTACTAAAGGTCCTGAATTCAAATCCCAGCAACCACATGGTGGCTCACAACTACCCATAATGAGANCTGACACCCTCTTCTGGTGCATCTGAAGTCAGCTACAGTGTACTTATGTGTAATAATAAATAAATCTTTTAAAAAATAAAATAAATAAATAAGTAAATAAATAAATAGCCTTCTTGGCACAATTGTTGGGTGTTACTATCTCCAGCCTGGAAAAGCTTGCCCTTACTAATTTATTATCAACCCTAAACTTCAGTGGCTAGTCCCTCTTGGTCCCTGTCAAACATCCGTGGCCACCCCCTGTAGCAGTGGCCACAGGCCCCAGCTTCCCCTCCCCCAACCCTTGCCCTGGAGACCTCACATGGTTGCTGCGTTCTTTCCCTCAGAAAACATAGCAGAAAACCTCGTTCCTTCCTTGCATCTGCCTTGTCCTCCTGTCACCCAGATGTCCCGCCTATAACTTCCACCTAGCAATTGGCCCCTGACTTTCTTTACTGACAAATCAAGAACTAATCTCGGAACAAGACCTTAGCATCAGAACCGCCCCCTTCAAGGTCTTGAGTTCGGGTCCTAAGAAGCCAGGGAAGCCTATGTAGTGGCATTGCACCCCTAATCTCAGCTTGCCCAAGGAAAGATTGGAGGCAGAGACTAGAGACTTCTGGAAGCTCCATAGCCAGCCAGCCTGTTCTACAGGAAGTGATCATCAGTATAAGGCCCTCCCTCTGACACACACAAGTTGTCCTCTGACCCCTGAACATATTCATGGACATGCGCACATAAACACGGATGAACACTCATACATATAAAAAACATACACATGTATACGCGTCATACACACATAAAACATTATTTGTATGCTAACTTTAAAAAAGTTAAATAAAGGGCTGGATGTTGGGGGGGGCAGGCTTGTCCCTGCAGGTATCACAGATGTTGGGGGGGGGAGGGGAAGGGAGGGGAGGGAGAGGACCTTGAAAGGATAAGAAGGGAAACTCTGAAACTCGGCCAGTCAGACTAGATCAAACCTTTCAGAGAATCTAACCCCATGGTTTAATTTTCTTGCACATTTAAAGACAGTAAAACTTTTGGGGGAAAGTATTCATGTGACAATTCTCATAACAAAACTTCACGGATGGCTACATCGATATTTCCTTACAAAATACCCCGCTAGAGCGGAGTGTCTGAGCCCTTTAGTCTACAAATGAGTCCTATTGACTGGGAAACAGTGCTCAGGACGAAGGCCTAGAGAGGAAGGTTCCTGTTGATGGAGGAGGCTAAGTCCTTGGGGCTCTTCCACGAGGATGAGTTAGATTCTCTGAGAGAAAAACCACAGAATTAGAACCTAAATAATTTCCAGGATTCAGGGGGCAATTGCAGGGAGGAGCTGGCTCCTAACCAAAGAGCAGAGGACCGCCAGGCTGTTGGGCCACTTCCAGCCCAGCATTCCAGGTGACCAGCCACCATTCTTCCTTCCTTGGAAGAAAGCAGGTGGATGTTTAACTATTCTGGTTTCTCCAACGCTTTATTTAAGCTGTGCCTTTTACAGCTGGAGAGGTGGCTCAGTGGCTAAGAACACTTGATGCTTTTGCAGAGGTCCTGGGTTCTGTACCCAGCTCCCACTATGAGCAGCTCACAACCGTCTACAGCCCCAGCTCCGAGGGGATCTGAGCCTCTGGCCTCCTGGGGCTCCTATACTTAACGTATATATCCACACAGGGACACAAAACTTAAAAATAGTAAAAATAGGGGGCTGGAGAGGCGGCTCAGTGGTTGAAAGCACTGACTGCTCTTCCAGAGGTCCTGAGTTCAGTTCCCAGCAACCACATGGTGGCTCACAACCATCTGTAATGGGATCCAGTGCTCTCTTCTGATGTGTCTGAAGACAGCTACAGTGTACTCATATAAATAAAAAATAAATCTTTTTTTAAAAAAATAATAGCCACTGGGAGGTGGTGGTGCACTCCTTTGATCCCAGCACTTGGGTAGCAGAGGTGGGAAATCTGGTTCATGGCCAGCCTTCTCTATAGATGGAGTCCCAGGACAGCCAGCTATCCAAAACAAAACAAAAAAGAAGGAAAGAAAAGACAGGAAGGAAGGAAGGGAGGGAGGGAGGGAGGAAGGGAGGGAGGAGAAAGAAAAAAAAGGGAAGAAAAAGAGGAGGAAAAGGGTAATAGGGTAATAATAAAAAAGACCAGGCATGGTGGCAAACATTGTTGATCTCAGAACTCAGGAGGCAGAGACAAGCAGATCTCTGTGACTTCAAGGCCAGCCTGGTCTGCAGAATGAGTTCCAGGCTAGCCCTTGTGAGACCCTGTCTCAAAAGGAAAAAAATAAAATAAACCAAGAAGTCAGGGGCTAAATGTGTCCTTGGATCATTTCTGGGTCCCAAGAGAAGACTGGAGATTTATCCTCTGGAAGATGAAGCAGAATCTCGCAGAACCTCCGGAATGGAGGCCCAGGAATAACCGAAGGTTGGAGGGGTCCCCCCAAACAGATGATAGTGTGAACAAGTTCACAGAAGGCTGAGAAACCCCATCTTAGCACGGTAGCTTAGCTCCCGGGACAGTGGTAGTCACAGCTTTACTGTCCTGGGGGAGGGGGGAGGGAGGGCAGTAAACATTTCCAGACAAAGCTGACCAGAAAAGGACGGACTGTTACAGCTCCAGAGATAAGAGAGGATGCTGCAGCCGGGCGTGGTAGCGCACGCCTTTAATCCCAGCACTCGGAAAGCAGAGGCAGGTGGATTTCTGAGTTTGAGTCCAGCCTGGTTTACAGAGTGAGTTCCAGGACAGCCAGGGCTATACAGAGAAACCCTGTCTCAAAAAAACAAAAAAAAAAAAAAAAAGAGAGAGAGAGAGAGAGAGAGAGAGAGGATGCTGCATTTGTAACAAACACCACCAGCAATAAATAACAAGCTGGTCACAGTGACACATTCTTACAATTCCAGCACTGGGGAGAAAAAAATTATTAATAAGAAAATAATAAAGTATTAATTAGATATAAATTGTGAAATTAAAAAAACTTTTTAATGGAATGATGAGGTAGCACAGTGGCAGAGCACTTGCCTTGCATAGCCAAGGCCCTGAGTTCAGTCCAATCCCAGTCCTTCAAAACAAATTTAGGAGCAAACACGTCCACATTGAGAGTGAATGCCCTTAGTGCAGTGAATGACTACAGAGCCATCACAGGGACACCTGTCAATCCCACAGACGGAACAAGAAAGCTGACCAGTTCAAATCATGGCCAAATTAATTATATATATAAATTTTATATGTGAGTACACTATAGCTATCTTCAGACGCAGAAGAAAAGGGCATTATATTCCGTTACAGATGGTTGTGAGCCACCATGTGGTTGCTGGACTTAAAGTCAGGACATCTGGAAGAGCAGTCAGTGCTCTCAACCGCTGAGCCATCCCTCCAGTCCCCTAAAGTAAGCGTTTTTATTCATGTGCTGCCCTGTGTCTCCCTAAGGCAGGGCTCTAGAGGTCAGCTTTGGACATGGGTAAGATTAGGGGTTTTATAGCTCAGATGTAGGAGGTTTCCAAATGGAGGACTTGGCAGGCAAATACGTTGTAAGCTAGCCATAACAAGGTAGTCATAACAACCTCTTAAAACAAAACAAAACAAAAAAAAAAGAAAGAAAGAAAGAAAGAAAGAAAAAAGAAATGTTTGCAAGGCATTCATAACAACTTTTGGAAAAAAGGCATGGTTGCTGTTGTGTTGGAATCTTGGCTCTCGTCCAGACAGACCACACCAGGCCAGTTCCACGTGGCAGAGGTTTATTGTGGGAGTGGGGAGAAGGGGGCAACTGAGACAAAGGGAGGAAAGAGAGGAAAAAGGGGCAAAGGTCAGGAAGGGTCTGCCTTTTATTTAGGCTGTGACATAACCACTTGAAGGTAGAGGTGGGAAGTAGGACTCTGGGAATGTATGAGATTGCCATGGCAACAGATGTGTGGGTCCCTGCCTATGAGTGACATCACTGGGTTCAGAGGCAATCTGCCAAGCGGGCTCCTGATACCAACAGTTGCCATTTCCTGGAACAGGCAGTACAGAACCTTTCATAATTTAGGTTATAGGTGAGGCATAGCCCAATACTTGAAAACAGAGATTTAATCATAAACAGGAATAAACCTAGTTTGTCTTTATTATAAGATGGCTTTCAAGCCCAAGATAGGCTGGGCAGTGGTGGCACACGCCTTGAATGCCTTTAATTCCAGCACTCAGGAGGCAGAGGCAGGAGGATTTCTGTGAGTTCAAGGCCAGCCTGGTCTACAGAGCAAGTTCCAGGATAGCCAGGAATACTCAAAGAAATTCTGTCTCAAAACAACAACAACAAAACAAAAACAAAAAAACAAACAAAAAAACAATGACTGACTAAACGAATGTTATTTAGGTGTAAGTTTCATTAAAACCACTGGTCACCCCTGCACAAGCTGAGACACCCAAGCCCAGCCCACAAGGAGAAGACTCTGGGCTAACGTGTCATCATGGCTTGTTTCCTGCAATCCACCTAAGAGTGCCCAGGGGCTGCGGTTTTTACCATATTCAGGCACAATCCCAGCTCCTCGCTTACATGTCATCACCCCTAACCCCACCCCTCAAACCTATAAAACTTCTTTGCTTTAGCCAGGGCTCAGGACTCCATTGGACTACCTGTGAGATCTGTGAACCTGCCCACGGGTTGCATGTCAATAACCTGCCTTGATGCTCTTGATTTGGCTTGAACCGACTTCACGGTATCAGTGGAAACCTATTAGTAGTGCTAGGAATTGAACCTGGACCGCCAATTTGCTTTTTTTTTTCTTTAATGCCTCGTCAGGTCTTGCAATGTAGCCTTACGCTTGCCTTAAACTCACAACCCCATCTGCTCTCGCTCTCTCTCTCTCTCTCTCTCTCTCTCTCTGGGTTTTTTTTTTTTTTTTTTTTGAGACAGGATTTAGCCCTGGCTGTCCTGGAACTCACTCTGTAGACCAAGCTGGCCTTGAACTCAGAAATCCGCCTGCCTCTGCTTCCCCAGTGCTGGGACTAAAGGCCTGCGTCACCACGCCCGGCTCCATCTGCTCTCTCAACTCACTGTAAGTCCCATTCCAGGGAATACTGAAGGGGGCCTTGAAACAGACACAAAGGTGCTACAAGACCCAGTTCTCAGCACAAAGGAGATTTATTTGTCCCAAGGGACAAAGAGCAGGAAATGAGGGACAAAGAGAGGACACAGAGGACAAGGGAGAAGGGGAAGGGAACAAGGGAGAGGAGGACATCTATGCCCTGGAGGGACTAAGGACTGCCTCTGGATAGGAAAGAGACAGACATGGCCCACAGGCAAGTGACAGTTTACAAAGAAAAAGGTGAAACGCCGTTATGATGAGTTGGTTATTTTAACTGGACATGTTAATTAAGTAAGGTAGATTTAAGTAGGGAGATTTTGATTGCTGGACTTTAATACATTGATATCTGGACTTCCATCGATGATCAGCCTTAGGAGGAGGAAGTGGCCAAATAAGGGAGTAGACCTTGGTGGCTAGCTTTAGGAAGGAAAGCCAAGGGATTTTAGCAAGGCAGAGGGTCCCAGAGCCATGTTCTCCATGCTTGGGCCTGCTAGAGCCCCTTCAGATTCAATTCCTCTGGCCTCCACAGGATTCTGCCTATACCCACACAGTTAACAACAAACAAGCATACACATGCATTTGCATAATCAAAAATAATAAAACTTCTGAAAAGAAGATTTGTCTTTAGTTATGTGTATGTGGGGTTTGGAGCGGGGGTGTAGACGTAAGTGAAGAGCCTGAAGAGAGCAGAAGCCTGCAGTAGGTCCCCTGGACCTGGAGTTACAGTTATGAACTTGATTCAGGTGCTGGGAGCCCAAGTCTGCAAGAACAGTAAATACGTTTAATTTCTGAACCATGCAAGTCTCTAGTTGCTTCTGTCTTGTTTGTTTATTTGTGTGTTTGTTTGATTTTCAAGAAAGGGTTTCTCTGTGTAGCCCTGGCTGTCCTGGAGCTCACTCTATAGACTGGCTGGCCTCCAACTCAGAGTTCTGCCTGCCTCTGCCTCCTGAGTGTGGGATTAAAGGCCTGAGCCACCCTCACCCAGCTGTAGTTCATGTTTTTTTTTTTTAAAGATTTATTTATTTATTATATGTAAGTACACTGTAGCTGTCTTCAGACACTCCAGAAGAGGGAGTCAGATCTCCTTACGGATGGTTGTGAGCCACCATGTGGTTGCTGGGATTTGAACTCAGGACCTTCGGAAGACCAGTCGGGTGCTCTTACCCGCTGAGCCATCTCACCAGCCCCATATTGTTTTTTGTTTGTTTGTTTGTTTGTTTTAAAGGTTCCTCAGATTGTCTATACTAAAAGCAATATTATATAGGCTATAGACTTTTGTACTGGATGGTATTGTGTGTCAACTTGACACAAGGTGGAGTTATCACAGAGAAAGGAGCCTCACTTGAGGAAATGCCTCCATGAAATCCAGCTGTAAGACATTTTCTCAATTAGTGATCAAGGTAAAGGGCCCCTTGTGGGTGGTGCCATCTCTGGGCTGGCAGTCTTGTGTTCTATAAGAAAGCAAACTGAACAAGCTAGGGGAAGCAAGCCAGTAAGAAACATCCCTTCATGGCCTCTGCATCAGCTCCTGCTTCCTGACCTGCCTGAGTTCCAGTCCTGACTTCCTTTGGTGATGAACAGCAATGTGGAAGTGTAAGCTGAATAAACCCTTTCCTCCCCAACTTGCTTCTTGGTCGTGATGTTTGTGCAGGAATGGAAACCCTGACTAAGACAATTTACAGTGTAAATGATCTGAACTTTACCTACGATGAAGCTGTTCTGTCACTATACACAAAGGGCAGACCCTGCAGACTGCATAGAACAGAGGACTCTGAAAAAAAGTGTCTTCAAGGTGAAACTGACATAACATGGGATGTGGTAGTCATGGAGATGCACCTTCCAGACCCTCTCAAGGAAGAGCTTGCTGCCCAGCAGCAGGAAGTTTGGGTAGGAAAGGCAGTATGCTGTCAGCAGCACCTTCGCAGTTGCCCTCAGACTTGCTCATCCCAGTCATCCTTGCAGAGAAGGACAAGTGAGCAAGCCAGCAGCCAAGCCAAGCAGGATGCTTCAACTCATGTTGCAGGGCTGGCAGCAGGAACATCACAGGGCTGTGGGCTTTGCCAGGCTGTGCCTCTGTTTGAGTTTCCCCCAATCCTGGTTCGCTCACCTTCTGTCACAGGTGTTGAACCTTAGTAAATACCTGGGTTTCCAGAGAGACCCACCCAGGGCACCTGACCCACCTGCACAGCCACACAGAGAGACAGACAGAGACAGAGACACAGAGACACAAAGGCAGACACATTTATAAATAAGCGAGTAACAACTGTGAATTTCATGGAAAAGAGAAATGGACAAAAAAAGATAAGGAAAAATAACATTTGTAAATGAACAAATACTGAATGCATCAAAAGCATTTTGGCATGGGAGATGGGGGTTTTGTGTGCGGTGGGCAGGTGATGATGAGCGCAGTTAAAGCTGTCCTTTATAGCAGAGACTCAAGGGATGTTATCTAAAACCAAAACACCAAGAAGTGGCAAAACAACCATCTTTATTTAGAGACCACAGAGACAGCTATAAAAGCCAGCCAGCCAGCAGCATCAAAACGGCGGTCTCTGGCAAATGCAGCAGACTGCCTTCTGCCTCCCTAGGAAGCATTGCTACTTGTGAATTTTTGTAAACTGTGTGCTTGGGGCCTGCCAGGTAGGTGGCTCTGTCTGTAAAGCACTTGTGCAAGCAAGGGAGA
This sequence comes from Mus pahari, assembly GCF_900095145.1. Classification (NCBI taxonomy): domain Eukaryota; kingdom Metazoa; phylum Chordata; class Mammalia; order Rodentia; family Muridae; genus Mus; species Mus pahari. Next base: position 84,887,512 of record NC_034595.1, on the reverse strand, counting down.
GCTGAGGTCAATTCCCAGGACCCACATTAAAGGCAGGTGTGGTGCTGGAGAGATGGCTCGGCGGTTAAGAGCAAATACTGTTCTTGCAGAGGACTCAAGTTGCATTCCCAGCAACCACATAACAATTCAAAAGCAGCACTTGGAATGTCAGCTCTGGGGATCCAATGTCTCTGGCTTCCTCGGACACCTGTACTCATGTGCACCACCCATACACATACTCATCATTTAAAATAGTATACATCTTAAAATTAAAAAGCCAGGTGTGGCATTATATGTTGTGATCCCAGCCTTGAGGGGAGATGTAGACAGGAGGAGTCCTGGTGCTCCACGCCCATCCATTCTAGCTGAGCTGCTGAGCTCCCCACTCAGAGAGAGAACCTGCCTCAAAAACAAGGTGGAGCGCTGGGCGTGGTGGCGTACACCTTTAATCCCAGCACTCGGGAGGCAGAGGCAGGCAGATTTCTGAGTTCGAGGCCAGCCTGGTCTACAAAGTGAGTTCCCCAGGACAGGAGAGGGCTATACAGAGAAACCCTGTCTCGAAGAAAAACAAAAAACAAACAAACAAAAAAAGGTGGAGCTGGGTTGGGTGTGGTGTGTGTGTGTGTGTGTGTGTGTGTGTTTGTGTAAGAGCATGTCTTTAGTCCAAGCACTCAGGAGGCTGAGGTAGGTGTATCTCACCGAGACTAAGGCCGGGCTATTGTGCATAGTGAGTTCTAGGTTACCCAAGACTGCACAGAAACTCTGTCTTTAAACAAAACAAAAGACAAGACATAACTTCAGAGCACTGAGGCTCCTACATCAACCTCTGGCTCCTGCAGAAGACTGTGACTTCCTGACTGTCGGGCCTTATTACTCTAAAAACTGCCCGGCACTCGTCACATACAGACGCACGTGAGGCTTATGTTTGCCTTATTGTCGTCCCGTGGCTTGAAGCCTCAGTGGATTCCCACAGTGCCTAACAGTAGGCTTTGCCCTTGGTGTCCTGGGACGGTCACTGTAGGTTCTGGTCTGGCTTCTGAAACCTCTGCTCTCTCCAGACTCCTGCTCAGGCCATTTTCAGGCACCCACATTAGAAAGCCCTTTCCAGGGACAGGGGAGATGGCTCAGTGGTCACTCGCCACTCAAGGATAGATCAGAATTCCCATGGACTCCACAGAAATGCCAGGTGGACTTGGTGGCCAATGCAGAGGCAGGGACAGGAGTTTGCAGAGTAAGCCAACTATGGAGAGTAGCCATACGGGTGTGCTCTGGATTTAACTGAGAGACCTGGGCACACTGAACAATGTGAATGATTCCAAATATGTACATGTGTGAATCCACATGTATGTGCAACCACACACACGTGTAACCACATGCATGATAAAGAAAAAGAAAGAATAGGCAAGCCCCATTCAGCTATTGTTTCCTCCACAGGTTTCAGCTCAAATGTCACTTCTACCATGAAGTCCTGAATGTCCTGAATATTACCAGGTCCTTTGTCACTCTCAGGATTCTCCAATCAGATAGGGACTCAGTAGGTCGATCACAAGATTCCAAGGTCCTCATTAGGCCATGTTAAGGATTATTATTTAATCTAAAGAAATCGGGGAGCCATCAATATGTGACCAGCAAGTAAGGCTAAAATCAGACAGGCCAGGAAATCTGGGCTTGAAAAGAATTATGAACAGCAGCCAACTCTTTATCTGGGAAATAAACAAATAGCTAGAATGGCCCAGGACTGCCACTCGCAGGGTCAGATTCTTCTTAACAGATAAATATTTATTTATTTATTTATTTATCATATGTAAGTACACTGTGGCTGTCTTCAGACACTCCAGAAGAGGGCATCAGATCTCGTTACAGATGGTTGTGAGCCACCATGTGGTTGCTGGGATTTGAACTCTGGATCTTCAGAAGAGCAGTCGGTGCTCTTACCCACTGAGCCATCTCACCAGCCCCCAGATAAATATTTCTATTTATAGGTATTTCTGGTGGTTTAAATGAGAACAGTGTCAGGAGCCACTTAGGAAAGGCTGAAGGCAAATGAGTGAGTTCTCTGGAGATGGCCCACAGTTTTGGTCTTTCCCTGGCCTACGATGGGTGAGCTCTGATAGGCAAGGTCCTGAGAGTCTTCGTCCCGGGATTGCTTCTTACTGCTGATCGGCTTCCCTATCACCAGTACACAGCTTAATAATCCTGGGCAGATCAACATGCAGCTGGACAGTCATGAATTAATGCTGTTTAGACGAATTAATGACTTTATAGAACTCCCGATTTTTTAAATTTTATTTTGTTTTGTTTTGTTTTTCGAGACAGGGTTTCTCTGTGTAGCCCTGGCTGTCCTGGAACTCACTCTGTAGACCAGTCTGTCCTCAAACTCAGAAATTCGCCTGCCTCTGCCTCCCAAGTGCTGGGATTAAAGGCGTATGCTACCACCGCCTAGCGTTTTAATTTTAAAAAGTTTTTGGGAAATGGCTTTAGCTGATTTGAGAGAAAGATGTAATAAAGTCAGAATCAAGAGTAGAATGTAGCCGGGCGCACACCTTTCTTTAATCCCAGCACTTGGGAGGCAGAGGCAGAGGCAGGCAGATTTCTGAATTCGAGGCCAGCCTGGTCTACAGAGTGAGTTCCAGGACAGCCAGGGCTACACAGAGAAACCCTGTCTCGAAGGAAAAACAACAACAAAAAAAAGAGTAGAATGTAACCTCTCCTCATAGAATAGTGAGTCAAGTCTGCATAACAACAACTACTTTGCCCTTTCATAATTACGCTAAAAGGAAAAATAGACTTGGGACAGATTGGTGATCAAGGAAAAACATTCATTCTAGGTCAGGTCCAAGGATGAATCTACAGGTGTGCACTGTGATTAAACCAAGGCCATGGGAAACTGTTGCTTTGAACTTATAATGAACTTGTAGAATGAAACACTGCGTTTGCATTGAACTATCAAAATCCTTTTGTAACTCCCCTTTTGTGTAACATTTTATCTATTAGGTAATTTTATAAAAACTTTGTCTAAAAAAATACAGAAAGGCCAGAGGGAAGGAATAAGGGGGTTGGCATCTGGGGCTCTGCCTCATTCACCCAAATGTACGTATGTGTATGTCTGTTTGTCTACACATATATATGTAGGTCTATGGATATGTATAAAAGTATGTGTGAACACATGTGGTGCTTAGAAGACAGGTAGTCAGGCCTAAGCCCGTGTATGTGTGTGTGTGTGTGTGTGTGTGTGTGTGTGGGTGTGTGGGTGTGTGGGTGTGTGGGTGTGTCTGTGCACATGGCCTAAATAAAACATATTCTTTCTGTGCATGTAACTTTCTTTTTCTTTTTCTCTGGGTCTCAAAGAGTCAACAAAACTCTGAGCATCTCTAGAATAAAAGAGCCTGAATGAGCTAACTCCTTTATTAAATGACCCCGCCCCACCCCACTGCTAAACAGCAGGTGTCAATCCCCAGAAGCCAGCAGTTTCTGGACCCAGAAGAGCAAAAAGTTAGAAAAAAGAAATATAGCCAGGCGTGGTGGCGCATGCCTTTAATCACAGCACTCAGGAGGCAGAGACAGGCGGATTTCTGAGTTCGAGGCCAGACTGGTCTACAGAGTGAGCTCCAGGACAGCCAGGGCTACACAGAGAAACCCTGTCTCGAAAAAACAAAAAAGAAAAAAGAAAAAAGAAATATTAACCGAAGCTAGCTACTTTTGCCCTAGCAATCACAACTTTTGCCACGGTGATCGCCAATGTCCCCATTGATTGCTTCTTCAGCAAAGGTCCCTGGCAGATGGACCCCACAGGCTCACAGAGGCTTGTGGCCTTGCTGGAGGAAGTGTGTCCCTGGGGGCAGGCTTGAGGTTTCAGATGTTCCAGCCAGGCCCAGGGTCATTCTCTCTCTCTGCTGCCTGCAGATCGAGACATAAAACTCTCAGCTCCTTCTCCAGCACCATGTCTGCCTGGACGCTGCCATGCTTGCTACTATAATGATAATGGACTAAACCTCTGGAACTGTAAGCCAATCCCAATCAAATCTATATATATAAATATACAATATTTATAACTTATAATATTTAAAAGTTGCCATGGTCATGGTGTTTTTAACAGCAATAGAAATCCTAAGACAGTATAAAGAAGGTTAACCCATGATTTTAAAATTACTGTCACTTCTGGTAAACTTCATTAGGCTGATACTCAATTGGCTAATGTTAGGATCTCCTGCTCAAAGAAAACTCAAGTACACTTGAATTCTGAAATATTTGTTTTCCTTTTTCCTTCCTCCACACTCCCCTCTTCCTGTAGTTATTGATACAGTAAGTTCTCTGCCTTATTTATTTATTATTTAGGTATTTTTGAGGCAGAGTTTCTCTGGGTAGTTTTGACTATCCTGGAACTTACTTTGTAGACCAGGCTGGCCAGCCTCAAGCTCACAGAGATCTGTCTGCCTCTCTGCCTTCAGAGTCCTGGAATTAAAGTCATAAAACTTGGATAATTTTTGAGATAGGAGCCTCATGTATGTTAAAGCTACCTTTTAACTCCTTTTGTAGCCTAGACTAGCCACAAACCCAAGCCTCTGCCATGTAAGAGCTGGAATTACAAGCCGGGCCTGGTGGCGCAGGCCTTTAATCCCAGCACTCGGGAGGCAGAGGCAGGCGGATTTCTGAGTTCGAGGCCAGCCTGGTCTAC
>NC_034595.1:84868615-84878183 GCF_900095145.1 Mus pahari | reverse complement strand
GAACCTCTGAACCTGTAAGCCAGCCCCAATTAAATGTTGTTTTTATAAGACTTGCCTTGGTCATGGTGTCTGTTCACAGCAGTAAAACCCTAACTAATACATGGGGTAAAAGCCAACAAGGCCATACCTCCCTATGAGCCTATGGGAGCCTTTTTCATTCAAACCACCACAAATCCCAATAGAAAGAAATGTGTGTCTGCTAAGAACAATCTGATCCCGTACATGGCAGTTCTGGAAAACTCCACCCGTGGAAATTCGTGGAAGTGCCCTGGGTAGCAGGAATCAGGATGATGTTATTGTTTATTAAAAGAACTGGATATAAGCAGAAATGCAGGTCGGTGGATAGAGTGCTACCTAGCATGCATGAATCCCTGGGTTTGATCCCTTGCACCGACTCAAACTGGGCATGGTGGTACACACGGTGCAAAACACTTGGGTGGAGGAAGAGAAACAGAAGAATCGGAAGTTGAAGGTCAGCTGTGCCTGCAAGCCAACCTGGGCTAAATAGGAGCCTGTCTCCAACAACAACAGCAACAGCAAGGAATTTAGCCTACCATTGTAGGCTTTGCTGTACCAAGGACTGAAAACAGAGTTTCACACATATTGGGTAAGCGCTCTACCACTGAGCTACATCCCCAGTATGACTTTGGACAAGTTATTTCTCTGAATCTAAACTTCCTTCTTACATAAGAATGTCTACTCCTTAATTTGGTAAAGAACGCAGTTATCACGTGTACAAAGATACTCTGTAAGGACCCAGCTTAATCAGCCTCATTGAATTTTATCAACTTAATTTTTTGTTCCATTTATTTTTATCGGGGTGGGAAATGCAGCTGCGTGCAAATGAGGGTCAGACGACAATTTTCTGGAGTCTTGTTTTCCTCCTTCTACATCTGCGTGGACTCTGGGAATCAAACTCAGGTCCTAAGATTTGCACAGCAAACGCATTATTCACTGATCCATCTCGCTGGTCCAAATAGTATCCACTTTCAGGAGCTGGGAATGAGAATACTTCTATTATCATTATCTTTGCCTTCACTCAGTAAGCAGGCTTTTAGGAAAGGCTGCTTTGTTGTTCGAGGCCTTGCTACTTTGGGGAGGGATCAATCCTCATCTATTTAGATTACCGACTGAGGACGAAGCAATGAGGCTCTCTCAGTCTCCAGTGCTCTCTCTGTCCAAAGGAAGATTCACAGTAGCTAGAGGGAAGCTCTGCCTCTGTTCAGCCGTCGCCATGACAACATCAGCCCGTCCTCCGGTCCCTCAACGGAAGGGGGCGGTGTCTGGAGAGTAGATCGCCTAGGTGGCCGCGCGTGCCTGGGTCGCGTGCAGCCCAGAGGAGTCCTCGGGTGCCAAGCAGGCGCTGCTTCCTCTCTCCGCACGGGGGCGACGCAGAGCTGAGCTCCGCGCGTGCGTGGGAGCCAGTGACCGCGCTGGGTCCTCTGGGCCCGAATCTGGAAGCTCCCACAAGCTCCCCTCCAAGCGTCTGATCTGACGTCGTCCACGACACGCGACAGCCTCACCCAGGACCTTTCCCAGGCCGACCCCAGACCCAAGCTTCCCAGGGACCGGCCTTACGTGCCGCCAGTCCCAGGAGGCCCCGGGAGCACGCGCACGCATGTGTGGGCGGGGCTCAGAGCTGGACCGCCCCCCCTCGGGGGCGGGGCCAGAACCTGGGGAGCGCGCGGCGTGATGGGAGCAGTAGCCACGCGGAAGCCAAGCGAGCACGGGGCTGGTTTGCAGGGCACCACGTGGCTTGTTGGGTTTGGGTGCTCGATGCTGGCCCTAAGGTGTCTCGGATTTGGACTCCAGTCGTGCGATGTGTCGGAACGCGGGTTGGGGAAGGACATACGGGACAGTCCCAGGACCAAGTCTGGGACTGGGTTTATAGAGTTAGTCTGAGGTCCTTGGTGTGTCATCCACCCTTTAACATTCCAGCCACTGCCCAGGCTTGTCACTTGGCTGCACCCTCCCGCCACTCACAGCAGGATATGCCCTTCTCAGAACCCAGCCAAGCGGAGAGCCTCATGAGCGCTTCATCTTCATTTTCAACAAGATTAGGTTGCCAGGCATGGTGGCTCATGCCTGTCATTCCTGGAGCCGGAAGGTCATCAGGAGTTGGAGCCCAGCCCTGGCTACATAGTGAGTTCCTGGCTTTTTTGAATACAAAGTGAGACCCTGTGTTAAAGAACTAGAACAAACAAAACCGAACAAACATCCAAAACCTAAAACAAGCAAGCCAGACAGATAGAGGCTCCAGTTCTCCCGAGTTCTCCTTTACTGCTCCGTTTGTGACTCCAGCAGTTTCTGTACAGGGAGGGCTGAGGGACAGCCTCAGCAGCTTAACCCTGAATGCTTTTGTTAACTGAAGTGCACCAGGGATAGGAGGAGATGCATTGTCTTTCTGTTTTCTGGGCTTCAGCATAGACTGGATGTCCCAATAAATCTTGCCTCTTCTCTCGCGCTCTCTCTCTCTCTCTCTCTCTCTCTCTCTAATTCTCTAATATGAGGCCCTGGCACAGTGCGAAAGTAAGTTAAAACATTTAAAATGTAATTCTAATTCATAAATCTTTTAAAAAATTAACCTTACAAAAAACCAATTTAAGCAACCATAGTGACACAGGACTTTAATCCCAGCACTTGGGAGGCAGAGGCAAGCAGATCTCTGAGTTCGAGGCCAGCCTGGTCTACAGAGTGAGTTCCAGGACAGCCAGGGCTACACAGAAAAACCCTGTCTCAAAAAAACCAAAAAAGGGCTGGTGAGATGGCTCAGTGGGTAAGAGCACCCAATTGCTCTTCTGAAGGTCTGGAGTTCAAATCCCAGCAACCACATGGTGGCTCATAACCATCCATAACAAGATCTAATGCTCTCTTCTGCAGTGTCTGAAGACAGCTACAGTGTACTTACATATAATAAATAAATCTTTAAAAAAAAAAATACAACCAAAAAAAAAAAAGAAATCATGCCTTTAAAAAAAAGAGAGAGAGAGAGAACTTTCAGGTTTTTTGTTTGTTTGTTTGTTTTGTTTTGTTTTGAGACGGGATTTCTCACTGTGTAGACTAGGCTAGCCTTGAACTCAGATTCGCCTGCCTCTTCCTCCGAATGTTAGGATTAAAGACATGAACCACCTTGTAGAACTGAAAGTCCTCATCTTTTCACTGACACACTCGGTATTTTTCTGTTTACATGCTCAAGAGATCCCACACGTATAACGAGGTCACATGCCTATGGTCGACTCAATGTATACTGTCCTGTGTTTGTGTCAATACAAAAATAGATTGTTATTTAAAGAGTCGGTATTTCCAGAAAATGAACATTTACAGTTCAGTGAGTCCACTCTAGTAATGAACTTCTGGTAATGAACTTTTAGTTTGGGCCTGTGCTTATAGCGATATCAGAAATACGTGATCACTGTCAACGGTTTTAGAGAGAATATCGGTAAGAACCGAGAAAGTCACCAAGATTACGTTTCCTCTGGTACTTGCTCCCCTCCCCCAGCCTGCATTGGCTCGCTTATTTATTTGGTTCTGGTTTGGTTGACAGGGTCTCTCTGCGTAGCCCTGGTTGGCCTGGAGCTCACTCTTTAGACCAGGCTGGCCTCGAACTCACAGAGATCCTCCAACTCCTATTTCCCTAGTGCTAGTTTGTGTGAAAAGTGTCTGCCACCACCCTGGACCAGTTGATTTTGTCGTATTATGTTGAGGCATACTCTGTGTGACCCCAATAAGCCTGGCCCTGAACTTCGGAGCAATCCTCCTGCCTCAGCCTCCCAAGTGCCGAGAATACAATGTGAGCCACATTGCTGTGAACACTTTATTCTGTAACTATACTGGATGGATTGCTTAATGCTAAGTAATTCATGCAGGGGGAATCTGGGGTCTGAACAAAGTTGACCAGGGAGAGTTCCTTGCTAGGGTCACACAGCTAGGACAGGATGGCACAACCCGGAACCTGGCCCAACTTTATCTGATCCCATGCCTCCGCTGGTCTCTTCCTGTTAGCGTTCAGTTGACTTCCCTCCAATCTTTATTTCTGTGCAACAGGGCAAAAATATTTACATGTAAATATTCATGCTTTTTCCTCCTCCAGCCTTGGTTCGAAGCATATTGTGACAATTGCCAAGGAAGGGGGTAGACATGAAGCACAAGCCTGCTGTGTTCCTGAGGGATCCCTCCCAGGCCCACTCAGGAAAAGCGGCTGGCAGAGAAGTGGGGTGGCAGAGCCAGCGTGGCTCAGCGACTCGGAGCGGGGAGACTAAGCAGAGCATTCTAGAGCTGCTCTGGCAGCTCGGGACGTGGAGGAAGACTTAGGATTCTGAGCAGCTGTCTACTGCAAGATGCCCTGGGTAATGCCAGCCCTGATGCCCTGGGTAATGCCAGCACTGCAAACCCCTCAGCCTCCCGTACAGGCCTTTGCCTCTGGTCTGTGCTTTTGAGCTTAGATGGGTTACCAGGGGAGGAAACCAGACCAGCTTATTCAGGCATGTGAACTTTGTACTCTTTCTCTAAAAATTGTTTTTTCTTTTAGTGTGTATGAATGTTTGCCTGTGTGCATGTATGTGTATTGTGTGCATGCCACGTGCCTGTGGAGGTCAGAAAAGGGTGTCCAATACTCTGATATGAGGGTTACAGACAGTTGTGAAACGCCACATACACACCCCTAAGCATATCCACTCATCTGCACGCAAACTTCTACACACACACATACACACCCATGCACATTCATAAATAATAAATACATTTCATTATTTTTAGAAGAATGAGAGAAAAAGAACTTTGCTGGAGCCAAGCATCGTGGTTAATGTTTGTAATCCTAGTACCTGGGAGACAGAAGCAGGAGGGCCAGGAGTTCAAAGTCATCTGTGGTGGCATAGCAATGGATCTGTCCCCGCACAGCACCCCCATCCCACATGCCACCAAATACACACAAAAGAGAAGCCCAGAGAGAGAAGCTTGTCACTTGGCAGGTTCTCATCTTCGCGGTCAGGGGGACCCTTCCTGCCCTCTTTGCTTCCATTGCAAAAATGCAGAACTTCTCTGTTTCTTGATTTGTGTCTTCTTGTAACTTTCTTTTCTTTTCTTTTTTGAGACAGGGTTTCTCTGTGTAGCCTTAGCTATCCTGGAACTCACTCTGTAGACCAGGCTGGCCTCGAACTCACAGAGATGCACCCACCTCTCTCTGCTTCCCGAGTGCCGGGATCAAAGGTGTGCGCCACCATTGCCAGACTTCTAATTTTCTTTTATTGTTTTTTGGTTTTTTGAGACAGGGTTTCTCTGTGTAGCCCTGGCTGTCCTGGAATTCACTCTGTAGACCAGGCTGGCCTCGAACTCAGAAATTCACCTGCCTCTGCCTCCCAAGTGCTGGAATTAAAGGCATGTGCCACCATGCCCAGCTCTAATTTTCTTTTTTACTTTTAAAATTCTTTTCATTTTTGTTATGTGTCTGCGTGTGGGTATGTGTACACGAGTGCAGGTGCCCAAGGAGCCCAGAGGTGTCACTCTCCCTGTAACTGGGGTGACAGGCAATAGTTATAAACTGCCCAATGCAGTGTCAGGACCCGAACTTCCAGATCCTCCCTAGGAGCAGTCTGTGCTCTTAACCACCGAGCCCTCTCTCGGCCCTTGTTCCAATTTCTTACTGACTTTTGACTTTTAGTTTGTTCTTCTGTTTTTTTGTTTTAACTTTTTTTTTTTTTAAGATTTTATTTAATTAAAGTATATGAGTACACTGTTATATCTTCAGATGCACCAGAAGAGGGCATCAGATCCCATTACAGATGGTTGTGAGCCATCATGTGGTTGCTGTAAATTGAACTCAGGACCTCTGGAAGAGCAGCAGTCAGTGCTCTTAACTACTGAGCCATCTCTCCAGCCCCTTAATTTTTTTATTTTATACGTTTTCTTTTTAAAGATTTATTTATTTCATGTATGTGAGTACACTGTCGTTGTCTTCAGACACATCAGAAGAGGGCATCAGATCCCATTACAAGTAGTTGTGAGCCACCATGTGGTTGCTGAGAATTGAACTTGGGACCTCCTCTGGAAGAGCAGTCAGTGCTCTTAACCACTGAGTCATCTCTCCAGCCCAACTTCCAACTTTTAGGTTTTTCTTTTTGTTTGTTTGTTTGTTTGGTTGGTTGGTTGGTTTTGTTTTTTCGAGACAGAGTTTCTCTGTGTAGCCCTGGCTCTCCTAGAACTCACTCTGTAGACCAGGCTGGCCTTGAACTCAGAAATCCACCTGCCTCTGCCTCCCAAGTGCTGGGATTAACTGACATTTCCTTTTGAAAACCTTTTTTCCTGTAGAAAATGTCTGGTGTCCTCAGCCTGTAATCCCAGCACTTCAGGTGTTGAGACGGGAGGGTTGCAAACCCAAGGCCAGCCTGGGCACAGAATGAGTTCAGAGGCCAGCCTTGGCATCTCGTAGAACCCTGTCTAAAACTAAGTGGAGGCTGGGACTCCAGCTCAGAGACAGTGAGCTTGTCTGCTGTCTCAGAAGTCTTCACTGTCAATTTGTCTGGCTTTAGAATCTCCGAGGGGACCCTCCTGTGGGTGTGTTTATGTGGGCATTTCCAGAGACCTCTTACTTAGGAGGGAAGACCCTCTCTGATGTAGTGACACAAAGGAAAAGAGAAGATAAAATGCTACCAGCATCATCTCTCCCCACCACGCCCCATTGGCCACCCCATTCCCCCACCTATGCCACCCCCCATGTCACTTGCTTTGCCACCCATTCACCCACCCATCCCACCTACATACCCCACCTCCTCACACCACTCCCCCCCACACACCACCACCAGAAACCCCCCACAGCTCTACCCCCACCTCTCTATCCTCCCTCCTCCCTCCGCCACTTCCTGACTGCAGACATTGTGGAACCAGCTAGCTGCCCAGAGCTCTTCCAGCGGTGGTACCCTTCAGACAGCATCTTGTAAACCACAAGCCAACAGAGAGCACCTCTGCCAGCTGAGCCATCTCACTAACTCATTTTATTTTATTTTTTGGTGCTCTTTACTTGTGGAAGCACCAAGGATTTGTCCCTTCAGAGTTCCCATACTGTAGAAAACCTGGTGTTTCCTGGAAGTGTAGATAAACTTGCTCTTGTGCCTTAGGTTTCCAGTAAACGGAAAGTCATTTCCAGAGACTCGATGAGAGGGGTTTAATGTATTTGGCAACAGTTTTCCATCAGCCACGGCCATCTACACTTCATGTATTGTTTGCCGTTTGTTTTCCAGACTGGATGGATGGATTCCAGCCTGGCCTCAGACTCCCCTTAGACGAAAGGATGACCTTGAATCCCGATCCTCCTGCCAGGGTTGTAGGTGAACACCACCATGCCCGCTTGATTCAGTTCCAGGGATGGAAGCAGGGCCTCCTGCTTGCTAAGCAGCACCGTGCTATCTGAGCTGAGTCTCCAGCCCTGTAGACCCAGTATTACAGCAAATCTGAAATGGGTAATGTCTTAGCTGACATATTCTATTAGCTGACTAATCAGAGGTCTTATTGATCTCTTCCTTATAGAAGTCTCCTTTCCCCTATTGGCTTTGCCGTCCACTAATGAGTCATTATGTTGTTAGGCATTGCCAAATGGTAATTTTTCTTACTCACGTTGCACTCATTACCTGGATAATTCTTCCATAAAAATGAACTTCTCCTAAGTATTTAATTCTCACAAAATACAGTTTATACAAGCCAGGGAATGCGTCCTTCCTCGTGGCCTTTTTTGTTTGTTTGTTTTTAGTTTGAGGCAGGTAAGAGGTTTCCTCCACCAACGAGATAAGCTAATTCAAGCTGAATGCAGAGTAAAAAGGCAGGTTTATGTGGAGGCACGTTCATGGGTTACAAGGAATGGGGCTAACGCAGGAGGGGAGGGGAGCTGGGGGTAGACTCCTCTGGTCTTCGGTCAAGAGCTGGGGCAGAAGATAGAATCACCCTGAACTTCCTGTGAGGTTCTGGGAAGGTCGTATGTACTACAGCTCTGCACCATGCCCAAGTGGAGGGTAGAGGTGTGTGTGGTGGGGGGGGTGGCATGGTCGGTAGGTGAGGATGTCCCCACCGTGGTACTGCCGTTGGATATGTTCAGGAAACAAAGTTAGCTTGTTCTGAGCTGGGAAAGTCCCCTTTTGAGCTCCCATCACATCTGAGGGCACTGGCAATTGTCTATGTCACCGAGGGGCCATGGGAAGCTTGGCTTGGTGCCAGCTTTGTCACACACCCACTGTGTACGTTGTCGGCCTCTTTCTCTCTGGGATTTCAGAGTCTTCCGTTTGTAAGATGGCCCGCCTGCGTGAAAGCACAAAGCCAGACACCCACCAGAGCAGCACGGGAGGGAGCATGTGTGAGGGAGGAGTTCAGGGAGGACAGGGAGCACCTGTGACAACAGTCATCTAAGGGAGGGGACCAGGCAGGACAAGGACCCGGGTGGCCGAATTCTGAAAGAGGCTAGAAAGTTTCCATTTAAAAGCTAGTAAATACTAGTTAACAACACCTGTAGCGAAAGCAAATACGAAGTATGGGTCTGGGGCCGGGTGTTATGACACAGGCCTTTGATCCTGGCACTCGAGGGACAGAGGCAGGCGGGTCTCTTAAGTTCAAGGGCAGCAGAGTGTACAGGGCAAGTTTCAGGCTAGCCGAGTCTACACAGTGAGACCCCCTCTGCTTTCTCAAAACAACCACAAAACGAAAAACTAACAAGAGGGCCGGTGAGGTGGCTCAGCGGTTAAGAGCACTGACTGCCCTTCTGGAGGTCATGAGTTCAAATCCCAGCAACCACATGGTGGCTCACAACCATCCTTTAATGAGAAACAAACAAACAAACAAAAAAAAAAAAAAAAAAAAAAAAGAAAACTATGGGCCAGAGCAAGCGGGGCCAGAGCGAAAGGGAAGGGGGGCAAAAAGTGGGGGGACTAACTAACAAGAAAAGCTAAGAGACGGAAAAGGAAGAGGAGAGGGACGGGTAAGGGAAGGGAGGGGAGAGGGGGAGTACTGGGGATACAGTTCAGTGGTGAAGTGTTTGGCTAGCATGCAGAAAGCCCCAGGTTCATTCTCTAGCACCCTCCTCCAAAAACAGCTCTGGGATCTAAAGTAGGCGAACTTCCCGTGTTAGCTTTAACGCTCAGGCCAGAGGCTGGAGAAATGGCTCAGTGGGTAAGAGCAGCTTCCTCAGGACCAGATCTGGGCCCCAGCAGCCAAGTAAGCCAGCTCACACCTGTCTTTAACTTTAGCTGCAGGGGATCTGATGCCCTCTTCTGGCCTCTGTAGGCACTGCACCAGTGAACAAACCCATACTCTCTCACACACACATACACATAATTAAAAGAATACAAATTTTGGGGAGATGACTCAGCGGTTAAGAGTACCGGCTACTCTACCAGAGGATCCGAGTTCAATTCCCAGCACCTACATGGCACTTTATAAGTGTCTGTAACTCCAGTTCCAGGGGATCCGACACCCTTGCAGTGGTGGTGGCACATAGTGGTGGGGAGGTAGAGGCAGGGGAAACCAGTTTGATCTACAAAGTGAATTCCAGGATAACCAGGACTCAAAAAAAAAAAAAAAAAAAAAAAAAAAA
>NC_034595.1:84851120-84868591 GCF_900095145.1 Mus pahari | reverse complement strand
TGTTGGTTCCCCAAATCTCTCACCTCTTCGCACCTCACTTTATTTATTTATTTATTTATTTATTTATTTATTTATTTATTTATTTATTTATTTATTGTAGGAACTCTCTTCAGAGGCACCAGCAGAGGGCACCAGATCTCATTACAGATGGTTGTGAGCCACCATGTGGTTTCTGGGAATTGAACTCAGAACCTCTGGAAGAACAGTCAGTGCTCTTAACTGCTGAGCCATCTCTCCAGCCCCTGCCCCCTCACTTTTTAAAATCTGTAATGTGGCAGTCTTTATGGCAAACGTTTTAGGATTCTGCAGTGACCATTGTAGGAGAAATGCCAAGACTGGCATGAAGTTGGGTTTGGGGCACAAAACCTAAGGAAGTAACAATCTGAATAATCAAGGCAGTCTTTTAGGAAGAGTCTCGATTGGTAAAATCCCAGAGGCCACAGGTTTGATCCCTGGCACTAAATAAACTGGACATAGCTCTGCATGCCTATAAAAGGCCTGATGCTTTAAATAATGCTGTCTGTCTGTCTGTCTGTCTATAGTTTTTTGAGGTAGACTCTCTCTATGCAGCCCTGGCTGTCTTGCTGCACTGAAACTCAATAGGCCAGCCATTTTCATTCTTGCTCACAGAGATCTGCCTGCCTCTGCCTCCAGAGTGCTGCTGTAAAGATCTGCACCACCATGGCCAGTTCTTTTAAAAACCAAACCAACGCCCCAGAGTGTGGCCTCCTGAGTGTCCAGGCCCGCGTCACTGTGCTCAGCTCTGTGTTCTCTATTTTAAATCTCACCATGATAACACAAATTGTTTCGACCAACAGAAGATCTCTTTGGGGGCCAGTGAAATGGCTCAGTGGTTAAAGGCGCATGACACCAAGCCTGACATGCACCCCTGCCGCCCCAGTAAATCAATGAGCATAAAATAAATGTTGGGGTTTTTTTTGGGGGGGGGGGGAAGATCTTAGAAATGACAATGGTTTTAGCACTGGGGACTGAAACCAGGGCTGTGTTCATGCAGAACACACAGGGCCACCACTGAGGTCACCCAAGGAGAATGTTGTTGTTTTGGTTTTTTGAGACAGGAGTTCTTGCAGCCCTGGCTGTCCTGGAACTCATTGTGTAGACCGGGCTGGCCTTAAACTCACAGGGATTCTGCTGCCTTTGCCTTTGGAATTAAAGGCGTGAGCCACTATGCCTTGCTCAAAGAAGACAGCTTTATCACCAACATTATTTAGAATTGCCAGAATGTAGTAGAGACAATAAAAGGCCTACCCAGTGTCATTACAGTGTCTTAAAAGTCTTACAGATAACACATGCCTCAGTGCTTGAACATAGCTAACTGGCCACCACCCTCAGCAGATTCTGCCCTAGGCCCCCAGTTTCCAAGCTCTGACTGAGGTGAACCCAGAGGTGCCCCCCAAAGCTAACTTTCCAGTTCTGACGCCATAAGGGCTGTGGCAAGTCAGCAGCTGATGTCAGTCTTAGTTTCTTTGGAAACAAATCCATAATCCAGACCTGCCCCTTCCAGGCAGGGGAATGAAGACAGTGCCGAGAGATCAGGTGCACACATGGCAGGCCGAGACAGTGCCACGAAGGGATGGAGGCAACCCTATCCCTCCCCACAGACCAGATGTGATGGCTTGTTCCTATAATTCCATCACTTGAGACGTTGAGGCAATAGGACTCTGGCTGGTTTAAAGCCACTCTGGTCTACATAGTAAGTTCTAGACTAGCCTGGGTTAGAGAGTAAGATACTGTCTCAAAGACATCAACAACAAACCCTCAAAAGGGTGAAGGGTTCTTCTGTGTTCCCCCCAAAGCTGCTCCTGAATCCACATTCTGGGATAAGGGAAGGGGGTCTGGGGGGATGCTATTAACTCAGATCCTATTAGCTGCTCACAATGACCAGGGATGCTGAGCTGTTGGGTGGCACCTGGGGGTGGTGGTGGTGGTGGAACATTTCCCTTCCCCGGAGTTGGGGCTCCAGAGAAGCAGCCTGTAAGGAAATACTCCACTCGGACAGGCCTGACCTGCTTGTCTGACTCTGTCTCCTCCTCTAAGAACGTAAGTTCCTAGAGCCCGCCACACACTGTTTCCCAAGAGACTGCTCGTAAATATTTCAGACTTCGCAGGCCATATGGTCTCTGTTGCAACTACTTAACGTAGTGAGAAGGAAGCACAGAGGAGCCACAAACGGAGCATGGCTGTGTTCCAATAAAACTTTATTTACGCGTGTGCATTCAAATCTGAATTTTGCACAACTGTTATGCATCGTCATTTTTTTTTTTCTTCACTCAAAATTATTTCAAAATGTAAAAAATCCATCAGACTCGGTGGCCTACACCTGTCCTCTCAGCGCTCAGGAAGCAGAGGCAGGTGGATGTCTGTGTTAAGGTTTGCTTGCTTTCCTAGGTAACACAGGCTGAGGCTGAGAGAGGCTACCCTGAATACTCAGGGTCACTCGGCTAAGAGAGATGGGCTGAGCGCTCAGGTGTGCAGCGCTGGACTCCCAAGCATGAACTGTGGCCTGTGACATTATCCTGTGTACCCATGCATACAGCAGGAAACAGGAGGCTGCAGCTTTTGTGTTTGATTTTATTGGTCTTATTTAGTACTTTTTTATTTGGTCGGTCGGTTTTTTCCAGACCCAGTTTCTCTCTGTAACAACCCTGGCAGACCATGCTGGTGGTTTTTATTTATTTTTGAGATAAGCATCTCAATGTGGGCTGGCACCCAGAGCCCTGTGTCAGCCTAAGGTGCCAATCCAGGAATGTCACCGTCCCCTCCTGGACCTTGCTTCTCACGGGGAGGGCAGAGAGAAGAGCATGCAGTTGGATTGCTAGCACGCCTGCAGCCACAGCATTTGGGTTGCAGTTACTGGGCCAGTCTCAATCAAAGTCCGAGGCAGTGTCATTACAGCGGAGATTCGAGATGTGGGTGAAGTGAAGTCATGGACCCCCAGAGCTGGGGAAAGAATGTTCCAGACAGAGGGCACAGCAGGGGTAACACAGGAGAGAGAGAGCTCACCAGGCATGTGCAGTGAGTGGCAAGGACGATGGCAGCAGGAGAGCAGAGAGCCAGGGCAAGTGTCAGAGGGAGCAGGCAAGGCATCCTTCCTGCGGGGCTCTGCAGGCAAAGGCCTGGGTTTTGTTTGAAGTGTCCTGGGGGAGGTGCAAGACCCTGGCCCTGCTGGAGAAGCACTTCCCTCCCCCCCCCCACAACACTGGGGTGCCTGTGAGATTACAGATGTGGTTTTCAGGTTTCCAGTCCAGCTACAATATCTGCTGTCTGGCTGTGGGCAACCCCATCCCTCTCCGAGCCTCAGTTTTCTTGTGATCTATGTCTCATGGCCTGGGGGAGATATCTGATGAGATCTTGCTTGCAAACTTCTCAGTTCCAGACAGGAAACATAGCTGTCCCTCAGGTCCCCAGGAGGCTTAGGATGTGGCTCAATGGTGGGGTATTTGCCTAGCATGCTCAGGACCTGGGTTCTATTTCCAGTATATAGAGAGAGGGGTAGAGGGAAGGAAGAAAAGAAGGGAGGGAAGAGAGGGAAGGAAGGAGGGAGGGAGTCAGGCAGAAAGGTGGGCCATAAGCCCCCACCCCCTGCTCGTGCCGATTATGATGAAATGCTCAGCCTGGTTCTGACAGATTGAGATTCCTTGGTAAAGGTGCAGTCACTACAGTGACTGCCTCCCGCCGTTCCACCTGCTGCCCAGACACCAGTGCCAAGACCGGCCTCTACTCAGAGGTCAGGAGACAGTATCACAGAGCAGCTCCCTGGGGCAAGGCTCGTCCACACAAGGACCTCTTCAATGCCACAGCCCACGCAGCTCAGGCTGCCACGGAGAGATCCACACCTAGGCCTCAGCCCGCACTCACTGCTAGAGTTAGTGCTTTGACGAGGTACAGAATGATGACCTCACTGTGCCCAGCGTGGCCTCTCGCTCATGAGTCATTCCTTTAACACCTCCAGTAGCTTTCCAGAACAGCCTGTTCTAACCCTATAGTATTACTCGCATTAATACTCAGCACTGGCCAGCATGGGACAGCTCAGAACACAGGGTAGACATGGGGTCTGGGTTACAAGAGTACCACTGTCATTTCATAGCTGGGCCATGTGAGACATTACACTTTGCCTGCTTTTATTCTGAGACAGGGTGTCCCTGGCTGGCCTAGAAATTGTTATGCAGACATGACGGTTGGAATGAGAAGTATCCCCCACCCCACCCCCACCCCCAGTCCTCAGTATTTTAAAGCTTGGCTCCCAGTTGGTGGTCCTGTTTGGGAAGGCTTAGGAGGTGTGGCCTATCTGAGGGGTAGTGTGTTGCTTGGTGTGGGTTTTGAGAGCTTAAAACCTTCTGCCAGCCATTTAACTTTGCTCTTTGCTTCCTGTCAGGAGACTTAAGCTCTCAGCAGCTCCAGGTGCCTTTGCCTCCTGCCTGCTGTCACCCTTGCTTCCTTGGTGGTAATTGTCATGAACTACAATGAGGTAGCAGGCAGGCGTACTTGGCGGGGCCCATGCCAAGGTGTCCCCTGAGAAATCATGCCATGCAGCAGACCTGGTATTAAGGAGGTTTATTGGGGAAAAGGAAGGAGGGTGAGGACCTGGAGGAGGGGTAAAGGCAGACAACCAGAAGCAGAGCCATGAAGAAAAAAAGAGAAAAAGAGGCCAGCCTGGAACAGGTGGGAACAAGGTGAAAGACCCTCACCTGGCTCTCACCTGGCTCCCACCTGGCTCCACCTGGCTCCCACCTGGCCCTCACCTGGCTCCACCTGGCTCCTACCTGGCTCCCACCTTGCTCTCTCCTGTCAGTGGCTACTACTAGATCCTTGGGAGGAGCCCAGCAGAGACCCCTGTGAGCCAACAGTCATGGAGTCTCATTCCTTTGGAACCATAACCCCCAAATAAACTCATTCTTGTCTAAGTGGCCTCGCTTGTACTGTTTTATCACAACAGAAAAGTAACTAAAACAGTAGACTAGGCCAGCCTCGAACTCCCAAGAATTTGCCTCTGCCCTCCAAGTTCCGAAATTAAAAGCATTTAAGGGAGAAGTGGAGCCATGTTTAAGCTGTGGCGCACGCCTTGAATCCTGGCACTCGGGAGGCAGAGGCAGGCGGATCTCTGAGTTTGAGGGCAGCTTGGTTTCCAGAGGGAGCTCCAGGACAGTCAGGGTTGCACAGAGAAACCCTGTCTGGAAAACCACAGACGACAAACAAAGAAAAAGTTCAAAGCACTGGGGGATGGGAGAGATGGCTCAGCAGTTCAGAGCACCTCGTTCCTCTGCAGGTGGCTGCTCACAACCATCTGTCATTCCAGTTCCAGGGAATCTGATGCCCTCTTCTCCGTGTGGGCTTTGAGAGCTTGGTGTGGGTGTCTCCACAGGCACCAGACAGAGACACAGTATACCTACCAACATATAGGCCATGTTGTGTGGTGACACTTTCCTGGGGAAACAAAATACGCTCAGCTACTCAACCCAGATAGGGAACCCAGGACAGACCAAAGTGCAGATGCTACCAAAGTCCAACTTGGTGAAGCAAAGAGTTTTATTGGGATGACTTAGAGGAAGATGGGTGAGGAATAATTTACAGAAATGACTTAAAGACAATCACGTCACCAAGGTCCACCCCAGCATGGGGACAGTCCACAAACTATGGGAAACTGGGAGCTCACTGCAAAGCCTGCTTCTTCCAAGCAGCCAGCTTTTTCTTTGTAGCTTTTCTCCCCAAATATATACATGTGCACATGCCGAGGAAAGCCAAGTGAATCCTGTCAGTTTCTGGAAGTTCTTGCAGTTACTCTTTAGTTATTCAACTTCCTGTTTATATTCCATCCCCTGAAGGATGGAATATAGTATTGTTGTTGTTTTGTGTCTTTCTGGTGGTTTGGTTTTGGTTTCTCTGTGTAGCCCCGGCTGTCCTAGAACTTACTCTGTAGACCAGGCTGGCCTCAAACTCACAGGGATCCATCGCCTGCCTCTACCTCCTGAGTGCTGGGATTAAAAGCACATGCCACTCACATGAAGGTAGCCCAACACTGCACTGGGGTTTTAATTCAATAACTTTATGGCTTCTGAGTATCCTTTTAGATTCCCCCCTCTTCAATTAACCTACCCAGCCCCAGTGGGGCTATAAGGCAGATTGAAGCCCCATTGTACCTGGTGGTGTCTCCAATGGCTTTCCAAAACTGCAAAACATTCAGAGATTAGCATTATATCATCTATGTAACAAACTGACTTCCCGGGGAAGACAGACAGGGCCACATCCCAAACCAGTGCTCTTTAACACGCAGTAGGGTTACAGAGAGTGTTGACGAGACTCTCTGAATCTGTTGCCATCTCTCCTTAGTGTCAAGCGACCCCAGAGGTTCACAGCTAAGATTAAATCGGACATCAGCATCCATGGACCGGTTCCACCCAGTTCTATCAGCAGCTTCCTCCACAGATCAAGGTTGGGTACAAAGCTCAGTTAGGAGGCGCTAACTTAATTAGCTTCCCTACTGTACTCTTCTCTCTGAGCTGCTACATTTCCATATCCTGGAGCTCTTCCATGGAGGCTCCCCGATAAACTCAGAGGGCCCCACTTAACTTGCTCAGACCGACTTAGGGCCCTGTTCTCCCTAGCCGCACCAGGCTTCTCAGAAATCCACCTGCACTGCCACCTAAGTGCTGGGATTAAAGGCGCGGACGACCACCTCCTGGTACCTCATCTTCTGGCACCTCAGATGCATTTCTTTCTTTCTTTCTTTCTTTTTCTTTTCTTTTTTTTTTTTTTTTTTTTTTTTGAGACAGGGTTTCTCTGTATAGCTTTGACTGTCCTGGAATTCATTTTGGCACCCAAGGAGAGACCTGACAGAACTGGGAGGCAGAGGCTGACCCCGAACTCAGAAATCCGCCTGCCTCTGCCTCCCGAGTGCTGGGATTAAAGGCGTGCGCCACCACGCCCGGCTTCTCAGATGCATTTCTAATTACATACAATGGAAGCCACTGCTTACCAAGAGTGTTGATTCATCAAGCAGGTGGCATGGTACCCTGTACCACACAAACGAAAGAGAGTGCCATCCTGGGATTCCTCCCACAGACACTACTAATCCTGATGTCTCACCCATAGTCACATGTGTCACTGTAGATATTAAAACATGCAACTGCCATCACAGGACAGAGGCACACCACCACACTCCACAGAGGAAAGAAAACTCTATTGGAATTTCCTCTGCAATGCTCTCTGTCAGGCTTCTCGGCCTCAGGGCACATCCCGCTACCCAGAGCCAGGACAATGCACTCACTCACTTCTTCCCAACTCCTCTTTGATTCTGTCAGGTCTCTCCTTGGGTGCCAATTATGTAGTGTGATGAAACTTTTCCTGGGCCTCCCAGTGGTGGCACACGCCTTTAATCCCCAGCTTTCAGGAGCCAGAGGCAGGTGGATCCTTGAGTTTGAGGCCAGCCTGGTCTACAGAGCAAGTTCCAGGGCCAAGGCTACACAGAGAAACCCTGTCTCAAAACCAACCAACCAAACAAACAACCAACTTTTCCTGGGGAAATGAAACACACTTGTTTCTTCATCCCAGATAGGGAACCCAAATACAGATACCACCAAAGTCTAACTTGGTAAACCACGAGAATTATTAGGATTACTTACAGGAGCAGAAATGACTTGAACATAAGTGCACCACCAAGGCCCACCCCGGCATGGGTGACAGTGCAGCACACTGCAGAGTCTGTAGACTGCTTAACAGGTAAGAGAGCATCCTTCCCAGGAGTCTCTGTTGGTCTAAATCTCTTCCCAGCAGCTCAGCTGGTTTCTGCTTCTTCCAGGCCTGGTCTCAGAGTCCTTCTGTTTTACAGCTCAGCCAACAGGCAGGAATCAGGCACCTAAAACACAAAGAAACAAATCTTTATTTGTTCAAATGATGGGCTGATGAGATGGCTCAGTGGCTAAAGGTGCTTGCAGCCAAGGCTGAATGAAGACCAGAGTAGGACTCCAAGATCCACACCTTAGAAGGAGAGAACTGACTCCCAAAAGTTGTCCTCTGATCTCCACCTATTGCTGTTTTGTTTTTGTTTTTGAGACAGGGTCTCATCTCACTGTGTAGCTCTGGCTGGCCTTGAACTCGCTATGTAGACCAGATGAATTTTAAGTTGCAAATGTAATCGCTGACTCAGCCCCTAAGTAAGACAATGTTCTAAAGAGGAAGAGTCCTGAGACAGGGAAGGAAGAAAAAGTCTAAAGACAACACCACTACCACCTCCCTTCCTTTACTGTAGCCCAGTTCTCTGCCAGCAATGCTGAGGCCCTCAGTGGGTCTTCCTCTGTAAACGTCACTTAAATCTGTTTGACATTTGTCACCTGTGTGCAATTTCTTCTGAGCCTTGAGGAGGATGACCAGATGGAGCAAGTCAAAATCCAGGATCCCCAGTTCAATTCAGGTGGCAGATAAATGACAGGTAATAATTTAATCAAGTGCACCATAGTATTCGAATCGTAGCCCTGAGCAGTCAGAGCTGGCACATCACAAACTGGTCCCGAACAGTTGACTTGGACCATGCTAACCCTGATGTTCATCATTGCTGCCATCTGGCACCAAACTGTCCCCAATTTCCTCATCTAGTGCATCGGGTACAATAGTCCCTGTCTCCTGTCTCATCAGGTTGGCATGAACACCACAGAACAGACACAGGAGGAATGCTCACAACAAAGCATGTTAGTGCTGTGTTAGTAATAGCTGCATTTATTTATTAAGTGTTTGTGTGTAGACCGTGTGTGTGTGTGTGTGTGTGTGTGTGTGTGTGTGTGTGTGTGTGAGCCCACTTTATTGAGGTAGGGTCTCTCACTGAACCTGGAGCTCATCAGTTACAGCTGGTCTGAGTGGCCACCGTGCCCTGGAATCCTTTGTCTCTGCTCCTCCGATGTTGGGGTTGCAGGAGGCCGTCAGGACCACCTGCTGCTTCATGAGTTCTGGAGATCTTAACTCCCATCCTCACCCTGCCAGTGCTGCTTTACCCACAGTGCCATCTCTCCAACTTCATTCATTCATTCATTCATTCATTCATTCATTCATTCATTTGCAGAGACAAGGTCTCTCTGTGTTCCCCTGGCTGTCCTGGAACTCACTCTGTAGATGAGGCTGGACTTGAACTCACTAGAATTTGTCTGCCTACTGTCTTCAGATGCTCAGATTAAAGGAGGGAATTTTTTAAAATTAATTAATTATTTATTTAACGTATATGACTACACTGTAGCTGTCTTCAGACACAGCAGAAGAGGGCGTCAGATCCCACTACAGGTCATTGTGAGCCACCATGTGGCTGCTGGGAATTGAACTCAGGACCTTCTGTGTGTGCTTCCAAGTGCACAGGGCACATGTGGAAGTCAGAGGACAGTCTGAGGAGTCCGTTTTCTCCCTCTACTCTGTGGATTCTGAAAATCAAACTCACATCTTCATGCTTGGTGGCAGGGCCCTTTCCTTTACTAGATGAGTGATCTTGCCAGATGTTTTGAGGTGGCGTCCTCTGTAGCACAGGCTAGCCTAGAACTCAATAAGAAGCTGGGGATTCTCTCAAAGTCCGGATCCTTCTGCCTTCCACCGCCCAAGAGCTGCAATTGCAGGCACTGATCATCACATCTGGCTGTGTTTAGATTTATTTTCTTTTTCTAGGATACAGTCTCACCTTACAATCCAGGATGATCTGCCCCAGACTCAAGGCCCTCTCCCCTTAGCTTCCTGAATGCTGGAATTCCAGGCTGTGCCACCATGCTGAGAGGGCCTGATGTGCTATTCATAACTATATATGATATATAGGGTTACAATGACTTTAGTCCTAACTGCAGACCTAAAAGATTGGAGTTATAATTCCCAATTTTCAGATAAAGAAGCTGAACTTAAACACAGGAGTTGTCCAATGCTTAAAGAGAGGGCAGATCTGGGATTCAAATCTATGGGGGGTTTTTTTGGATTCCAAAGTCCTTTCTACTCAAAATGCAGTTCAAGTCATCAGTGATTCCACTAAGGGAAGACTTGGAATAAGGGGGTATGTAGATTTGGAAGAAATCGGTGTCTACTTCATTGTGTGTGTGTGCATGTGTATGTACACATATGTGCATGTGCCTGTATGCATATGTACATGTGAATGTATGTTATATGTGTCTGTGTACACGTGTCTGCATGCATATGTACATGTGTCTGTGTGCTTGTGTCAATGTGCATGTGTCTGCATGCACATGTGCATCTGTCTGTATGCACATGTGCATGTGTCTGTATGCATGTGTGCATGTGTCTATGTGCTTGTGTCTATGTGCATGTGTCTGCATGTATATGTGCACGTGTCTGTGTGCATGTGTCTGTATGCATGTGTGCATGTGTCTGTGTGCATGTGTCTGTATGCATGTGTGCATGTGTCTGTGTGCTTGTGTCTATGTGCATGTGTCTGCATGCATATGTGCACGTGTCTGTGTGCATGTGTCTATGTGCATGTGTCTGCATGCATATGTGCACGTGTCTGTGTGCATGTGTCTGCATGCATATGTGCATGTGTCTGTGGTACATGTGCATGTGGATGGCTGAGCATGTGCCCATGTATGTGTAGGTTACAGGTTGACAACCCATATCTTTATCTTTTTATTGTGTGAGTCTCTCTTTGAACCAGGAACTCACCTATTTGGCTAGCCCGGCTGACCAATGAGGCCCCATGTCAGCAGCCTCTGCAGTAAGATTACAAATGCTTACTGGGAAACCAGCATCTGTTTTTATTTCTTTTTTTATTTAATTTTTTTATTTTTAGATATCTCTATTATGCAGTCCATGCTGGCCTCAAAAATCACAATCCTCTGGCTTAAATCTCCTGGATTAAATTTATTTCTATTTATTCCTTTATTTATTTACTTAGTTGGGGTTGGGTTTGTTTTGATACAGGTGCTTTACTGTGTAGGCCTGGCTGGCCTAGCACTGGCTACGTAGCCCAGGCTAGCCCTGAACAGAGATCCCCCTGCCTCTGCCTTTCTACTGCTAGGATTAAAGGTGTGAGCGACTTCTCTCCACTTAAAAATGTACTGCATTAAAATTTCTTTATTGGGGAAGGTTGTCCCTGGGCCCATTTGTGGAGGTCAAAGGACAGCTTATGAGTTGGTTCTCTCTACCACCTGGGGCCTGGGAATCAAACTCCGGGCATCCGTAGGGCAGGCAAGCTCATTTCACCCATTGAGCCATCTCACGGACCCACCCCACACTCTTTTAAACACCAGTGTGCCCCTGACCTGCTGTGTGACTTCGGAAAAGTAGCTTAGGGTGTCTACTAGGACGGGGTGGGGTCTCAAAAAAAAAAAAAAAAAATCACAAGCTGCCTGAAGGTAGAGGTCGGAGGTACTAACTAACCACCACAGGCCGGCAAAGCCAGGGTGCCATCCCATAACCGAGCAAGGAAACACAACAAAAAAGAAATTCCCTATCAATGGCGCCTGGCTTCGCTGGAGGCTTTTAATAAACGAGCCAGCTTGTCTCTCATCTGAGAGTAAGTCTCAGGACACCTGGGGCCTAAAATCTCCTTAAGAGCAGGCCAAATCTTACCAGAGAGAATCCTGATCCCACCAGAACTGGACTTTGCCTTCTTCACAGGGACTCATGCTCAAATCGGACCACAATCTGGTCTGCCACGGAAGAGACGCGGACCTGGCCCGAAAGCAGCGCCCTCAAGTGATAGGGCACAACAGACTAGGAGGGAGAAAAAAATACGTTTTAGGAAATCACCCTGGGGGCGCTGTGGGTCTTGGCGCTGGCTGGATTGGGACACGGGGATCACAGGGAGACCCCAAAGTGTGGGCTCCCGTGATGTGCAGAAGCTTTCGGAAGGGGGCGATCCTAGGGCTTGACGAGCTGAGAGCCAGAGGGTACACGGCCCAGGCTCCTTCCACGCCTCAGTCGGGATCAGGCCCAGGACGTCCCATGTAAATGCGGGGTGGCAGTCCCTCCCCCTGGAGGGAGAAGGCACATTCGGGTTAACATCTCAAAGGCTGCTAGGACAGGACAACGGAGGCCCCAGCGAGGTCTGCAAAGCGGCACACAGCCCGGGAAGACGGAACCCGCAGAGCCTCCGGTGGGCAGGGCCGACAGTGGACCGGGGTCCCCCGTGAAGGCGAGGCTGACTCCCGGCGCGTTGGGGGCGGGGGTCCGCGCCGGGAATGCCGCGCCGTGGGGGGACCGGGCGGGGCCACCCAGGCCCCGCCCCCGCGCAGGTAGCCAATGGGCGCGGCGGCGCCGGGTGACGGAGCGAGCCGAAGTGCGAGTGCCGCGGCGGCGGCGGACGGCCCAGCCAGAGCGCGAGGGGCTCGGGGGCGTGCGGGGGTCTCGGTGTAGCAGCAGGGACCCCGGGGCCCAGAGGCAACGCAGCCCGGGGCCGCCGGGAGGAGCGCGGGCGGTCCGGCGGCGGCGCGATGCCGCTCGCCCAGCTCAAGGAGCCCTGGCCGCTCATGGAGCTGGTGCCGCTGGACCCGGAGGTGAGTGAGAGGGGCGGAGGGGGGGACAGGCGGCGGCGGCCGGCCAGCCCGGATCCGCACCGGGGCGGGGCGGGGGCGGCCCGCGGCGTCTCTGCAGCCCCGCGGGGACGTGAGTGCCCTCCGGTCTCTAGCCCACTGTCCGGCTCCACCCCCTTGTGCTCCGGGTGTGCGTGTGTAGGGGATGGTTCTGCTGGGCTCTCGGTACCTCCCTGCGGTAGCCAGGAGAGGGATCTCCACGGGGCGTTGAGATCTGACCCCTAGGACCCGTCCCGCTTATCGTCTTTTAGTAGCTGTGGGAGTTGCCCCAATCAGTGCAGAAGGGAAAGGCTTGGGTCAGATAACTGGGCTTCTACTAGAGACAAGGATCATGGGAATCCGGTTTCTCACCGTTCCCTCTCCCCAAGACCTCTCTTCGTTCCTCCACTTCTGACCTTAGGAAGGTAGCCCTTCTGAATCCCTGGCAGTTATGGAACGCGGGACGATACCACCTCTGGAGTTGGAGCCTGCTTTCCTTTGCCCTAAAGCTAATGACACCGGGTCTTCCTACTTCAGATTATGCTGTAGAGTGGGGAAAGCCCTTAGACCTTGTGGGGACTGTCTCTGTAGAAGAGAGTCTGCCTCCGGCTTCCTCTCTCCCTCCTTCCTTTCCTGTAGAAAAGGCTGAGCCCTTGGGCAGTGTGGCTTCTGCCACCTAGCCTTTCCCAGAAGCAACTCCTGTCTTTTTGAGGGCTTTGTGGTCCAACCCTGAGCATGCAGGAGGCCACTTCTGTGGTGTCCTGTCACCCTGGGATCAAGGTCAAGTTCTGAACCAGCAACTTTAAAACTTTCCCTGCTCTCCTGCTGAGGAGGAGATAGGTGAAACCCTGCCTTCACTGGAGCTGTTCTGGGGCACAGGAGACAGGCGACCTCACTTGATCCCAGAACCTCGATGATTTTTCTCCTGA
This sequence comes from Mus pahari, assembly GCF_900095145.1. Taxonomy (NCBI): domain Eukaryota; kingdom Metazoa; phylum Chordata; class Mammalia; order Rodentia; family Muridae; genus Mus; species Mus pahari. Next base: position 84,855,159 of record NC_034595.1, on the reverse strand, counting down.
CTTGAACCCCTTTACCTATGTTTGGTACCCCAGGTCAGTCACCGTGAGCCCTGTCTCTCAGGACCACGGGTAGAGAGAATCCACAGTGAGGTCCCCAAGTCTCCAGGCACCCAGAGCATGCTGCCCCTTTAAAGGGATGGCCTACCCTGGCTACTGGAGGGTGGGCGCGGCTGGATTAGGTAACCAACCTGAAGGCGCAATTTGGAGTAAATTGTTCTGGGATCCTTGCCACGGGGGTTTTACAGGCCCTACACAGCCGCTCAGAGGGTGTCTGGCTGACTCACCGTCCTAGGTGAGGAGCATTGCTGTCTGCAGCCCCTGGTCCTCCCCCTCCACCCTCCCAGGACTGGGGCACAAGGCCTGAGGGAAGGCTCAGAGGTGTACTCCTTTGCTTGGGCACGCCCCTGCCACCTGGGCCTCCAGAGGAAGGGAGGACTGAGCTGGGTATGGCTAGGGAGGGACTCAGCCTAGAGGTTCACAGCCTTACCCTAGCGGGGAGGGTAGAGATCTAGGAGTGTGGCCTCCTTCAGGGTTGCACTTCCTGCTTCCCTTTGGGAAATCCTGAGGCCAGAGGCAGCCTCACAGGGGGCCAGGTTAAACCGGAAACATCTTAGTTTGAATACTGTGGCACCTGAATTCGGGCTCTTGGAGACTGTCACATTTCCTGGGATGGGGGGGAGAGGAGTTTTTTTCATTGAGCTTCACTTCAGAAATGCTGTGTGGCCCTTAGTCCATCTTCAAGCTGTCTGGGCCTCTTCTTCCAGCGCCACAGATGAGTGGCTAGCTCTACTTCCTGGGCCTGACAAGGTGCAAAACCCTGGGTCCTGCTGCCTGGGTCCCCTCCCCCAGGCCATGGAGGTGCCCGTGGACTGGCTGTTATTGTTTGGGTAACCAGAGCTGTGGGGCAGTGAGGGTGTGCATGCTCACTGGAGAACAGGGCCTTGCTGTTCTTCGAGCAGATGACACGTAAGTGATACAGCGCCTAGCCTGCAGGTACTGGCGCCATTGTGGGCAGGAAGGAGGCAGGTAAGGGGGCTGGCAAGGGCATTTGGCAGAAGAGGTCTGGGATCTGTCTTCCCATTGCTGTCACCAGAAGTGGGCTGCTGGCAGGCAGGGCCCAGTGGACCAAGCCAATTGGACGTAGGGGTGACAATGCTACCCCGGGCTTGTCTTGGTTCTGCTGAAAGCCGCAGAGCCGCCTTGTCTCCAGGTCCTGTCCTGGCAGGGCTTCCCCAGCTGCTAGTTACTGATGTCATGTTCCTTTAATTTTCACAATGTGTCAAGTTAGAAATGATGACCCCCCTCCGCCCCCATTTTCAAATGGCACGGCAGGACTCAGGGATGCTGGCGTGTGCATTAATATCTGGGCCAGGATTAGAACTCAGTACTGTCGCTGTTTCCCTCCAAGCAAGAGATAAAGATGAGTGTGGGGTGGGTTTAAACTGGCACAGGTGGCAGGTAGGCAGAGAGCGGCTCTGGATGTTGGCACACACTTCTCGGGCTGCAGGGCCGTTGTCCAGCCTTGGCTGAGGGCTAGCAAGTGTCCTGGCACTTGGCCCCCAGGCTCCAGCAGTGCATAGGGCTGCCAGTGCCGGGCTCAGAACCCAGTTCCTGGGGCTGCTTCCTGCCTGCAGGGCACGTGCTGTCTTTCCCCATCTGTTCGGCTCCCAGCTTTTCCAGAAACTGCGCTGGACCCTTAGGTGGAAAGAAACATGTCTGTTAGGACCCGACTCTTAACTACAGGGCACTAGGGGTTCTGAGCAGGTGTCCATCTTCGTGAGCAGTGCTCCGGAGCAAGAGAGGAGAATAGAGTGCTCCAAGGGGGCCTCCCCTGTCTCGGGCTTTTCTCCCTGGTCTCAGGATCTGGTCTTTATGTCTTCTGTCTCTCCCCTCCTTTCTCCTCACCTTCCCTCTCCTTCCATCCATCCAGGGCCTTATGTGTACTAGGCAGGAACTCTACCTCTGAGTTAAATCTCCCCCTAGGCCTTTTAAAAAGTCAGTTTCCCCAGGGGCCAGAAGAGGGCATTGGGTTCCCACCATCCCGCCAAGCTTCAGTTGTAGGCAGTTGTGAGCTGCTTGACATGGGTGTCAGGATTTGAACCCATGTCCTCTGGAAGAGCAACAAGTGCCGTTTACCATTGAGTCATCTCTCCAGCATCCCTTCGGCTTTTTAGACAGACTTCTTTCAGTCTCCTAGGTCATAGAGTGCAGCTCCTGACACAATAGACATGGTGTCATAGACATGGCATCAGGGTACAGAGGAAGAAGCCAAGACACTGCAAAGGGATGTGACAGCTCTCACTCAGAGCCACTGGCGGTGGTGGCTTTGCGGTTACAGAGATGTGACAGCTCTCAGAGCCACTGGTGGCAGTGGCTTTGCAGTTACTGGGATGTGGCGGCTCTCACTCAGAGGCACTGGTGGCAGTGGATTTGCAGTTACTGGGATGTGGCGGCTCTCACTCAGAGCCACTGGCAGCGGTGGCTTTGTGGTGGCTTGGCGGTTACAGGGATGTGACGGCTCTCACTCAGAGGCACTGGTGGCAGTGGATTTGCAGTTACAGGGATGTGACAGCTCTCACTCAGAGGCACTGGCGGCAGTGGATTTGCGGTTACAGGGATGTGACAGCTCTCACTCAGAGCCACTGGCGGCGGTGGCTTGGCGGTTACAGGGATGTGACGGCTCTCACTCAGAGCCACTGGTGGTGGTGGCTTGGCAGTTACAGGGATGTGACAGCTCTCACTCAAAGCCACTGGCGGCAGTGGCTTTGCGGTTACACAGCTATGTTCTTCCCGCTGTCCCACATGTCAGACCAAGAAGGCAGATGAGGGCCGGTGAGATGGCTCAGTGGGTAAGAGCACCCGACTGCTCTTCAGAAGGTTTGGAGTTCAAATCCCAGCAACCATATGGTGGCTCATAACCATCTGTAACAAGATCTGACTCCCTCTTCTGGAGTGTCTGAAGACAGCTACAGTGTACTTACATATAATAAGTAAATAAATAAATAAAAAGAAGGCAAATGATCTCTGTCATCCTGTCTGTCCCTCCATCCTCTATTGAGGATCACTTTTCTAGAGATCCTGAGAAATGGGTCCATAGGGTAGGATCCTAACTAAACAAGGCTTGGTGGCAGAGGTCCCTGAATTACCTAAAAACAACTTGACACCTCTTGCTATGCCTTCTCTCCTTCGTCAGGGATTTAGGCTTGCAAACGCATGACTTTGAGTCATGGACCTATGGCTGTGGTGAGTGAGCCCTTTTGCTGAACCTCAGCTAAAAAATACGGTAACAAGAACCTACTCTGGCCGGGCAGTGGAGGTGCACACCTTTAATCCCAGCACTCTAGAGGCAGAGGCAGGTGGATTTCTGAGTTCGAGGCCAGCCTGGTCTACAAAGTGAGTTCCAGGACAGCCAGGGCTACACAGAGAAACCCTGTCTCGGAAAAAGAACCCTACTTTGGCTTCCTTGTTGTCTTTGCTGGGTTGACCTTTCACCTTTCATTTGTCAAACTGTGTGTTTGACCCTGGCTCAGAACTAAGGAGCTGAGGAAAGACAAGTCATGCCCTGTCCTGAGTTGATGAGTTGAGGTGCCTGCTCAATGCTGTGCCTGCGGAGGAGAGAGGGGAGAATTAGGGGCCGGGTGGGCAGAGGAGGCAGAGCTTGAACGGAGCCCCAGTAGAAGGGTAGAAAGGGCTTCTTGTTAGGGTAAGCCACCATATAAATGCTCAGTCACATGGAACAGGTCTACTCAGAGTCTCAGATCAATTCAGGAGAAGCCCCAATAGAGCACCCACTAGAGCTCGCTAAAGCTGGAATGATACACGGAAGATCAGCATGATCTCTGGGAGAGGATGGTGTGCAAATTCACGAAGCGGCCCATCGTTATCCTAAGCCAGGCATGGTGGCGCACGCCTTTAATCCCAGCACTCAGAAGGTAGAGGCAGGCGAATTTCTGAGTTCGAGGCCAGCCTGGTCTACAGAGTGAGTTCCAGGCCAGCCAGGGCTACACAGAGAAACCCTGTCTCGAAAAATCAAAAAAAA
>NC_034595.1:84848144-84851095 GCF_900095145.1 Mus pahari | reverse complement strand
AAAAAAAAAAAAAAAGGATAATTATTCGTAGTTATTTTTGTGTGTATTTAAGTGATGTGTGTGCGTGGGCACTCATGTGTGTGTGTGTGTGTGTGTGTGTGTGCGCGCATGCATGCGCGCGCGCACACTTATGCATGTATGAGGACACAGGACAACATTGTGGAGTCACTTCTCTTTCCACACTTCTGTGCTTTTCAGGGATCGAACCCAGGTCCTCCAACGTGGCAGCAAGCACCTTAAACTGATGAGCCGCCTCGTCAGTCTCGCAATCTATGTGTTTACAGCTTGAGAAAGATCATTTTTGGCTGCCCTGAAATACTTTAAGGTGGATGAAAATGTCAGAATTCCTCACTTTTTATCCAGAGTGCCCTTCAGGTGAACGCGGTGTGAGTCTTCATGGCTGGCCACTTGGACATACATTCTTGTGGTAGATGTTGTCTAACTTACTACTTTGGCAGGCCAGAAGACAAAGGATTCTGTATGAGTTAATAAAAAGATGGGAACTGGGTAGGGGTGACAATGATACTGGCTCCAGTGGCTACTCTTTATGGGCCAGTCCCATGCCAGCTGTGTATTTATGGCTTGATTTCGTTGATGTTAGCAGCTGCCGGTTTAGTCCCATTTTACAGGCGAGAAGACTGAGCTGTGAGAAGTACAATGGGACTCTGTTCTAGCCTAGTCCCAGTGACGGAGGCTAGGAGGCAGGCTGTTTGTGGACGGAGACCGAATTGACTGAGGAGCAGGAAAATGAGGGGCTGGAATAGCTCTGGAGGGCTGTGGCAGGGGCTGGTAGGCAGGCTGTGCCTGTAGGTGGGACAGTCAGCTCCTCTGTGACATCTAGACAGCTGAGTGAGCTGAACTCTGCAAGTGTGCATCTGCCTAGTCCTGCCCTCAGGCTCCGACCAACCTGTGCTTTGTCCAAGTGTGTGTGTGTGTGTGTCTGTGTCTCTGTGTGTGTCTCTGTGTGTGTACACCTGTATAACACTTGGTTCTTGGGGAGGATTAGGGTCATTAAGGGGGCTCAGGGCAGGAAGGATGTCCTGGCAGGCAGGGGGCAGCTACTCCAGGCGCAGGAGGTTACGTAATAGACAGAACCTGGCCTTACCTGCTGCTGCCAAGCAAGACCAAAGCTGCCCTATGAACCTGAGTCTTGGCTCCAAGGTCCCAGCCTTTGGAAACCTCCTGTCTGTCTCACTGTACTCAGTCCATGCCAGGAAGGGTAGCTTCCTCAGGTGGGTTTCAGACTTCCTGGCATGTAGGAATAGAGAGACCAGCTGTGTTACACCCCAGGGAATGTCGACTCCATCCGTGTAAAGTCAGGAAGAACCTGGATCTCCCTGCATGCAGCTCCCTGGCTGAGGAGGAGGCCACTCAACAGCAGACCCTTCCCACATTTGAGGAGACACTTCAGATCCCTGCTTTTCAGATGTGTGAGGGCTCTATCTTTAGTCCCCTCTGAGCCCTGGCGTCCTCCTCTACCTAGAGAGCCAAGGACTAACTCCCAGGCTGTCAGAAAGATAAGACAGTGCCACAGGTGTGGGGCAGAGCCCAGCCTTGACAGGCGGCAGGCACTCACAGAGCAGCTGTGGTACATACAGGTCCTCGTGTCTGCTCGCCCAGGTCTCCCCGATTATGGGGAAGAGTGAGTCTGTATGTGACCAACGGTACGGTGGGGTACGGTGGAGAAATGCAAAGACCTGGCGGATACAGCCATCACATTCACAATGTAGAGCAGGGCTGGTGAAGCCACCAGCAGGGGACAACTGCCCCAACCTTGTCTTAATTCCATCCTTAGAGCAATTTTGGGAAGTTAGGGTATCTATTCCAGTGGTCCAGGCCTCTCACCTGCAGAAAGCTGCCCAGTCTGCGTGGTGGAGCTTGGCGGTGTGCGAGCCCCTTCCTTCTCCCCAGGAAGAGGTAATATTTGAGCAGACACTCTGAAGACATGCGGGGGTGTTTGGTAGGCAGAGGAGGAGGGTGGGGATCCTGAGTCCTAGGACTATGCTGCAGGGGTAGAGAGGGACTGTTGACAGAGAACTGGATTCTTACATAGTGAAGCAGGGGTGGAGGGGACCCGTGTAGAACGGATGGGTCGCCTCTGCCTCCCTGGCTATTGGGAGCAGCCAAGGATGGAGTGTCCCAGGGTGTGTGTGGGTGTGTGTGTGTCTCTCTGTCTGTCTGTCTCTGCAGATAAATTGTGACATTCCCCTTCCTTTTGTTTCTCTTTTCCAGAATGGACAGGCTTCAGGGGAAGAAGCTGGACTTCAGCCATCCAAGGTGAGGACAGGAGACTTCAGTGAAGTCTGGGTTAGAGAGGAGAGAGGATGCTCACACCGTCTGGCTGTGGAGGCCCCGGCCTCTCACCCCCTGCATAGCTCGGCTCTCCTCCTCTGGTTCTGTCTCTGCTCAGGACAGAGACTACTGCTTTCAGCTTTCCCACCTCAAAGATGAGGGAGCTTTCATTCCTGGGCTCAAAGGTGTGGTCCAGGAAGAGCCAGGAGCAGGTTCAGGACCCAGGAGTTCTGGCTGGCCGTGATCCACACACACCACAGCACTTCCTGGGTTTATGATGTCCTTGCAGGTTGTGCCTGCAGAGTGATTGGTGAGCTCTGCGTGTCGTGCTAAGCTCCCTGGTGGGAGCGGGTGCCACAGGGACTTGTGAACATTTGGCCCTATGAATTGGAGCGGTAGGACTGGGAACCTAGTGGCTTTTCTAGCTTGACGGTGCCCAGTGCCTTCCAGGTGCCTTGAGACTCCCAGCTGCCAGAATAAGGTGTAACCATTTATCCCAGCTGTCCCTGCTTCCCCAGCCTGCCAGTCCTTTACCTCTTCCTACTTTTTATTTAAAAAAACAAAACAAAGCAAAACTTTTGGTTGTTTGTTTTGTTTGGTTTTTGGTTTTTTTGGTTTTTTTTCGAGACAGGGTTTCTCTGTGTAGCCCTGGCTGTCCT
>NC_034595.1:84845041-84847569 GCF_900095145.1 Mus pahari | reverse complement strand
CACACACACACACACACACACACACACACACACACACACACACGATAGTGCTATTGAGAGGTTTTGAAAGCTCTCTGGGCAGGGTCTTTGCAAACCCAGATTCCAGGTGCCCCGCCCCACCCAAGAGCTCCTCCGTTTCTGTCCTCATCTGAAAGTTGGGGAGTAACCCAGGACCGAAGTGAAGGACGTGACATGGTAACCGCCTGGCACACGCTGGAACTACCCTGGTGTGTTGCTCCGTTCAACTTCCTGCCCGAGGCCCCGCCTTCCAGGCCTGGGTCAGCCCAGCTGTAAGTGTGACCTTTGATTTAGAGTCAGGCTTGGCTCTGATGTTTACATCGACTTAGTTTCCTAAGATAAGGTAGCTGAGCTGGGTGTGGTGGGGCGTGTGTAGAAGTAGGCCCTGCCCACTGCGATTTGCGATTGCTGGTTACTGTGGTAATGGAGCATGGGGGGGGGGGGACGGTAAGCCTTGTAGCTTGGACCTTTGTTATCTCTGACCATGTCTGGAGTCTGATCTCTTGAAAAAGCTGCTCCTGGTTTCCTTGTAATAAAATGGGGGAGGAGCTGGGGAGTGGTGGTGCAGGTCTTTATTCCCTGGGCTCTGTAAAGTTGAGGCCAGCCTGGTGTACAGGGTGAGTTCAGGATAGCCACAGCTACACAGGGAAACTCTGTCTCAGGAAAAACAAACAACTCCAGAGTGATCCATTGTGTCCCTTATTGGAGACCAAGGCATTCAGATCTTAGGTTTGAAGATTCACGGGGTCACAGTAGAGGTTTGGGGAAACTAGTAGTGAGCTCTCAAGCGTCAAAAGGGCCAGGTCTGGAGATAGGCTGTAATCCCAGTTCTAGGGAGGTAGAAAGGAGAAACAAGAGTTCAAAGTCATTTTTGGACTAGCCTGAGCTATGTAGTACAGAGTAAGTTTTGGACTAGCCTGAGCTACTTGAGCCTCTGTCTCAAAACGAAACCAAGAGAGGGGCAAATGGACAGGAAGCTTGTTGAAGCTCAAACCTGTGCTCACTCCACAGCCTAAGGCCCTGCTCTGAGGTGGGAGGTTCCGGGGTGGAGAGAGTATGGCTCGGGGCTCTCAGATGCCACACAGTGGAAAAAGATGAACTGTGCTTGGCATCAAACTAGAAGCTCTATGCTCATCTGTTTATAGTTTTAGACTTATTTATTTATTTATTTTGGTTTTTCGAGACAGGGTTTCTCTCTGTAACTCTGGCTGTCCTGGAACTCACTCTGTAGACCAGGCTGGCCACGAACTCAGAAATCTGCCTGCCTCTGCCTCCTGAATGCTGGGATTAAAGGTGTGCGCCATCACGCCCGGCCTTAGATTTATTTTTATCTTATCGTATCAGTGTCTTGCTTTCATGCATGTCTGTGCCTCACGTGTGTGGTGCCCAAGGAGACCAGAAGAGGGTGTCAGGTTCTCTGGAATTGGAATTAGAGATGATTGTTAGTGGTTAAGTAGGTGCTGGGAATCGAACCCGGGTCCTCAGGAAGAACAGTCAATGTTCTTAACCAAAGAGCAATCTCTCCTGCCCTGTGTACAGTTTCAGAGGTAAAACATTTTTCCCAGATGAGAAAAATGAAGCCTTATGTCACACAGTGATGGGGGTCAAGCTTTGTTTGACCAGAGCCACATTTCTCCCTAGCAGGTGAATTCCTGAAGAGGAAGAACAGTGGGTATCTACCACCCCAGGTGCCAGCTAGCTCCGAGTGCAAACTCAGCCCTGACTGTGGCTCAAGGGTCCTCACTGGCTACTTCTGTGCTTAGTACACTAGGGGGCGCTCAACCTGCTGTAGGACCTCATTGTTGGGTAGTGGATGGAACAGGCCGACTGTCCTTCAGCGCATACTTGGTGCGTTATATTGTTTCCCTGAGAGACACCCCCTCACCCAGACGCACTGGACACCGCACAGCCTCAGCGAGCGCCCAGGCGTGGAGGGAGGGCGGAGACAGGAACCCTGCAGTTGGTGCTAAGATTGGGAAATCACATGGGCACGGGCACACAGCTTCTGGATCTCCTCTCTGGAGAGTGATAAGTGGTACAGACATCTTCAGCCAGTGTCACCTGAGCTCGTGCCTGAATGTGGAGCCGAGAGATGGTCTCTGCTGTGTGTGGCAAGCGAAGGGAGGTTGGGTGGGCTCCGGGCCACTGGCCTACCTTCCCTGGGGAGTTAGCAGTTGCATGGCTTTGAGTAGCCGGAGGTGGACGCGGGCCTTCCATGTGGAGATGGGACTTGGGAGCTAGGCAGTCTGGGCTCTCTTCCTGCTCTCTGCCTAGCCAGGAACAAGCTGCTCCTTCAAAGGACAGAACAGAGTCTGTCTTGCTGGGCACAATGGCACAGGCCCTTAATCACAGCATTTGGAGGCTGAGGCAGGTAGATATCTGTGGGTTCTAGGCCAGCCTGGTCTACATAGAAAGTTCCAGGCCAGTAAGGCTACTTATCAAAACCTTGCCACAAAACAAGGAAGAGGGCTGGTGAGATGGCTCAGTGGGTAAGAGCACCCGACTGCTCT
>NC_034595.1:84820205-84844981 GCF_900095145.1 Mus pahari | reverse complement strand
GCCCTCTTCTGGAGTGTCTGAAGACAGCTACAGTGTACTTACATATAATAAATAAATAAATCTTTAAAAAAAAAAACAAGGAAGAAAGAAAAAAAAAAAAAAAAAGAATCTAGCTCTTAGGGTCACCTGGAAGAGAGATTGTGCTGTGTACAAATTAAGAGTATTCATCAAGGGGCCGGAGAGATGGCTTAGCGGTTAAAAGCACTGACTACTCTTCCAAAGGCCCTGAGTTCAAATCCCAACAACTGCATGGTGGCTCACAGATCTGTAATGAGATCTGATGCCCTCTTCTGGTGTGTCTGAAGACAGCTACAGTGTACCTAACATAATAACTAAATCTTAAAAAAAAAAAAAAAAAAAAAAACCAGTTTTCCTCAAGGTCTGTACCCAATGTTGCTATCTAATGCTGGCTCCTTTATCCATCACAGATGGAAGAGAGTTGGGATTTATAGCATTGATGGTGTAGGGCCAACATTCTTGGGGTCCCTTTGTCTTCTGTGTAGTCTTGGGATCCTCAGGAACATCAGGGCTCCCTCTCCCTCTCCCCTCCCCTCCCCTCCCCTCCCGGGAGCAGCCTGGGTTACCCAGGCCCCCTCCTCTGGCTATCTCCGGAGCTGGACCCCTTTGAAGTGCTTGCAGGTCTATTTTGAGAGCAGAGTATCTCCCGCCTCCCCTCCTCTCTTCCTGTTTATGAAACCCTGATCCCTCCCGGATCCCTTGTGCTCCCCTGGCCTTCCAGCTTGGGCAGGATGTGACTCTGGGCTTTGGGGCGCCTCGGGCAGCCTCAGGTATTGAGAGACGCTTCTGTGGATGACCGGAACTGGCCAGACTACCTGCTTAGCGCCTGGGATGCATGAAGGGCCCTCTTCCATCAGCCTGCCCTGGGGAGAACCTGTGGTCTAAATAGAAAGAGGTTTTGTTTACAGTGTCTTTTCTCCATGGCCCATTTGGCTCCCGGAGACATCCTTCCACCAGGATGGCTTGAACCTTCATCTTGGCAGGGGAGAGGCAGAGACTGAGGTAGACAGTTTGCCTGGGAGCAGGTGACCTGCACAGACCAATTACCCCACTTCCCACAGGCCTTGCTGACACCACTCATTCTCAGCGTGGACCCTTTCTGTCCATCCCATGCCTGTTCATCTTCAAGACCCAGCTGGATTGTCTTCATCCAGACGATCTTCACCCTCAACCGTCTCTGCACCTCGGGGCAGCGACAGCATCTTAACTACGGCTCTGTAGCAGGACCGTTGTCTCCCACCTGAATAAAGCTGTCAGCCCTGTCCCAAGGAGAGACCAGTGTCTAAGGCTTGCAGGAATGCTTTGATGGAGGGCGGGGGTGGGGAGTCAGTGATGAGATGTGGGAAAGCTTTGGCTTCTCCTGCAGGCGCAGGTTTTTTAGTTTAACCTTTACTGTCCCCTGTTCCGTCCTTGTGGCCTGGGGCTGGTCACTTTCTTTCTGAGCCCTGTCTCCTTATCACTGAAATTGGGAAATGGTCCTTCCTTGGGTGCTGTGCCAAGCCCAGGCCTGGTGGACCTACATCAGCAAAGGCTGAAGGACCGAGTGCTTCCATGCTCATGTGACAGAAGGTTTAGTGCTCAGTGCTCCTTCTCTGGCCTGACCTGGTGCCTGGGACCAGCCCCTCCCTAGGATGCCTGGGCACAGCCAGCCTGCGAGGGGCACACTGCGAGACACACCTTCGAGGTCCTGCAGATTTTGCCAGCTGGGGAAGGGAGTGTCAGTGGCCCTTAGGATGAGCAACCAGCAAGTAGGCTTGACCATAGCAAGAGGCCCCGAGTGGAGGCCCTAGAGGACAAAGATCAGATGATGTGGCTCTAGGCTTTTCCTCCTGCTGCTCTGGGGAGGGCCAGGAATGTAATGGAGTCTCTCCTTCCCCTCATCAGAGGCTTCAGATCCTCACACGGTTCAACTAAGGAAATCCTGAAAGCATTTCCTTCTTCCCGTCCCTTCCGGTACCCTGGTAGCTACAGTGCTTCTTTCCCTGTTGATGGGGACTGGCGGGTTGAGGGAATCCTGGCAGAATCGCTCGTGGAGACTCTTCCGGCAGGCTGGGTGCCCCTGCCTGAAGAAGCAGTCAGCGCTTTGGTCTTGGGGAGGCGTCTTTCACAATTCCACAGGCTGTCTACCGCAGACTGTTATCAGAGCCCTGTGAGGACAGGGAAGGGGAAATGTGGGGTGCGTGAGGGGCCATGTGTTTCTGCACTGGGCTGTCTGGAAAGGGTTTCCGATCACCAGGCAGGGTGAATCTGTCAGTTCTGCGGGTGTGTTAGCATCAGGAGCTGAAGCCCTGGAGAAAGGAGTCGGCCTGGTCCCCTCCTGCTCCCAGGAGCCTCTTCATCATCTTCTTCTTCTTCTTCTTGGATCCTGACTTCTTGCCCATCCCAGGGCTTAGGAGTAGTGTGTCTGAACAGAAACAGGACCAGGCAGGGGTGCTGCCTGCTCTGATGGGGAAGGGATGTCTAAGTTCCTGGCTGGGTCAGCCAGACCAGCCTTGCAGACTTCTGTCCCATATGTCCTCGGAAAGCCCCTAGGGTATATATTTTCAAGTTCTGAATGCCTGTTGTGTGGGTATCTCATGACCTTGTGACTTGGGTCTGCTTTCCTGTCTTCACTCCCTGGGGGTCAGGAGACAAATAGCTATGCACCTTTGGGCTCTCCCTGAGCCCTAGCTGGGGTCTGCAGTGTCCCCCTCCTTAGCAGGGGAGCCTAACTCAACTTGAGTTCCTCCTTCCTGCAGAGAGGGAAGTGAGAAGGAGGGGAGCCGGGGACCCTGCCTTCTAGGCTAAAAAAAGCAGAAGTTGTAGGAGTCACAGGCCCCTCTGGTCACCAGCCTGAGCCCCACCATGCAAACACCTGCCGATTTCCCCAGGGTTGAGAGAGACTCCGGCTTCTGTCCCAGAAAGGTGAGGAGAGGGGTGGTTCATCTCCAGCAGTGTCTGTCAGCATGACTCCGCACAGAATAGGTTTGGAGGAAGCTCTTTGACCCCTGGAGTTTCCGGGTAGCTGCATCTGTCCCCAACCGGTCTACTCAGGCAGACAGCTCGGGGCTGAGGAGCAGATAGATCTCAGGGTGCGGTGATCAAGAATTGCCGTGTGGCCTTGGCCTGTGCACAGTCACTCTCGGGGCTGTGCCTTCTACCTGTTCCAACAGATTACTCTCTGGGGACTGGCTGGCCCTCGGTGTTCAGGGGTTTGATGGTGCAGCGGAGAGCCTGAGACTTTGGAATGGGAAGTTCTAGAGTGCTGTTAGGACGGACAGAGGGGCGGGCTTGGAAGGGCAGGAAGTGGGCTCTGGCTGACTTACCTGCCCACCCTTTCCTGCACTAACTGTAGGTTGCCGACTACAGTCAGACAGGACCCAGAGGAGGGACTTGGCTCAGGACAAGGCTGTCATTGGTTTGCCTTGAACCTGAACCCCCTGAACCCAGAGGGGTTAGAGGTTTTAGGGATATTTGGCTCAGAGTCCAGTTAAGAGATGGCTCTTTGAACGTCTCCGTCAGCCCTGGGGCTCCCTCGGAACTCCCTGGAAACGTTTGGAAGACCTCAGTTTGGGGCTGACCCCTGACCCGGTGCAGCTGCTGGGTACTGAGAGGCTGGCGGCTTAGGTTCCCTGCTCTCTCCCCACCCTGAGGACTCAAGAAAGAATCTGCAGCTCTGCCCTACTCTATCCTTTCCTGGGGACCCTGCCCTGCTACCTGCCTGGGTCTGCCCTGGACGCCTGTCAGCCTGTGGAGGTCTCAAATTCTGCCTGGCTCTCTGCTACCAGCTCTCGTTTTCTCTCTCTCTCTCTCTCTCTCTCTCTCTCTCTCTCTCTCTCTCTCTCTCGTTGGGTTCCAGACTCTGTCTCTAGTTGATAAGTGCCTGTCTTCATGAATTGAGCACACGATAAGTGTTGAGTGGCTTCTTCCTTCTGTCTCTGCATGTTCAGATGAGACTCTATCACAGAGACACGCGTCCCCTTCTGTATAGTGGATGTGCATTCTTGCCTTTGCCACTGGGTATAGGTCTCCCACCACCTCTGTTCATTGTATGTGCCTGTCTGTTTCGGTCTGTCGGGTAACGTCCCCAGACTATCTCTTGCTGGTTGCCAATACATCCTGCCTGTTGGGGATGAATGTATATATATTATATACACGTTGTGTATGTCTGTCTGTCTTGTCTGATGGGTGTCTGTCCTTGGCTGCCATTACGAGGTAGATGCTTGTCTCTGTCTACTGGGTACCTCGTCAGGTCCCTGTTATCTAGGACCTATCTGTTCAGCAGCTGGGTTGATATGGGGCTTTCGCTTTGTAGGAGGATGAAGGGGAGGGCCAGAGGGCAGACCTCAGGCCCCGGGGAGTGGGGGGAGAGAGAAGGGAACAGAGTGAGGGTGGATGGCTTGAGCTGGGAAACCACAGGCCCCGTCTGATTGGCTGTCTTGAGCCAGGCCCAGCCCCCACGCCTTCACCCTGCACATCCGCCGTGGGCCCAGCCACCTCCTTGGCAGCCCCAGTGGGTTGTTGCTTACCCTTGCCATGGTGCTGTGGCCCTGCCGGGCGGATGGAGCAGGACCCCAAACTGCCCCGTCTGTGGCTCAGGACCCTGCTCCCCTGGCTGCTTGGGAAACAGCGGTCCAGGATCAGCCAGACTCTGCCTGGCCCTGGCCCTGGCCCTGGCCCTGGTCCCCAGCAGGACTCGGTAAGTGGACCCGGATATCTGCTCTTGGCTTGGCAGTAGCCCCTAGAACAGGTGTTTGGGCAGCCAGTTTGGTCTAAGCTAGCTTTGGACTCTTCTGGCCCTGCTAGATGAAGACTGGACCTCGCCTGGACTTACTTCCTGGGGAAGTAGGGAGGCACCTCAGTGCTTCAGCGCAAGGCAGGCAGATTGGAGGGCCAGAGAGGTCCTAGATCAGCAGTGACCCAGTGCTTATCAGGGGAAGTTTGGTAGGGTATAGGGTTTCTGGCCGAAACTCAATTGCTCCAGATAGGCACTGAGAGGGTTGGGGGATGTCTGGCTGACTCTTGGGTCTCTGTGTACTTCAGTCTCATCCATACAACCAGAGAGTTTATCTCATCTTATCCTGCCTTACTTAAAAAAAAAAAAAAAAAAAAGGCCCTGCTCTACCTCCTCATTATGAGCTCAGATCTTACTTCCTATTGTGGCAAAAGCCAAACAGCTGGGGGAGGGGAGCCTTGAGGGAGGGCCTGAGTAGGTCCCTGCACCAGACGCAAACCTTGGTCAACGCATCCTGGCCATGTCTGTACCTCCCTTTGTGTCTGAGCACACTGGAGCATCCATGCCACAGGAACTGGGCCTCACCTGAGTTGATGCTCTGGTGGTTGGCCTTTGAGACACTGTTGGTACCCGTGAGCCTGACGGCTGTTGGGGGAGTGGTCTCCTGGGCCTGTTTCCGTCTGGTGGATGGCTTGGATAAGCTGTATGCCGTGTTGCCTGGGAAGGGCCCCATGTCTACAGAGGGGCCCACACCCACCAGCTCTGCCCCTCTGTCAGGATGAGGGCAACCTCAAGGAGATCGCCATCACACACCACGTCAAGGCTGGCTCAGAGAAGGCTGACCCATCCCAGTTTGAGCTCCTCAAGGTTCTGGGCCAAGGATCCTTTGGCAAAGTAAGTTCGAGTCCCTTATTGGGAGGGTATCACAGGTGGAATGTCAGGGGTTGCTTTGGAATGCACCAAAGGAACAGAGGGCAAGGGGGGTCAGGTCCCCTTGATCTACCCAGGGAGAGCTGAAGGTCACTTGGAGTCCCAGAGATCGTCTAGGTCATTGTGGAGGCTGGGAGCCAGTTGGGCCAGCCAGCCACCTCCCTCCCACCTCCCTCCTGATTTGTCCCACCCTCTGCCTTCTCAGGTCTTCCTGGTACGAAAGGTCACCCGGCCTGACAGTGGACACTTGTATGCCATGAAAGTATTAAAGAAGGCCACGCTGAAAGGTGAGTTAAAAGAACTTCCCTGGAAAGAACTGAGGCTGGGCTTAGGATGAGGGAGAAGCCCAGACTGCAGGGTTACGGAGCCGGTGAGGGAGGTGCCTCATTCCCAGGCGTCTCTGGCATGGTGGTGGAAGACAAGCCTACCTTCAGCTGCCCTTGCCTCCCCTTCTCCCTCCTCTAAAGCCAAGTAAAGGCCAGTGAGTGCCTAGACTGAAGTAGTGGGGGTGCGAGATAATCTAAGGGGGAGCGCTCTCTCCCCCCTCCTCCCCTGGGAGATTCAGACCATAGAGGGATAATGGGAGAGCTGGGCACTGGTGGCGTGTACCTTTGATCCCAGTACTCAGGAGACAGAGGCAGGTGGATCTCTGTGAGTTCGAGGCCAGCCTAGTTCTAGGACAGCCAGGACTACGCGGAAAAACCTTGTCTCAAAAAAGCCAAGAGAGGAGGAGGAAGAGGAGGAGGACAAGGGCATGAGAGGAGAGGCAGGCAGCCTGAGAGTGTAGAACCTGGGGAACCATAAGAGAAGATTAATGGGGGGCAGGGCCACAGAGTTGGATGACAGAGAGGTTCAGAATGGATCCCCAAGCTAAAGTCAAGGATTCTGGGGACTTAGAAAGTAGACGAGGACCGTTAGTAGTTGGCTGAGGGTCAGTTGACTCTGGTTGGTCTGGGAACCAATATAGCCAGAAATCAGGTGGAGCCTATGCTAAGCCCTAGCTGGAGGTCTAACAGGGAGAAAGGAGGGGCCAGTCTTAAGGTCTGATCTGTCCTTAGCCTATCAAAGGCTGTCAGCTGGATGACGGTAGCTTTAGTGGAGGCTAATAGTAGGATCATCCCTCAGGAGGGACTGTGGGAGTTGCAGGGGAGGAGGAAGATGCAAAGATGTGGCCCTGCTGTGAGGGGCTCATGGCCTGGTGGGAGAGGCTTTACCTGGCCTGGCAGTTGGGTATAGCAGGCTGTGTGCATGGATGTCCAGGCCAAGGAGTTGAGGGGTGTGCTGTGGATTTTTAGGGGTCAGATGAGGAGTCTAGGGGACACTCTGGGGACCAGGGCAGGACGTATGCCTTTGAAGGATGTTAGGAATTTACCAGAACAAGATGGTAAAGGAAGAAAGGAATCCCCCAGAAAGGAGGAACCACGTCCCTGCGGTGGCTGAAATGTAAGGTGTGTTTGAAAGTGCCTGGATTAGTTAAAACCGCACATGGCCCCTGCCACATCTAGTGAGAGAAATACAAGAATTAAAACAAATTAAGACGTGTCCTGACGGGAAACGCCGGCCTTGTGGGAGCCCAGAAGTCCCAGCCTGGCCTGCAGGGTAGGGGTACTTCCTGGAGGTTGTAGGGTCTGAACTTAGTCAACCAAAAACCTGTTGGTGGTCAGAATTTGCTTGCCATCTTTGTTTATCCCCACCCCCAACCAGACGTTCATTAAGTCCTGTAATTGAAACGCTTAGTGGAGGTAGAGGCGGAAGGATCAGAAGTTCAAGGCCAGTGTTGGCTACATCCTGACTTTGAATCAAGCCTGGCCTACATGATTGCTTGTCTCAAATAATCCTCCCCGTCAGCAAAGCAGAAGGAAAAGGAAATTAATAAAGCACGTGGAGAAGGTCTACTTAGGCCCTGAATCACATTTTAGTATTAAACTTAGGGATTGTTGCGGAGGATGAACAGGGACTTGATAGTGTGTGCTGAAGGGGTGCAGAGTCAAAGGCTGGGGACCTCAGAAAATCAGGCACTCTGGGGCACACGGTGCTCCGTGGCTGCAGGGCTTGGTGGTAGGTGAAGTTAGACAACTGGGCAAGACACAAGGATTATGCCTGGACATCTCCAGGAGACCAAGAGCCGGCTGAGGACCCAAAACGTTCTAGGGAAGAAAGAACCCAGCTGACTGTCCCAAGGGTGAGGGCATTCTGAGAGTGCCTGGAAGGCTGAGTGGAAAACCTCACCCAGAGGTGGGCTCTGGGGAGAGGCTGCGTTGGGTGGGTTTGAGTGACTTCTTTTCTTCTCTGGCTAGTGCGTGACCGTGTTCGGACCAAGATGGAGAGAGACATCCTCGCTGACGTGAACCACCCGTTCGTGGTGAAGCTGCATTATGGTGAGGTCACCGACCCTACCCAAGTGCCACTTGTCCCCTCAGTGTCCACCCTGGCCTACTGTAGGCTTGCTGCCTTCCTCGTCCCTTGTCCCACCTCTCAGGCCTGGCTGAGACAAGCTGGCACTGACCCAGCTGATTCTACGGTGGCTTTCTCCTCTCTTAGCCTTCCAGACTGAGGGCAAGCTCTATCTTATTCTGGACTTCCTGCGTGGTGGAGACCTGTTCACTCGGCTCTCCAAGGAGGTAAGCTAGCATCCCACTGCTGGGACGTGGCAGAGTCCCATCCTGAGGCCGGTGAAGAGCAAGGTGGTGCAGGCCTGTAATTTCCCGGCTCTGTTGGACAGTCGAGAAACGTCACCTGCTTCTGAGAGTTTCTCTCAGGATGCTCTGAGGGTGACTGGGCCTAAAGGTGGCCCTGCTGTGACTTCTGGTTGCTAAGGGATCCCTCAAATGCCTGAGAGAGTGGCGAGGGGTGTGCTGGCCAAGGGGAAGTGGCCCAAACCCACCCAGAACATTAAATAAAGATATAATACAAAGGACCCAGTAAAAAAGGGATCCAAACCTCATTTCTTTCTTTTTTTTTTTTTTTTTTTGGTTTTTTGAGACAGGGTTTCTCTGTGTAGCCCTGGCTGTCCTGGAACTCACTCTGTAGACCAGGCTGGCCTCGAACTCAGAAATCCACCTGCCTCTTCCTCCCAAGTGCTGGGATTAAAGGTGTGTGCCACCACCGCCCGGCCCGAACCTCATTTCTAAAAGACAAGATCATGAATACAATCCAACCTATGGGGAGAACCAAGCTTGGCCAGGCATTGTGACACAGGGTCTGTCCCTGTCCTTACAGGTATTTGGGAGGCTGAGGCAGGTGGTTTAGATTGCAGGATTCAGGCCTGCCTGAGCAATGAAAAAATATATGGTAGAGTTGTAAGTCAGTGGTAGAGTGTTTGTCTAGAATATACAAACACCTGATTCAGTCCCTGGGCACGGGAACCTCACACTTTCTAAAACAGCAGCGACAACAAGGAGCTGTTTATATAGGGACACACAGACAGACAGACAGACATGTGGACACATTCGTGTGCATTCAAAGGTCAGAGGACAACTTGTAAGAATTGATTCTCTGCTTCCAGCATAGGGGTTCCAGGACTTGGTGGCAAGAGTCTTTACCCATAGAGTCTCACTTTTTCAGAACCACACTTTCAGTATTTAAAACTCTAATGCTTAGCCGGGCCGCAGTGATGCGCACCTTTAATCCCAGCACTCAGGAGGCAGAGACGGGTGATCCCTGAGTTCAAGGCCAGCCTTGTCTACAGAGCAAGTTCCAAGTCAGCCAGGCCTGCACAGGGAAACCCTGTCTCAAAAATAAACAAACAGGGCTGGTGAGATGGCTCAGTGGGTAAGAGCACCCGACTGCTCTTCCGAAGTTCCTGAGTTCAAATCCCAGCAACCACATGGTGGCTCACAACCATCCGTAACGAGATCTGACTCCCTCTNCTGGAGTGTCTGAAGGCAGCTACAGTGTACTTACATATAATAAATAAATAAATCTTTAAAAAAAATAAACAAACATAAATAAATAAATAATGCGTAATTAGACAGTTCATTTTCATGATTCAAAAGAAAGGTATTTGCGGTAAAGTCTCGTCACCACACAGTCTCTTTTTTA
Organism: Mus pahari; assembly: GCF_900095145.1. NCBI lineage: Eukaryota > Metazoa > Chordata > Mammalia > Rodentia > Muridae > Mus > Mus pahari. Next base: position 84,835,278 of record NC_034595.1, on the reverse strand, counting down.
TTAGTTTCTATTTTAGCCTTTTTATGTTCCTTTCTGTAGATAAGCTCTGCCCATGTTCTGTATACATGTCCACCCCTCCTTTCTTACATGAGACGTATTTGAGCTCTTACACGAGCGTTTCCGCACACTGTTCTGTGCCTGGCCGCTCGTGTCAGTGTGTCTCTGACTGCTCTGCATCAGGATGTGAGCAAACTCCTTATTCTGCGTTACGGCTGCAGAGCGGCCCGTTTTCCCCAGGGGGAAGTGTTTATTCCAGTCTTTTATTCCTGGGTGTTTCCATTCTTCAGTTTCCAAACTCTAGCACCGTGATTGACTTGTGTATTAGAGAAAGATGCATTGCGTTGACTGTGTCCCCCAGGGTAGACCCTCAACACCAAGAGGCCCCGACTGCTCAGTAGCCTGACTCCCGGGGAGCCAGCTGACGGGTGTGTCTTTCCCTGTTGCAGGTCATGTTTACGGAGGAGGATGTGAAGTTTTACCTGGCCGAGCTGGCGCTGGGCCTGGACCACCTGCACAGCTTGGGCATTATTTACAGAGACCTCAAGCCTGAGAAGTGAGTGGAACCCCTGCCATGCCGCTGATCTCTCCCGGGCACAGGGACAGATCTTGGGCCCTTTTAGAACAGGGCCACTTGGGAGATGGTGTGGCGCTCCCAGGAATTTATCTCTCCTTGGAGCTGTCAGAGGGATGGGTAGTTGGCACAGGTTGTGGCCAACAGCAGGTTCACCTTAGGTAATTAGGAACTGCCTGGTCAGTACTGTATTACCAAAGGCTGCAGGGGAGCTGTGGACCCGGACTGGGTTTTTCTGTGTAGACCTGGCTGGCCTTGAATTCACCAAGACAGTCTTGCCTCTGCCTCTGCCTCTGCCTTTGCTGGGATTAAAGGCATGGGTAATGACTGTCACCCAGCTCTGAAGATCATTTCTCCACCCGCTCACCCTGGCGGTTTTGCATGCACTGTCTTCCATGCTGTGTTGAGAGCTGGGATAGACTCTGGTGGTAGAGTTAGACACACCCCAAGTCAGGCCTTGTGGTACTCAGCTGCTAAAGAGACCGAGTCCAGGAGTTCAAAGCCAGCCTGTGCAATGTAGTAGACTTGAAAGAAAGACAAGTTCCCCAGCCATTCAAACCTTGTGACTAAAGGAGTTACTTTCCTGAGCCTCCATCCTTCCACTTTTCGTTGGGTAAGAGCCCAAGTCTCGCCACCCCATGGTTACCACTAGAACCTGCACAGTGCCTGCAGCCAAGGATCCCTGACTGCTATCTCTCTGTTACAGTATCCTTTTGGATGAGGAGGGCCACATCAAACTCACTGGTGAGTGAAGGGCGCCTGCGCCTTTGGGCTCTGGGGGAGGATGAACAGGCTTTGTCTGATAGGTCTCAGCTGATGGCTGTGTTTCCTAGGAGACAACGCCAGTAACAAAGCCTGGGCCTTGTTACTTAGTTATTTTTGTGTGTGTATGGAGGTTTTGCCTGTATTTGTATCTGTACCTCATGCATGTGTTGCCCAAGAAGCTAGAGTCTCCTGCACCTGGTTGTTAGCCATCATGTGGGAGCTGGGAATTGAACCTGGGTTGTCTGGAAGAACAGCTGGTGTTCTTAACTGCTGAGCTATCTCTCGAGGCTCCCTAGGTCGCAGCGCAGACGTAGCTCTCACTGACAACCTTGGGCAAATCCACTTGGGCTTCAGCTTTCTCCTGGTACCACAGAAGTGATGCCTGGCTCCGGTCAGAGGAGCTAAGTGTGGTAGCAGTGGGCGTGGCAGGGGTCCTAGAAGTGACTTCTCTGCCCTCCATGCTGCAGACTTTGGCCTGAGTAAGGAGGCCATAGACCATGAGAAGAAGGCCTACTCCTTCTGCGGGACAGTGGAGTACATGGCGCCCGAGGTTGTCAACCGCCAGGGTCACACCCACAGTGCAGACTGGTGGTCCTATGGGGTGCTGATGGTGAGTGTCCAGGCTCTGGACTCAGTTTCCCCTTACTGAGAAAAGTCAGCTCACCCTCTCCTTGTCTCTCAGCTGCACCCTGTTGTCCTTTCCTTGGAAGAGCCTCGGGCTTTAGTCCACCTGCCTGAAGTACCACCCTTCACCTAACCTGGGGACTCTCCTCCGCTTCCTTCCTCTGGCTTTAGTGCTACTCCTGGATTCTAGGTTGAGATGGGGGCAGAGGCAGGCACAGGCCTTGCTGCAGCTAGACTGTAAAGTCTTACCCGGCCAGCAAGAATCCCCGGGACTGAAGCAGGGAAGCCTGGGAAGGAGGGGAGGGACGTGTGGGAGACAGAGAACAAGACCACACCTATGTTTCCTCTTCCCCGCAGTTTGAGATGCTGACTGGCTCCCTGCCCTTCCAGGGGAAGGATCGGAAGGAGACCATGACCTTGATCTTAAAGTAAGCACCAACACTGCCCTGGCCCTCCAAGTTCTCCCTAATCCCACCCCAGTTGCAGGGCCTTTTCCCTGTCTGCAGACCCTTGCTGTCTGCCAGGGCCAGTGGGAAGTGTCCTTAATGTCTCTGGGAGGTGAATTAGTGGTTGGCTTCTCGGGGCTGAGCTGGAAAAAGAGACCTGGACAAAGGAAAGGGGCTCTGGGACTCCTGGGTGGGGCTCAGCCCTGATGAGACCTGTGGCTGTTCCAGGGCGAAGCTAGGCATGCCCCAGTTTCTGAGCACGGAAGCCCAGAGCCTCCTGCGGGCCCTGTTCAAGAGGAATCCTGCCAATCGGCTTGGTAAGCAACCCCAGCTCAGGGGAGGGGACATGGCAGTGGGGAACAGGGTTTAGCTGCAGCCTAGGCCACAGGGCCACATCTGGGACTGAAAGGAGCTGTTGTCCTTTGTGTGAGCAGACAATGCTGCTGGCCACCCTATTTTCTGGTTCCATGTATGGTGCTGGGAGGGTGACCTGTGTGTGGGGAAGGCAGGAACTGAGTCATTCATACCCCCTCAGGGACAAGGACACAGGCCCCCACACAGCTTCTCTGCCAAGGTTGCTGGCTCAAGGGAAGGCGCAGGAGTTTAGGAGGGAAAAAGGCCTCAGGCCTAGCTGTGTCTGTCCCCGCTGCCCGGCACCCAGCAGTTACTGTAAACATTTGCTGAATGATTGAATACAGTTTATGAGCCTGTGCTATGGCAGGGGACCCCACCTTTCTGTCAGTGGAGATGGTGGTCCTGCCCTGGCTCTCAGGGATCTTTGATCAGAGAAGGGCGTGCCTGTTGTGCAGTGGCTTATACAGGGGAGTATGCAGTGGCATGTGAAGTGGTGTATGCAGTGGAGTATATTGTGGAGTATACAGTGGAGTATGCAGTGGTGTATGCAGTGGAATATACAGGGGAGTATGCAGTGGCATGTGAAGTGGTGTATGCAGTGGAGTATACAGGGGAGTATGCAGTGGCATGTGAAGTGGTGTATGCAGTGGAGTATATAGTGGAGTATACGGTGGAGTATACAGTACTTGCCTGAGTTTTTTGGATGCTGGCTTTATCTGGATCACAAACAGCTAAGGTCCAGACCAGGTCCCTGGGTTGAATCGGATGAGCGTTTGTCTCAGGGATAAAGACAGGAGGTGGTGGGAAAGGAAGGGCAGGGGGGCTGTGGCGGGAGTGGATGGAGGCCTTGTTAGATCTCAAAAGAAGTCCAGCTTCTGTCAGGATTGATGCTTGGAGAAGTTTCCTGGCCCCTTCTTCCTCAGTACACAGGCAAAAGCTCCTCAATGTAGAAAGTACTGAGCGGGCTCCAGGCTTCAGGGTGCAGGTACTGATGCAGAACAGGGTGAGCCCACGCTGCCCTCCACGGTAGCAGCCGGTCCAGAGCCTGGGAGACAGAATGGGTGTCTGAAGTTGGCTTCATTTGGCTTCTTTCAGGCTCAGGCCCTGATGGGGCAGAGGAAATTAAGAGGCATATCTTCTACTCCACCATTGACTGGAATGTGAGTGCCCGTGCCCTGTGATGGACGCAGGAAGGGTGGGGGAGGGGCCCCTGCCAACCGTGGCCTCAGCTGTGGGAGACAGCAGGTGAGCCGCCCCGTAGCATCCCTTGGAGGGGCGGCTTCGCGCCCTTGAAGGCTGCTCTCCCTTGCTGTTTGTTATCCACGGAGCAGCATAGCTTCCTGTCGGGGCTGCTAGCAGGCTGTGGGGTCACCATGGTGATCAGAGCATACACCCCACCTTGCAGAAGCTCTACCGGCGTGAGATCAAGCCCCCTTTCAAGCCGGCTGTGGCCCAGCCCGACGACACATTCTACTTTGATACTGAGTTCACGTCGCGCACACCCAGGGGTACGTTCCCGACCTGGCTTGTCTGTCTCGGGCTGGATAGCCAATCTTTGGGGGAACCCTGGGCTCCAGAGGTGATGGAGGATTCTGGAAACCCAGGTGTGTGGGTAGATAGGCGGTAATTGGCCCTGTGGGCTTCACGCTCCGTCCTGACTTCACGCTCCGTCCTGACTTCACGCTATGCCTCCCTGGGGTTCTGTGGGCTGCTTTGTTTCTCGGTGAGGGACTGAAGTGTGAGGGTGGTTTAGGCCACAACAGGAAAGTCAGGCATCTTCCAGCCCACTGGGACCACTAAACACACAAGGCCTGCGCTTGCATCAGGCCTGAGGAATCTGACCTGACAGACCTGTGATGGGGAGGCTCCGGAGCGGCAGAGCAGAGGGGACCGTCCCCACAGGCTGAATGAGCTGGGAACCCTGACATCCAGCCAGATACTGCCAGTGGGTGGGGAGGTGTGTGTTAGTTCTGAGGCATCTTCTTAGAGGGTGATTGTTCCCTCTGTGTAGCTTGCATGCCATTGTTGACCGGAAGCGCAGCACTTCTCAGCTGTCTGTCTTCTGCTTAGTTATCTGCCAAGTCCATACCAGGTGCCTGCTCTGTGCCAGCCATAGTGAGAATGGTGGATTGTAAACAAGACAGAACCATGTAGCTCAGGCTGTCGGGGGGAAGGATTTTAGAGGGTCAGAGGAGCGACATCAGGTAGCTTTCTCAGAGAAGGGAATACTAGCTAAGACTTGAATGATGGACAAGGAGTGGGTTATCTAATCCAGAAGAACGGCGTGTGTAGTGACACCGAGACACTTTTGAGTGTGTGGAGTTCATCGGGACTGAGTTCCCAAAGGGGAGAAACGAGGCTGAGGCCATGTGGATCTCACTTGCCAGACTTGGGGGTGGGGAGTGGGGTGGGGTGAGCAGTCCCCTGATGAGTGTAGAGCACAGGTGGCCCCAGGCTTCTTGGTTGGAACTGTCCCTCCAACTGTGCTGAGAATAGGCCTAAGAGGGGGTGGACCTGAGGTGGGAGGGTGGGAGGAGGCATCCTGGGCCTGGCCTGAGCGTGAGGCTGGGTGTGGGGCTCTTAGAGTCCTCACGTGACAGGTCTAGACCAGTCTAAGCACGTGTTGGTTTGCTTATATTGTGTTTGTTAATTGATTATTTGGAGCTTTTGAGACGGGATTTCTTTCTGTGGCTCAGGCTAGCTTAGAACTCTCTGTGTAACCCAGTCTGGCCTCCATCTGGAGCAATCCTGACTGCCTTCTGAGGGCTGAGATGGCAGGCACATGGCGTCATGCACAGCTACGCATTCATCTAGTATGTGGATGAAAAATGAGGTCAGAGGAGACCATGGCTCCTCCCAAAGCACAGAGGGGATTTTTATTGTAGATATAGGGGAGAAGGCAGGCAGACGGAAGATTCCTGATGGAACATGGCGGGCAGACTAAACTGGACCATGAGAGGGGGTGGGGGGAGAACAAGAGAGGAGCCGGTGACCAAGAGAGGTGGCCTGGGTCAAGAGACCAAGAGACCAGAGTAGCCAAAATAGCTGAGTTCTACAGGATCAGGCTGAGGCAAGAGAAGAGGAAGCCCGGCTACGGCCACGGGAGGGAGAGGTTTAGGCTGAGTGCCTGGGTGGAGAGCCCTGGGAGGAGCCACAGGTCCTAAGACTTGTCCCAGGTTTCTTGGAGATCTAACAGTGAATGTGTTTGTGTTTCTTTGTGATGCTAGAAATGAAACCTACTTTGTCCGACGTAGGCAGGTGCTATACCACTGAGCCACACGTTAACAGATAGGCAAAGGCCTGGGAGATATAAGCCGTAAACATGTTCCCTCCAGGGCTGCCTGCTGAGGTAGGCCACGGTCCCAGCAGTCTCCCCGTCCCGGACTGCAGGGCATCAAGAGTCCCCCCTCACGCCCGTGTCCTCTCCGTGACAGATTCACCGGGAATCCCTCCCAGCGCTGGTGCCCATCAGCTGTTCCGGGGCTTCAGCTTCGTGGCCACTGGTCTGATGGAGGATGACGGCAAGCCTCGGACCACTCAGGCCCCCCTACACTCGGTGGTACAGGTGAGGGAGGTGGGCCCTGCTGCTCAGTTGCCCTAAACAGAAGAGCTGAGAACACCGGCCACGGAGCTGGCTGGTCAGGCCCTGGGAACCAGACAACCTCCATTCTCTTGGAGCCTCACAGTGCTCACATGGAAACTCGCTGGTGACTATACACAGTCCTTGATGCCTGTGAGTGGCTAAAAACAGATAGACACTTCTTAACGTCAGAGCTCATGGCCTGCCTGGGCTTGGCTTACAAGTTGACCAGACTCTGGAGGAGACACTCAGCCCATTGCAGAGTAAAAACAGAGGCTCAGAGAGGGGCAGACTCACGGCTGAGGCCACACGGATCAGATGACACTTAGCCCCTGTGACTGTCTGTCTTTTTGCCGCCATGCCACCTCTGCCGAGCCAAGGCCTGATGTTAGGGATGACCCCTGCACCGTAGCACCCAGGGTCAGGCTGACTCGTGTCTCCTGCAGCAACTCCACGGGAAGAACTTGGTTTTCAGTGACGGCTACGTAGTAAAGGAGACGATCGGCGTGGGATCCTACTCTGTGTGTAAGCGCTGTGTCCACAAGGCCACCAACATGGAGTATGCTGTCAAGGTGAGCCTCCGAACCACATCTCAGCTAAGGCTGCTGGGTTCGGGGTAAGGCCAATGTACCTGTGGCAAAACTGTGGGGAGTGTCTGTGGACAGTGACAGGTGAACAGCTGCTCAGTTCTCCCTGGTCCTGTAGTATGGCTTCCATAACAATACAAAGAGGCTCAGAGTTGGGCGAGGTGGCGTACGCCTTTAATCCCAGCACTCGGGAGGCAGAGGCAGGAGGATTTCTGAGTTTGAGGCTAGCCTGGTCTACAAAGTGAGTTCCAGGACAGCCAGGGCTATACAGAGAAACCCTGTCTCAAAAAAAACAAAACAAAAAAAAAAAAAAAGAAAGAGGCTTGGACCATGGGCCTTGGCCCTGACATTGCCATGGTCTTCTGTTCTCTTCAGGTCATCGACAAGAGCAAAAGAGATCCCTCGGAAGAGATTGAGATTCTCCTGCGGTATGGACAACACCCCAATATCATCACCCTAAAAGATGTGAGTGCACCCTGAAAGATGTGAGTGGGGACGGCATCATCGAAGCCAGGTTACGGCTGGAAATCCCAGCTGTAGGGTTTGACTGAGGCACCCCATGTTTTTTACTTCGGGGCCTCCTCCTAGCACATGTGAAAGGAGGCAGGGGTCCCTGAGCCCTCCCCTGAGGACTGCCGCGTTCTCTGACCATTACCGATGAGGTCAGCGCCCACCGTCCAGCAAGGTGGGAGCCTAGACAGGTGGTGGGCCAGTGACGCGTGGCAGAACCCAGCCCTGAACTTGCTTGTCTGGAGAGCGATGAGGGCCGCAGGCTGATGGCGAGGTCTCTGGCAGGTGTATGATGACGGTAAGCACGTCTACCTGGTGACAGAGCTGATGAGGGGCGGCGAGCTGTTGGATAAGATCCTACGGCAGAAATTCTTCTCAGAGCGGGAGGCCAGCTTCGTCCTGTACACCATCAGCAAGACTGTGGAATACTTGCACTCTCAAGGGGTAAGTCTCCATTAGGGGGCTTCAGGGTATCCAAGGCAGAATACAAGAATCGGCTGGCTCAGGAGCAACAGCCTCACATTGCCAGTCAGAGGGGACTACGGGTGGGTAGGTGACTGGCTGTAAGAAGAGAGATGAGGCCAGACTCAAGACCATTTGTCCAGTACTTATGGTGTACAGCACACCAAGCCAAGTTTAATTTAAGAGAAAGTCTTCTTTGTTCTTTCATTGGGATTTCCACAAAATCCTGAATTAGATGTTTGTTTGATTGACTGAATGACCTGTCAAGTCCCTGGCACTTGACAGGTCAAAAGTCTGAAGGTTGGAGCTGTGCCATCTTTTCCCCCCAGGATCACACAACTGGGGAAAATGGTGACTGGAAGTTGCAAGGAGGGGTAGATTTCTGTTTGGAAGGTGCTAAGAGAGAGAGAGTGAGTAGGGATGAAGAACAGGGTGTGGCTTTCTTTGTTGATGTTGCCCTGTGGGTAAACTGAGGGGGGGGGTTAAAGTTCCTTATGGTTGTGAGTTACCTCGTGGCTCTCTATGACTGAGGTGATGTTTGGGGAAACATCTGATCAGACAATGAAGGGTTAAGAGTGATGGCAGCCTGGTGTCATGTGCCTTCAATCCGAGCACTCAGGAGGCACACGACACGAGGAGATGAATGTTTGAGGTCTAACTAGTGAGACCTTATCTCCAAAGAGGAGAAAAAGTATAGGAAGTCAGACATGGCGGTAATCCTAGCACTTGAGAGGCCAAGGGAGGAGGGAGCATCCCAGGTTGGAGGACAGCCTTGGGTATGTGCCACCACTATGTCACACATGCATGAGTATATGTGTGGGGGCTTGCATTTGTATAGGCAAGTATGTGGGCAGGTATGCATACACGTGTGCCCGAATGTAGAGATCAGAGGTTGACGTTGGGTGTTGTCCGTAATCACGCTGCACTGTATATATTGAGGTGGAGTCTCTCATTGATCCAGGATTGTGCTAACTAGCCCAGCAATTCATTTTAGAATCCCTGACTCCACGTCCTAAGTGGTAGGATTACAGGTAGCGTGCCCTATCTGCCCAGTGTTCACATAGATGCTAAAGATCTGAACTGTAGGGCTGGAGAGACGGCTCAGCAGTTAAGAGCACTGACTGCTCTTCCAGAGGTCCTGAGTTCAAATCCCAGCGACCACATGGCTGCGCACAACCATCTACAATGGGGTCTGATGCTCTCTTCTGGTGTGTCTAAAGAGAGCAATGGTGTACTCATATATAATATAAATAATTCCTTTTTTTTTTTTTTTTTTTTTTTGAGACAGGGTTACTCTGTGTAGCCCTGGCTGTCCTGGAACTCACTTTGTAGACCAGGCTGGCCTCGAACTCAGAAATCTGCCTGCCTCTGCCTCCCGAGTGCTGGGATTAAAGGCGTGCGCCACCACACCCGGCAATAAATCTTTTAAAGAAAAAAAAAAAAAAGATATGAACTGTGGTTCCCAAGATTACATGGTTCCCTATTTCGCTCTCTATTGCTCTGGCAAAAGCAGCTCAGGGAGGGGAAGGTTTATTTGGGATATACTTCCCAGGCCATGGTCCAATTGAGCGAAATCGAGGCAGGAATCTAGAGGCAGGAAATGAAGTAGAGACCATGGAGAAGCACTACTGACTGATTTGCTCACTGTGGCTTGTTTGGCTTGGGCGCGCGCGCGCGCGCGCGCACACACATGCACACACACACTTATTTCTATCTGTTTATTTATTTAATGTGTGTGGGTGTTTTGCCTGTACTCCACATTGAGTTCTCTAGTGCCTGCACTGGCCAGAAGAGGGCATCAGCTCTCCTGGAGCTAGATTACAGACTGTTGTGAGCTGCCCTGTGGGTGTGGGAATCAAACCTGGGTGCTCTGGAAGAGCGGGCAGTGCTCTTAACTGCTGAGCCATCTCTCCAGCCCCAGCTTCCTTTCCTGTTTTTTGTTTGTTTGTTTGTTTGGTTTTGGTTTTTGGTTTTTTGAGACAGGGTTTCTCAGCGTAGCCCTAGCTGTCCTGGAACTCACTCTGTAGACCAGGCTGGCCTCGAACTCAGAAATCCACCTGCCTCTGCCTCCCGAGTTCTGGGATTAAAGGTGTGCGCCACCACACCCGGCTTCCAGCTTCCTTTCTTTATATAACCCAGGACTATGCACCAAGTGGGCTACACAGAGAAATCCTGTCTCCAAAAACACAAAACAAAAAATGGTGTGTGCATAGGAGCACAGGTGCACATTGGGGGCCAGAAGAATGCAGGTGTGAGCCACCAGACGTGGGGCTGGGAACCACACTAGTCCTCTGGAAGGGCACAAGACCTCCTGACCATCTCCTCAGCCCTGGTCTGTTTTGAACTGCCTCAAAACAAACACATGTAACAGGAGTCGCATGCAGTTCGTTTCCTTCTGAATGGCCACACGAACAGTATTGACACGATTTGTAAATACCTATAGCTAAGGACTTTTTGTTTTTGAGACAGGGCTTTATATAGCCTGGACCTTTAATTCTAGCACTGAAGAGGCAGGGGCAGACAAATCCCTGTGAGATTGAGGACAGGCTGGTCTACTTAGCGAGACCTCATCTTCAAATGCGTGTGGCCTCATCCACCTGGGCCCTGTTTCTGAACTGAATTACAATTTGCATAAAGTGTACACCAGTGTCATCTGCCGTGCGACACTTTCCTGTGGTGAGCCACTTCTGTGCATAAGAGATCTGTAGCTCCCTTGGAATATCTCAGGTTTAAATCTCCTGTTTCCTGGTAGCATGGTTTGTGTTTTGTTGTAACAAACATCACACCTGTGTTTCCTGTAAGCTAAAGCTGGTCACAGCTCCTGTAACCCTTGAAGTACCATGCCTTGCCACTGACCCTGTTCTGTGCTTATTGATCATCGGGAGAAAGGGTCTTTTTAAATTTTTACTATTAAGCCTGTCTCGAAAAACAAAAACAAAAAACAAAACAAAACAAAACAAAAAAATTTACTATTGTTGTGATTGTTCTTACTACTTTGTTTTTCAAAATGGGGGTTTCTCTGTGTAGCCCTGGCTGTCCTGGAACTCACTCTATAGACCAGGCTGGCCTCGAACTCAGATCCATCTGTCTCTGCCTCCCGAGTGCTGGGATGAGAGGTGTGCTGTATCACGCCCTGCTTTTGTTTTTATTAGTTTTGAGATAAGGTCTTACAATATAACCTAGGCGAGCCTAAAACTTGCTATGTAGCCCAGGCTAGTTGTGAAGTCACAGAGATCCACCTGCCTCAACCTTCCCAGAGCTGGATTATAGACATTATAGCTCCTGTACCCAGCTGGAATACTTAGCTATTGCAGGCCACTGAACTTCAAGGAATTCTAGTTTCCTTGGTTTTTAACTTGACTATATCCATAGAGGAAGAACTAGAAAGAGGGCTTATGACCATGTCAAACCATTGGCATCCAGTTCCATGTTTTAGTGACAGGGTGGAAGTGGAGGGTCATGATGTCCTCTGCTCATACCTAGGGACAAAGCTTCACAGTCCCTGAGCTAGTTCCGTAGGACAGTTGGGCTCTCATTTGTACTTAGAACAGGTTCTTTCACAGGACCATTTGGTGCTATGGTCTGTGTTGGGCATTCTGCTACAAAGCAATAAAGTGGGTTGGGGGCTGGGGCAGACAGCCAGAATCACTTGTCGACTCAGTGGGACATTGTACTTGATCCTGCGTGGCATCCACAGACACAGACTCATATTTCCCTGATAACACAGGCCAGATGGGAGCCATGCCATCTCATTGGGAGACCCTCGTGTTGAGGATTTATCTTTTCAGAGTATTTGAATCTATTGTTTTACTAAACTTGGCAAAAATTGTCAGTGTTAGATTGTGTATAACTTACTAAGGGAATTCTTACACATTTGTTACTTAATAATTTAGTATGTGGGGCTGGAGAGATGGCTCAGTGGTTAAGAGCACCGACTGTTCTTCCAAAGGTCTTGAGTTCAAATCCCAGCAACCACATGGTGGCTCACAACCATCTCAAGATCTTGACGCCCTCTTCTGGAGTGTCTGAAGACAGCTACAGTGTACTTACACATAATAAATAAAAATAAAAATAAATAATTTAGTATGTATGGGAGTGTATGCCATGGCGCATGTCAGAAGATAACTTGTGGAAGACAGTTATCCGCTTCTGACATGTAGGGATCGAACTCAGGTCATCAGACTTGGCTGCAGCGCCTTTGCCAACCCAGCCCTCTCAGAGGCCCCAGAATCCTTTTATAAGAGGGAGCTTTACCTTATAAGCAAAGCTTAAGTTTGCTTGCCATGTGGGTTTTGAATGGTTGTGTTTGAAGTGGCTTCGGTCTCTTATGTGGTCAATGCAGGCAGACTAATATTTAACCACATCAGGTCAGAGCATTAATATTTCCTTCTCCTGTCTTGGTAATACTGGTTCAAGATCCCCCCTTAGCACCTTTGGCTCAATTATAGAATGCTTGTCTGGTATACTGGATGCTCCGGATTCTATCCACAGTACTAAACTCACACACATAGACTTAACTGTAACCCCAGGTTTCAGGAAGCTGAGACAGGAGGATCATGAACTTGAAAGCACTCTGGGCTGCTCTCTGCCTGGACTATATAAAAAGACCTTGTCTCAAAAACCAGAAAGCATAGCGCCATCACACGCCTTTAATCCCAACACTCAGGAGGCAGAGGCAGGCGGATCTCTGTGGGTTCAAGGCCAGCCTGGTCTACAGAGTGAGTTCTAAGATGGCCACGGGTATGAGAAGGCAAAATTGAGTTAGTGAATAATCGGTGAGGAGCCTGAAGCTTAGACAAGGACCTGAGTTCAGAACAAGAGTCTCCCAAACGCACCGGGCCCTGAAGACGCCACCTTTGGGAATGGCCTTTTCCAGATTCTAGGGGCCGCTGATGCAGACACGGGTGCTTTTTTTTTTTTTTTTTGGTTTTTGGTTTTTCGAGACAAGGTTTTTCTGTGTAGCCCTGGCTGTCCTAGAACTCACTTTGTAGACCAGGCTGGCCTCGAACTCAGAAATCTGCCTTCCTCTACCTCCCAAGTGCTGGTGGTGCATGCGCCACCAACGCCCGGCTTGATACTTTTTTTTTTTTTTTTTAAGGTGTTTGCAGGGGCTCTGTAAGTTGGTTTGGTGTCTGAAGCTGAGAATCCACAGACGCTGAAAGGGTTGACGCGGGGCCAGATCCAAGACACCTCTTGTTTAATAGCATCTGTTTATTGAAATGTCTCATAAACACAACGTGACGCACCAGTCACAATGCTGGTCCATTTCCTGGCAGTGAACACACCCCGTTCCAACTCTGACATCAATACACAAAGCCTTTCCCATCTCCCTGCAGAGCTCGCCCGCTCACTTCTCTTTTCTTCTTGGTCGTTGTTGTTGTTGTTGTTGTTGTTGTAGTTTTGGTAGTGATTTGGGAGGTTTGGTTTTGGGGTGGTTTTTTGGGTTTTGTTTGTTTGTTTGTTGTTGGGTCTTTGGTATGAAGCAGGAAAGAGCCTTACTGCGTACCCAGGTTAGGAGTGGCAGCATTGCAGCCTTGTGTGGCCACTCCGAGCTAGGTTCATTTTGCCTGCCTGCCTTCCCGCCATTCACCTTGTTGTGGGCTGCAGTTTCTGTTGCTGGATTGAATTCCACAGTGTGGATTGTGCAGTGAATTCTTCTTACCTGCCAACAGACACTGGGAAGTTGCCGGGTGTTTCCTGCCACAGATGATGTTGCTATGACAAGCCAGGGCGTGGCTTTGGGGAGATGTTTGCACCCCTGTTTTGTTCTTTGGTTTGTCACTGCTTTACTCAGACAGGGTTTCTCTGTATAGCCCTGGCTGTCCTGGAACTCACTCTGTAGACCAGGCTGGCCTCCAACTGAGAGCTGTGCCACCGCTGACTTGTTTTAAGTGTTTATGTGAGTGTGTGGAAGCAGAGGCCAGCTGAGCATTAGCTTCTCCCTCTGCCCTCATTCCTTTCAGGAAAGGTTTCTCCTTGAATTTTGGGCTTATATTTTCTCAGCTAGACTGGAAGCCAGGAAACCACAGCAATCCTCCTGCCTCGTCCCTGTCAAAGCTGGGCTTCCATCTGAAACCACTATGGGGTTACCATGACAAACACCCACCACTGTCCCAAGCCCTGAGTTAAACATCCTAGACCTTCCTATGACCCTGGGCCCTGAACACGTGTCAGTCCCATTTTACAGGCAGAGAGCTGAAGGCCACACAGCTGTGGCGGTGAGGCCAGGCTTCCCTCCCCGGTCTCCAGGAGGGGTAGGCTTTTGTTCTGAGGTTGATGTCGTAAGGTTTAGTGAGGTTGGCTGCCTTTGAGAACACAGGGCCTGAGTTACTACATGGTGACTGTCACCTCATCCCCAGAGCCGTGTTTAGTCTGGTTGCCATGGTTCTCACTCCGTCTTCCCACTCATGCCTTCCTAGCCTGCTGTGTCTTTCTGTGACAGTGTGCACACCTGGTGGCCAGGCAGCAGTGACTGGAGCTTTTCTGAGCTGTGCTCCACCCCACTCCGTTCCAGCTATATCAAGACTCCATTCCTGTCAGAGGGTTACTCATTTCTTTATGTTGCTAGGGCAGGGTCAGATCACAAACTTCCCTAATGTCTGTTCCCCAAATGTGTCCTTTGTGTACAGTAAAACTGGGAAGGTCCCGAAATGGTTAGCACTGAGTTCAAGTCCTGCCCGTTTCTCACAAGTCAGGGTTTCTCTTGGGGTCTCCTCTGTAAAATGCCACCTGCCTACTTACTGAAATGTGGTGAGTGGCCCCAGTGTCACCATGATTGTGAAGTGACGTTTTGAAAAGGCTTATTTATATACGTGTCTGTGAGATTATATGTGTATGTGGTAGGGGTGCATACGTGAGTGTACCTCTGGGCGGCCAGAACAGGATGTCAAGTGTCCTGTTACTGGACACCTGCTCTGTTAAGGTAGGGTCTTACCCTCAGCCTGGAGCTCACATTTTCTTGGCTAGGTTAGAAGGCAGGAAGCCCCAGCCACCAGTGATCCCCCTGCCTCTCCACTTGGAGGCGGGGCTACTGACGCAGGGCGCACCTTTCTTTCTTTTTTTTTTTTTTTTTTTTTTTTTTTTTCGAGACAGGGTTTCTGTCAGGGCACACGTTTCTTCTGTAGGTTTTTGGGGTTCAAAATCTGCTCTGGCCGGGCATGGTGGTGCACGCCTT
>NC_034595.1:84814608-84818495 GCF_900095145.1 Mus pahari | reverse complement strand
CACCAAGCTGAACAACCCAGATGTGGTCCCTTGGACACACATGGTGGAAGAATCGACCCCCCTCAAGTTGTATGCCTTGGTGCACACACACACACACACACACACACACACACACATACACACAGAGTTTTTTTAAAGCCAGTATAACAACATAGGGCCCTGTTACCTTCCCCACTTCTAGAGGTCTGTGTGCCAGTCTGTGTGGCTTTCTCAATTCTGACCATTGGCATGTGTCACTGCTCCTGCACCATATACCAACCCCAGCCCTCTGCCCCCAGGTCGTCCACAGGGATCTCAAACCCAGTAACATCCTGTACGTGGATGAGTCTGGGAACCCCGAGTGCCTGCGCATCTGCGACTTTGGCTTTGCCAAGCAGCTGCGGGCTGAGAATGGACTCCTCATGACACCTTGCTACACAGCCAACTTTGTGGCACCTGAGGTAAGTGGAGGCGTCAGGTGGCCCTGTGCCTGCTCTCGATCATCTTATACTGTCCAGACCTTGACCCAGGTTCCAAGGGAAGACATATAGCCTATGACCCTGACTCTTCCCTGCCCTGTGGGAAATGTGTGACTGTGTCCTATGCCCCTCAGCCTGACAGCCCTCCCCTGCCTCCTGCCAGGTGCTGAAGCGCCAGGGCTACGATGAAGGCTGTGACATATGGAGCCTGGGCATTCTGCTATACACGATGCTGGCAGGGTACGTGTGAAGTCTGGGCCCCTGGCCCTGCCGTTGGGAGCCTCCTAACCTCACCCCTCGTGCCGGGATACAGGTCAGAGGCTGAAGCTGGGTTTGGGAACATCTCTCTAGATACACTCCATTCGCCAATGGGCCCAGTGACACCCCAGAGGAGATCCTCACCCGGATTGGCAGCGGGAAGTTCACCCTCAGTGGGGGAAACTGGAACACGGTTTCAGAGACAGCCAAGGTGAGTGTGTGAGGCTTGGAGGGCAGAGCCCGGCTGATGGCAGCGCCTTTCCATAGTTGTAGGACAGGTTTCCTACAGCCTCCCCCTCCCAAGTACCATGTTCCACAAATCCCCACTGCAGTATTATCCCAAGTAAGTAAGAGATTCCCAGACACATGCCCCTCCCGTTTGTCTAGATCACTTCACTACCCCTTCTTTGTCCTGGGCCCGAAGGAATGCAGAGGGCTGCCTAACCCTATCTCTCTCCATGGAGAGTTGATGTGGTAGAAAATACGCCAACCCGAGCCCGATGGATCCCAGCCCTATGGACGCCTTCCCAAAGGAGGATGGGCTTGAACATGCAACATTGGGACATTTCTATCCATCTAGACCATCTCATAGCACAGTTGAACTCTTGGCGAATGGCACCACCTGTACTGGGTGTTGTCACCTCTGTTTCTCAGAGGCACAACTGAGGCTCATAAGTTAACAACTCTCCAGGACTCAGACTGGTGGAGGGAAATGCTAAGTTTGGGATTTTTATTATTTGAGGTTCTGTTAGTGTTTCATTGTTTGTTTGGTTTTCCTTTTGTTTTTGTTGGTCTGTGTATCCTAGGACAGATATGTCCGAGAGTTGGTCTGTAGACCAGGCTGCCATTAAACTCACCAACATTCAAACTCACCAACATTCACCTCCCCTTTGGCTCTTCAGTACTGGATTTAAAGGTGTACAGCACCTCACCCAGCACTATATTATAACTAGGGGGGATGGTGGGGGAGGGAGGATACATGGGAGTATAGGTGACCTCAGAGGCCAGAAGGCATAGGGCGCCCCAGAACTGGTGTTCCATCTGGGTGAGCTTCCTACCCCACGTACGGGAGTGCTGGGCCTGGGGGTGATGGTGCACACCTTAAATCCCAGTACCCAGGAGACAGAAGCAGGTGGATCTCTGAGTTCTGGTTTCAGCCTGGTCTACAGAGCGAGTGCCAGGAAAAATGAGAGAAAAACCAAAAAAACCTTAGAATGCGGGGGAACTGCACTCCAGTCTTCTGGAGAGCAGTAAGCGCTGGGCCTGCTTGCCTTGGTTTTGCTCTGAAGTTGTGGTCTCTCTCTCCCAGCCCTGGCTGCCCTTCAAGGCCTGTGTAGCTGAGGCTGGTTTTGAATTTGTGACCCTGCCTCCTGAGTCCTGGGATTAAATACCTGGCGTGGATTTCTCTTTGCATTTCTGTTCTTCGCTGGGCTGGAGATGGAGACCAGCACCTCGTGCCCGCCAGGCCAGCTCTCAAGCTCTTACCCCAAGGAGGGTCAAATTCAAGCTTCCTCTGCCTACATGCCCCCTCCCCACCCCCAGTCTTCAGGCAACCCCCACCTTTCCTCGTGGCCTTTCTGAAGGAGAAAGGAAAAGGTGCCCCCCCACATACCTGGAGCAGCAAGGAGGGAAGAAAGCGATCCTGTGTAGGGTGGGGGAGGAGGCTTTGGGGTATAAAGAATGGACTGCAGGGGCTTTTGTAAGGGCTCAGGCCAGAGATGGCTGGACAGGGTTGGCCTTCCAGTCACTGGCCATCAGTGGGGCATGGCTCTCTGCTCCCTTGGTGTCCCACCCGTCACCTCCTTGTCCATGTGTGTCCAGGACTTGGTATCTAAGATGCTGCATGTGGACCCCCACCAGCGCCTCACAGCCAAGCAGGTGCTGCAGCACCCGTGGATCACCCAGAAAGACAAGCTTCCCCAGAGCCAGTTATCCCACCAAGACCTGCAGCTCGTGAAGGTCGGCATGAACACCTGGGGCCGCCAAGTGTCTGGGGTCAGGGTGAGGGGTTGGTCTCAGTCCGGTGGGTTATGGCCGGGACTTGAAGTGACAGAGCCAGGCAGTTCTGTGTCTGCCTAGAACCAGGGGATGTGGCAAAGACAAAGCTTTGCCCCTAAGGGAGTCCCAGACTTAGGCAGTAGCATCTATGCATTCTTGTGCCCCAGGGGGGAACCCTGGTCATAAAGCAATAAGTACCCAGGCAGGAGCACAGGGCTGGGTGGGCTGGGCAAGCTTGGGAGGGGTGGGCCAGACCCTGGGGTACGTGTGTTTTGATGCCCACCCCCCCTTTGTGGTCTGATCTCCTACCACCTCTTCTCTCTTAGGGAGCCATGGCAGCTACATATTCTGCACTCAATAGCTCCAAACCCACCCCTCAGCTCAAGCCAATTGAGTCATCTATCCTGGCCCAGCGGCGGGTAAGAAAGCTGCCATCCACCACCCTGTGAACTGCAGTGCAGACGAACTCCTCAGAGGCAGAGTCCTTCCCGGAGGGAGCAAGCCTGGTTCACAGGACCGAGCGCAATGGAGTTCTAAAGGAAGTAACCAGCCCAGATCACCCGTGAGGGTGTGACGTGCCTTCCTCCCCGGGATGGGCTCTTCTGGGCTCAGGCTCCACCGTGTGAAAGCCACTCACTGTACAAACTATTTTTTAAGGAAAAAAAAAAAAATGGCGTCATCTCCCATGGATTTTTTTTTTTTACAAGATCCATTTGCCTTTTTGGCTGTCGCGCCGTCCCAGGAGGAACTACGAGTCACGTGTGTGGCCGAGACTCCCTTGGTAGCTTTGGGGCCCTCCTCGCTGTTGGCCATGGGGCCATGGGCACATGACTTCGAGCA
The DNA here is from genome assembly GCF_900095145.1 of Mus pahari. Classification (NCBI taxonomy): domain Eukaryota; kingdom Metazoa; phylum Chordata; class Mammalia; order Rodentia; family Muridae; genus Mus; species Mus pahari. The sequence goes on along the minus strand of NC_034595.1, from coordinate 84,814,941 downwards.
GGTCCAGCGTCGCCTCTCAGATCTGTCTCCTGGCTCCTCGGCAGAACTTGGTCCCCAGCCGTCTCTCTTTCCGTTCTGTTCTGGGGTTCTAGAGCCACTTTCTGCTAGAGCAAGGGACCCCACCCTGTCAGCTCTTGGCTCCAGGCACCAGCATCCACGACGCCCATCCACGGTGGGTCCCAGCGGTCGGATCGGACAACCCCGTGGAGAGGAGGCAGAGAGCGCTGTTTGGGAAACTTGCTGTCTGCCGCTGGACAGAGTTCGCAGGAGACCAGGGAGGCGGTCCGCGGACGATGAGGGCTTTCTCATTTCCTCCTCAGCTGGTAACTCAGG
>NC_034595.1:84807108-84809608 GCF_900095145.1 Mus pahari | reverse complement strand
ACTGAGGATGGCCCTATAAGGTCCAGAAGATTCCTGTTCCCACCCAGGGATGCTGGGACTCTCTGACATATTCCCTTTGGGTCAGAGACTCGCTCTCAGTGCTGCCCTACACACCAGGGTCTCTCAGTATCCTGTCTGTCTGCCTGCCTGCCTGTCTGTCTGTCTGTCTGTCTGTCTTTGTTTGTTTTTGGTGGTGGTGGTGGGGTGTGGTTTTGATACATGGTTTCTCTGTATATCCCAGGCTGTCTTTGAACTCATGCTGTAGACCAGGCTGACCTTGAATTTAGAGATATCCACCTGCCTCTGCTTTTTTTTTTTTTTTTTTAATGTGTATGCATAGCCAGGTAGTCGGTGACAGGTGGATTTCTGTGAGTTCAAGGCCCCCAGTCTGGTATAGATAGAATTCCAAGACAGCCAGCTCTCCACAGAAAACCTCTGTCTCAAGCAAGCAACCAACAACAACAAAGTGTGTGTACAGTGCTTGTGTGCACCACACGTGTGCTGGTGCCTATGGAGGACACAGGAAGGCATTAGATTCCCTGGAACTGGAGTTACTGCTGTTAACGAGCCATCTGATGTGGGCGCTCGAAGCCAAATTCAGTCCCTGTGGAAGAGCAGGACAAGTTCTTCACCGCTGAGCCATCTCCTGCCCCGTGCGAGCATCCTGGGCGTTTCTGGCTCTCTGCCCATTCATGTATCCTGCTGTCTAAGAGTACCTCAAAAACAGTCCTTGTCAGAGTAAGGGCTGGCTCCCCGCCCACATTAAGTATTCAAACATTCGGGACCTCAGCCCATAAATTTAAACCCTCCTCTCCACTCTGGAAAGACAGGTCAGCAGAGGACCTGTTCACATGTGGCTTGGCCTTTTTGTTGAAGAACTTGTCAGAAGTGTGATCTACCGAACTGAACCCCACTTCACACCAGGCGGGGCCCTGATGTCACTCGTACCTAACGCTATCTCACAGGGCTGGGGAGGTGGTTCGGTTGGTAGAGAGCTTGCCTTGCTGGTGCAAAGCTCTGGATCCCATCAGCAGTACTGCCGGTTGCGGGCACGGATACCTGTAATCACAACACTTGGAAAGCAAAAGGTAGAAGGATCAGAGGTTCAAGGTCAGCCTCAGCGACATAGCACAGCTGAGGCCCGTGTCGTCTCAGGAGGCAGTCATTTTTGGTTTTACAGAAAGGAAACTGAAGAGGAATGTACCCACAGTGTCCAAGCAAGGAAGTGGCTAGACCACTTTTTAAAAAAAAGCTTATTTGTTGTGTATGTTCATGTGTGTGTGGTGCACACGTGACAGAGCATGCAGGCAGAGGTCAGAGGACATCGTGCAGAAGTTGTTTCTCTCCTAGCTGGGGATAAAACTCAGGTCCTTAGGCTGGGTGGCAGCTGTCTTTACTTGCTGAGCCATCTCAGCATGCCTCTGTCTTTTTGTTTCTGAAAAAGGGAATATTTCCTATTGCCCAGGCAAGCCTCCGTTGCCTTGAGCTCCTCCCTTCAACACCCCCTCCTGGCTCAGGCAAGTATGTGCCAGGCAGGCTGGGTTTGAGCCGAAGTCTATCTTACGCCTATATATGTCCTGTATCTGACCCTCATGTAAAGGCTAAATTTCAACTCATAATGACTCATAAAAGCTTACAGTTAAAGAGCCTCAAAGACCCGCACCCAACCACTGCCTCCTACAGGAAGGCCCTTCAGCTGGACACCCAGGCCTTGATTAAAAATCACCAGCTAAGCCAGAGAGATGATGGCTTAATGGTTAAACTGCATACTGCTTAACCATAAGGTCTAGAGTTCAAATCCTCCTCACCCATGTCAAAAATCACCAGCCGGGCGTGGTGGCGCACGCCTTTAATCCCAGCACTCGGGAGGCAGAGGAAGGCAGATTTCTGATCTGAGTTCGAGGCCAGCCTGGTCTACAAAGTAAGTTCCAGGACAGCCAGAGCTACACAAAGAAACCCTGTCTCGAAAAGAAAAAAAAAAAATCACCAGCACTGGATAATCCACCCCACCACAGGGTAGTCCCCGACATCCATGGAAAGTTCCTCTACTCTGAGCTGAGATTTTCAGAATAGCAACACTTTATTTCTAGAAACAGAGAGAGGGGTTCCCCACGAACTCTGGGGGAGTCGGGGAAAATGACTCAACAAAGAGAGGCCTCACAGGGTGCTGCACCTTCAAGGATGGAAGCGGCCACAGCTATGGGCAAAGGGGTGGGTGGAACTAAACTGTGGGAGGACTCAGCCCAGGACACCCCCCCCCCGCCCCCGCAGTGCTCCTTTCTGGTTCCCTCCTGCCCTGTACACCTGGGAAGGCAACAGTAGGTGGGACAACAGTGGGTGGGGCAACAGTGGGTGGACACAGCCCAGACACCAAGCCAGCGGATTTGTGGTTCTTCATGGCCTCAAATGCGAAACGAAAGTATACTTTATTATCTTTTATTATCTTAGTCTCTCTCTCTCTCTCTCTCTCTCTCTCTCTCTCTCTCTCTCTCTCTCTCTC
>NC_034595.1:84800816-84805978 GCF_900095145.1 Mus pahari | reverse complement strand
AAAAAAAAGAGTTTCTCTGTGTAGCCCTGGCTGTCCTGGAACTCACTCTGTAGACCAGGCTGGCCTCGAACTCAGAAATCCACCTGCCTCTGCCTCCGGAGTGCTGGGATTAAACGCGCCACACCCAGCGCGTTCGCATCTTTAAACATGAGTTCATAGTGGCGCCTGGTGCGTGGCGCTGCTGTTTGGGCGTTTGGTTTGGTTTGGTTTGAGTTTTATACAGGTGACACAAAGATGGCAGAGGGGAAGTAGCTCAGGCTAACACACGCTCCCGGGCCCCTCCCTTCCTCCCAGCCTCCTAGGTCAGGATCTCTCCTCATTCTCCTTTTGGGGAAGCAAAACCAAAACCGATGGTAAAACCTAGAGAGGAGCGGGCTTCTGTAAAGAGCCTCACCCCGGGAAGAAGAGGGAGCCTTTCACAAGGCCTTCGCTCCCCCCTTCCTGTCCCCAAACCGCTCTCTGAGCTCTAGCTCCTCTGTGTGACTCAACCTGAGACAGCTTTTTATAAGTCATTTCCTCTGCTGCTTCTCTGCTGTGGCTCCACACCTGCCCCAGAGGCTGTGGGCGGAGTTGAGAAATAAAGAGGCAGGTCACACATGTCTGACCCGAGCCTGAAGTTTGTATCTGGGAAGGGCCTGTGGCCACTCACCCGAGGCAGGAAACGCTCCCTGGGGCTGGCTTTAGCTGGGTCCAGTCACTCCGACTGTGACTGTCTCTATGGAGCTTTAACTACTGGGGGCCTCTGCAGGGGCTTCTAAGTAGAGACTAACTTTGATACCTGAGTGGGGGTTCCTAAGCAGTCATCTGGCCTCTAAACCTCAGTTCTTACATCTAGCCGTCCTCTGAGTGTGGGGAGGAGCCCTTTAAAATGGATTCACATAGCCAGTTGTGTTAGCTCAGGACTGCAATTCCAGCTTCCTGGGAGGCTGAGGCAGGAAGATGCAAATTCAATGTTATCTAGAGCAACTCACTGTGCCTATCTTAAACTAAAAAGCAAAAACAGGCCTGGAATATAGCTTAGGGGTCCAGCATTGGCCTAGCATAGGTTCAATCCCCACTGGGGAAAAGGTTGTATGAGAGTCGGGTCAAGGCTCTGACAGTGACCATGAGCAGAAGAAACGGGAACACAATACAGAGACTTCCTGACCCAGGAGTAGAATAGGTGCTGTCCTCCTAATTTGGGAGGTAGAGACAGGAGGATCAGGAGTTCCAGGTTGTCCTTGGCTAGGTAATTTGAGATCCTGTTTCTAAACAGCACAAACAAATTACCAAATGAAGAGGAATGTCTGCCAGGAGCCATGGCACAAGCCTTGAAACCCAGCACCCAGGAGACTGAGGCAGGGGGATCTCCATGACTTTGAGGCCAGCCAGATTATAATTTCCTTGTAGACCAGGCTTGCCTTGAACTCACAGAGATCCACCTACCTTTGCAAGGTTATCACAGGACATCTACACCCGATGAGTTTTCTTCCATATTCAGGGGTCTGAAATATACTACATAGCCCATGCTGACATCAAACCTGTCATGTAGATCAGCCTGGCCTCGAACTCACAATCCTCTTGCCTCCTTCTCCTGAGTGCTGGAATCACAGGCATGTGTCACCACGCCAGGTAAGATCACAGAGTTCTAAAGGAAGCAGGTTATCAGTTGCTCACCTCAGAGCAGTAAGTACCCTGCCTGGAATTTGGGCTGTGCTGACGTTTTACCTCCAGGGGGCGCCGAGTCCGGGTTTTCAATCCGACTGGGACAAAGGATTCCCTCCCTAAACTCTGACTCAACCTAATAGACCAGAAAAAACTTTCACACCCGTGTCTACATTGATTAGGTTGTGTTTTAATTTACAACCAAGAAAAATGCACAGGGTTTTAACGTACTATTGGATATTTAACAAACGTAATACCTTGGAAATGCACCATGTCAAGATACAAGGCAGAGTAGAGGCGGATCTTAGACTGTGCTGTGGATACAAAATGACGAAGAAACCAGTGGGAGGACCCTGGCTCACCACTGTCTGCTCTGCTTTCCCGAGCCTGCTGATGAGATGCTATGACACTGACCCAGGCGTCTGGGGAGAGGGAAAAAGAGTCTTTCAGGACGATGCCTGGTAGCTTCCAAGTGTGACCAAGGCAGTAAATCGTGTCTTTTTTTTTTTTTTTTTTTAAGATAGATAGATGATAGATAGATAGATTGTGTGTGTGTGTGTGTGTGTGTGTGTGTGTGTGTGTGTGTATACACTGCAGCTGTCTTCAGACACACTAGAAGAGGGCGGCAGATCCCATTACAGATGGTTGTGAGCCACTATGCGGTTGCTGGGAATTGAACTTGGGAGCAGTCAGTGCTCTTACCTGCTGAGCCATTTCAGGACCTCTGAAAGAGCAGTCAGTGCTCTTAATGGCTGAAAGTCATGTCTAAGAATGTTATTCTTTTAAAATAAATAAATAAAAATAAAAACACTACTTAGGGCTAGAGAGATGGCTCGGCAGTGAAAGCCCATAATAGTCTTCCAGAAGGCCAGGTTGAAGTCCCAACACTCAGATCAGACGACTCCCACCCAGCAGTAAGTCCAGTCCAGGAGAGCCAACACCTCTGCACACACGTATCTACACATAATTAAGGTGTAAAAGAAGAAGGAAAGGCTACTGAAAGACCAGTGTGTCAGCCCAGCATGGTGGTCCACATCTGTGATTCTAACACTTTACAGATGGGGGCAGAATTGTCATGAGCTTATACCAACTTGAGCTTCAAAGTGTGTCCCTCAGCCAAGCGTGGTGGCGCACGCCTTTAATCCCAGCACTCAGGAGGCAGAGGCAGGTGAATTTCTGAGTTCGAGGCCAGCCTGGTCTACAGAGTGAGTTCCCCAGGGCAGCATGGCATGGCTACACAGAGAAATTCATATATATTTCCTTTCCTACCAGGAATGCATGAACTTCCAGTGTCTCTAACTAGCTACAGGGGTCCAAGCCAGGCTATGAATGAGACCCAACACATTTGTAGATGACAAAACCAGGTTGAAGTGTCACAAGGTTGGACACCTGGGCTTGGACTCTGGTATCAGTTGTTTTAAATATAGTCACACTGGTGGGTGTGGAGTGGTTTCTCTTTGTGAGTTTAGTCTTCATTTCCTGATGATGAACATTAGTGAGCCTTTCTCACAAACTCACTATTTCTATATGCTTCTGCCCTTGGGAACCTTTTGTCACATCTTTCAATAGAGTCTTATCTCCTACAGGTTGCAGGGAAACACACATATATGTGTGTGTGTGTGTGTGTGTGTGTGTGTGTGTGTGTGTGTGTTTTCCAGATCTGTGACTCATTATTTTATTTGAAGAATGAAAAAAAAATTTTTTTTTCCAAGACAGGGTTTCTCTGTGTCACCCTGGCTGTCCTGGAACTCACTCTGTAGACCAGGCTGGCCTCCAACTCAGAAATCCACCTGCCTCTGCCTCCCAAGTGCTGGGATTAAAGGCCTGGGATCGTGGCCACTGCCTGGAGAAATTTTTTAAAATTTTGTGTATAATGTTTATCATTGTACCAAATGTAGTGCCCTAGGCGGCCAGAAGGTGGCGACAGATTCCCTGTCCTCTGTAAGAGCGATCAGAGCGCTTCACTGCTGAGTCATCTCTCCAGCCCTCCTGCTTCATTTTTATGACCTTTAATTTTGTTTTCATTTAAAAGTTTGGAGGGAGGACTGGGGAGATAGTTCAGTTGGCAAAGTGTTTTCTCTGAAAGCATGTTCAGTTATAGAGAGATGCTGTCTTGAAAAACAAACAGGGGCTGGTGAGATGGCTCAGCGGTTAAGAGTGACGACTGCTCTTCCAAATGTCCTGAGTTCAAATCCCAGCAACCACATGGTGGCTCACAACCATCTGTAATGAGATCTGATGCCCTCTCCTGGAGTGTCTGAAGACAGCTACAGTGTACTTACATATAATAAATAAATAAATAAATATTTTTTAAAAAATAAAAACAAACAGTAATAATTAATAATAATAATAATAACAATAACAACAATAATAATAAATTTAAAGCAGGATATTACAGAAAGATGAAATTTGTCCACTGACCGCCCTTTGCAGTGATGTTGGCACGTGCCTGTCTGGCAGCATATGTTTCCTGAGCTCCCCCTGCAGGCCACGTCACGTCATGTCACGTCTTGCCGTCATTTATTTGTTAATTCTCGCTCCAGCCCTGCTCTCTCTGGCTGCCACACTTGTTTGTTAGCTTTTAGCGACGCATCTCATGTAGTCTGGCTGGCCTCAAACTCATTCTGACAACCTGATCCTCTTCCCTCCACCTCCCAAGTGCTGGGATTACAGGCTTGCGCCACCATGCCTGATTTCTGTGCCGCTGAGATCACATTCAGGATTCCTCCGTGTCAGGAAAGCGCTCAAACACCCGGGTACATCTTCAGCCCCTCCTTTATTTTATTATTAATTTTAAAAACCTGAATACATAACCAGGTAGGCCTGGATCTCACTGTGCAAACCAGGCGGATCTAGATCCTTCTACCGCCGCCTTCGGAGTGCAGGAGTTATGGGTGTGAGTTGCTACACCCAGTAGCGTGTCTTTTGTTTTGTTTTGTGTAATATTTATGGATGTTTTGCCTGCATGGTGTACGTCCGTGTACTCTGCACGTTCCGTGTCCACAGAGGCTAGAAGAGGACATGGGTTCCTAGAGTTATGAGTGGCCATGTCGTTGCTGGGAATTGAACCTGGGACTTCGGGAAGAGCAGCCAATGTTCTTAACTGCTGAGCCACTTCTCCATCTCCTGTTCTCTCTCTCTCTCTCTCTCTGAGAAATAGTTCTAACTTTGGCATTATGTCTGTTCCTTCCTTGAGCTTAGCACACCTAAGCACTTCCCCAGAGTTCTTGTCTCCTGGCTTCTGCCTCTGCCTTCAGAGAGCTCAGTGTGCTTTAATTTGCATTTCCTTCCTGACTCTTGATGAGTTTCCTTGCTTTTCTTGTGTGCTATCTTCTTCGGAGAAGAATCTGCACAATTTTTTTTGCCTGTTTCTTGCTGGGTTGTCTCACTATTGAGCAGATTCATTCTTTTTTATGTTGCCTTAGTTGGGTTTTTACCGCTGTGAACAGACACCATGACTAAGGCAACTTATCAAAGAAAACATTTCACTGGCGATGGCTTACAGTTTCTTTTTCTTT
>NC_034595.1:84798558-84800545 GCF_900095145.1 Mus pahari | reverse complement strand
TTTTTTTTTTAACAGATTTATTTATTTTGTGTGTGAGTGCTCTAACTGCATGTACACCTTTGTGCCAGAAGAGGGCACCAGACCCCATTACAGATGGCTATGAGCCACCACATGGTTGCTGGGAACTGAGCTCAGGACCTCTGGAGGAGCAGTCAGTGCTCTTAACCTCTAAGGCATCTCTCAAGGATGACCTTGAACTCCTGATCCTCCTGCCTCCACCTCCCCAGAGGTAGGATGATGTGTGTCACCCACTCTGCAGCCCTTGGCCGTACTCTTTGAATGTTGAAAGCATACTCTCATTCATTAGCATACTCTCTCCTAAGTGGGGTTGTGGACCTCTAGCTCAGGGAGTGCTGACTTAAGTGTCCTGTGTCCCTCAGAGTCCTTGGAGATTCCTTGTGAGTACAAGAGATTCTACAAGAGTGCTTGTAGGTCCCTAATTTCTATGGTAACGGTAATTCTCGGACTCGCCACAAGAGGGAGAGAGAATTTACCCCCAAGGCTAGGGAAAATGATTCCTTACATTTCCACACTACCGGCTTGGAAATAACGCATGTTAGAGGCATGGCCCTTTTCCAGTGAACACATCAGTGCGAGGAACCCAACCCAGGTCCTCTGCTGAGCCCGCTCTAGTCCTATTTGCTGTTTCCTAGTAAAACAACAAGAACACTTTGGAACTTAGATATCCTTGAGGGGTAATAAGTTTCGACCCCACTAGACAAGTTCATATTTTCAATAAAGGCAATTTGGAGGGGTGTGGTTCAGCGGGAGAGCACATGCTTAGGATGTGCAAAGTCCCCAGTACACGGAAAACTCGTAGATGCTGGATGCAGGATGGAAGGAAGGACAGAAAATAGCTGTGGTGTCACTCACCACAGCTATTTTCTGTCCTTCCTTCCATTCTAGCTACTGGTGACAATGACAGCTGAGGTCAAGCACACAGTGGGGGGGGGGGCAACATAGCAAGTCCCCATCCATCTGACAGCAAATAAAGCTGGGGGCGTGGCTCTGATGGCGGAGTGCTTGCCTGGGGGTGTGGCTCTGATGACAGAGAGCTTGCCTAGATGGGGGCGTGGCTTTGTTGGCCAAGAGCTTGCTTAGGTGGGGGCGTGGCTCTGATGGCAGAGTGCTTGCTTAGCATGCATGAAGCTCGGGTTCCATCCCCAGCAGAAACGAGATTCTGGTACATGCCTGTAATGCTTAGCCTCTTCCTCATAAATTTTTAATTCATAATTTTTTAAGGATTTATATATTTATTTATTTACATGAGTGCTCTGTCTGCGTGTACACTTTAAAGTTAATAGAAGGCATAAGATCCCATTCTAGATGGTTGTAAGCCACCATGTGGTTGCCGAGAATTGAACTCAGGACCTCTGGAAGAGCAGCCAGTGCTCTTAGCCACTGAATCATCTCTCCAGCTCTAAACTCATAAATTTATAAAGTAATTATTATCTTACTTTTAAGAATTATGTTCATTTATTGTGTTTTCAGGCATGTGTGTATGTGGGTGGGCCGAACACACCATGATGTACATATAGGGGTTCAAGTCCTAGTTTAATAAGGGTACTAAAATGCTTTAACCTCCCTTCTAGCCCACCACCCACTAGAGGTAGTGGAAAGGAAAGGTTAATAGGGCAAAAGAAGATGTGGACCTATTCAGAAATAGATTCTATTCTATTCTATTCTATTCTATTCTATTCTATTCTATTCTATTCTATTCTATTCTATTCTATGCAGGAGTGGTTTCAACCTTCATTGTGAGGATACCAGCAGTTCAATTCACATGAATCAACAGTAGTCCACTCCCGAACACCGTTCACAAATCAGCAATGGCAGTTTGATTCAGAACTATGAGGGTCTGCCAATCAGCCCCAGTCATTGGAAGGAAGTTCTTTTTTTTTTTTTTTTTTTTGGTTTTTCGAGACAGGGTTTCTCTGTATAGCCCTGGCTGTCCTGGAACTCACTTTGTAGACCAGGCTAGCCTCAA
>NC_034595.1:84796566-84797703 GCF_900095145.1 Mus pahari | reverse complement strand
TTTTTTTTTTTTGTTTTTTGTTTTTTGTTTTTTGAGACAGGGTTTCTCTGTGTAGCCCTGGCTGTCCTGGAACTCACTCTGTCTCGAACTCAGAAATCCGCCTGCCTCTGCCTCCCGAGTGCTGGGATTAAAGCTGTGTGCCACTACACCTCGCTTGTCTCTTTGTCTCTTTTTTTTTAATTAATTAATTTATTTATTTATTATATGTAAGTACACTGTAGCTGTCTTCAGACACTCCAGAAGAGGGAATGTCGTTGCGGACGGTTGTGAGCCACCATGTGGTTGCTGGGATTTGAACTCTGGACCTTTGGAAGAGCAGTCAGGTGCTCTTACCCACTGAGCCATCTCACCAGCCCTTGTTTTTTGTTTTGTGACAGGATCTCTTGTAGCCTAGGTTAGGCTCAAATTCTGTAGTTCAAGATAACCTTGCACTCCGGATCCTCAAGCCTCAGCTTCTCTACATCTTTAAAAATAACTTATCTGCCCACTTCCGTGGGGTCAGCAGGATCAGGGCTCAGCAGAGCTAATACAGGCACAGGCACTCTTCCTCAAGTTTAGTGCAAGCGATGATTTTCTTCAAGGGAATCACTTTTTGTTCTTTACATGAATTTTTTTCACCCCCAATGAAATAAAACAGAGAAGCTGTGTTTGACATTAAATAAAGGCTGTAGGAAGAGGGGAGACAGAGAGGAGGAGGAGGAGGAGGAGGAGGAGGAGGAGGGGTTGGCAGTAGTGGCAATGGCGGTGGCATCAGTGACCTGGACTGCCTAGGCAGGAACCCAGAGTGAGCACTCTCAGAGGCTCTCACCCTCCCTAACACGCTTTAGTACAGTTCCTCACATTATGTGACCCCAATCATAAAAATTACTTCTTTGCTAGTTCATAGACTCAATTCTGCCTCTGTTATGAATCCTAATGTAAATATCTGGTATGCAGGATAAGCCACTCTTATTTGTTGGGAACCACTGTGCCTGAGAATGAACGAGTGGATGGGTTGGTCATCTGCCATTATGAAAGCTCACCCAGCAAGAAGCTGAAGAGACAAAGAGCTTGGTTTTGAGCCGGGCTGTGGTGCGAGGCCAGCCAGGGCTACACAGAGAAATCCTGTCTCGAAAAATCAAAAAAAAAAAAAAAAAA
>NC_034595.1:84772540-84796458 GCF_900095145.1 Mus pahari | reverse complement strand
AAAAAGAGCTTGGTTTCTTAGTCCCTGAAAACCATAACCTCAGTCTCTCTCTCTCTCTCTCTCTCTCTCTCTCTCTCTCTCTCTCTCTGAATGTATTATGTCCAGTGTTCTGTCTGTATCTGGGCCTGCATGCCAGAAGAGGGTACCAGATCTCATTATAGATGATTATGAAACACCATGTGGCTGCTGGGAATTGAACTCAGGACCTCTGGAAGAGTAGTCAGTGCTTGTAACCTCTGAGTCATCTCTCCAGCCCCCCCCCCCAAACAGCTCTTAATAAGAGCATTTCCCTTCCCCCTTTCTACGGAAAGCCTCATGACATTAGTTCTCCATTCTTGATATTTTATTTCATAGTCTTATTTGGTCTATTCATTATGTTTCTTTCCCTGACATACAGAAAACATTTCAATTCAATCATCTCTGTGTGTATGTAGCACCTTGTGTGTGGGAGGGTTACCAGTGGGAGTTGGTGTGATCCACCCACGTGGGTCCCAGGCATTGAACTCAGTTCTTTACGCTTGCCAGCAAGCGCCTTTATACACTGAGCCGTCTCATCAACCCATTTTATGAGTATGTCTGTTCATATAACAAACCAGTAAACTGTTGAAAGGAAAAGAGAGAGACAGAAATGACAGACAGACAGGAGGAAAAGAATGGGTGGGAGAGAGGCAGAGAGAAAAAGGGTTGACTACATCAAAACCTTTCACCAAGTGAGCACTTTCATCCCTAGTTCCCTGCTGTTCTTCTTTTGACCAACAGGTGGCAGGCTAATCCCACGACAGGCGATCAAGACTTTCTTTAATTGCAATGAGAAGAAAATTGCTTCTTTTCCCACACGTATTTCTTTCCCCAGATAAAGAGCGGTGAGCATCTGCCCGCTTATCAAGGAAGTGAGCCCCAGAAGAAGGTCGCTTTTCAAGCGAGGGACACACGGGTCACCAGCCCGACTCTGAGCCTCAAATTACAACACTGCAGACAAGTTCCTTAGAAAGCAGACAAGGTTGCTCCAAAAGTTCATTGTTTAAAAATTCACATAGTCGACATTCCCCAGTTAATAATAATAAAAGGTGTATAACCAGAAGTCACAGAGGCCCTTCTGTCATACTGGTAGGGTGTTAAGAGTTAATGGAACACCCTTTTCATGAAGGAGAAGTTTTCAGAGCCAGCCCCCTCCCAGAATCCCTCCACCCACCCCTCCGTGCATGCTCTCCCCCAGGAATCGCTTCCCAGCCCTTCACAAAATTGCCAGGGTAATTGACTCTTCCCGGGGTGAGTCTGACTTCCCACCCTGATTTGGTAACAGACTTTGTTTTGGTGAGGTGAGGCTCTTTGTTTGCAAATGCACAATAAAAATGGCTTTTGAGTGACTTCAGAGGACGCTTTCTGGTGCCAATAGCAGATTCCAAAGCAGCCTTTATCCCCGACGTGGGGGATCTGGTCCCTCGAGATTGTTTAAGTATCGGTTTTCAAAGTGCTCGGAACCTGAAATGTCTTGGATGGTATATTTATTTGCAGGTGCATAATTGGCCCAGTGCTCCCGGGTTCTAAAGGCTGCCTTCCTGTAGTAGCATTAGCGTCTCTTGCTAAAATTGAGGGCTGCAATTTCGATAACAAATCTGATTCTAACTCTCCCGTGTCACTTCAGCCCAAAGGTGCCTTTGTCTCCCAAGAGAAAGAGGGCTGGAAGTGACTGAATGGCCCTTCAGCAGAGCCAGGAGGAAAACATTGCCAAGGGACACTTTTGTCCGGAGAGTGGAGGTTTAGGGCTGGTATGTGTGAAGTGAGTTTTCTTTGTTCACTGCCAACCTGCCTGAATGCGCGTGAGGCGGCGGAGGTGACGGCAAAATGCTTTAAAAGTGGCCTGCAGTGGGAAACTCAGAGGCACAATGGCGTTATTTTTGTTAGACATAATTCTCCCACCTCGCCTTTTTATTGCAGGAACCAAAATAAGTCCGGATAAAGCTTTAAAAGGCTGCCTTGATGTTGGAAGGAAAATGGATATTGTCTCTCCCCACCGTGTCTGAATGGTGCACATAATCCTGGCTATATCCAGATAAGAAGGAGCCCCGCCCTGGGTGGAAGAGCCCCAGGCATCTTCAGGGAGGGGCCGGAGGGTGCTAACCCATCTTATTGAAACTTCTAAAATCTGAAGAGAAGGCTCCCCTGCTCTTCACACTTCTATTTGCAGTTAATGTTTATGTGTGGTAAGAATGTTCGGGCACCCTTTACTCCTCAAAGCCCCCCTCGCCCCCACCTCCGGCATTTGATCACTTGATGACACCCATGAAGGCTCCAGCTTTCAACCTTCATCATATAGACTGAGGAGAGGAAAGGGGCGGTGCTCTCCCCCTAAATTGCTCAATTTAGTCAATTTAGGAGATCAGGGAGCCAGGGAGCTCCTTCTGAGATTAAGTGTGTTTTTTTCTTTTGTTTGTGTTTTTCAAGACGAGGTTTCTTTGCATAGCCCAAACTCAGAGATCCCCTTGCCTCTGCCTCCCAAGTGCTGGGATAAACTTGGTGAGCCATCAGAGTGACTCCAGTCAGGGAGGTTTTAGTGAACCAAGTTTCAGGTAAACCGGATGTGGGAGGATGTGGGCGCCACATTCAAATCTGAGAGGTGCCTCTCAAAGGAAAGATCTAATCGGCCAGCCTTCCCTGCAGCAGCTACCAGGTTGGAACATTTGCCTGTTTGTGCTCCAGGCAGGAGATGTTGCTAATTATGGGAGCAATTCCCATGGATACAGAGAAGAATGAGCCAAGCCCTGATCAGGAGGGGGCTGTGGAGAATGGTTGGCTCAGTAATTACGAAGAACACTTGTTGATCTTGCAAAAGACAGGAGTTCAATTCCCAGCACCCATAAGGTGGCTCACAACTGTCCCAGGAAATCTCACAACCTATTCTACCCTCCACGGGTATCAACGTGCACATGGTAACCATGGTAACCATACTTACATGCAAACAAAACACTCAGACCTAGCTGAGCTGGAAGCACACGCCTCTAATACCAGCACTCAGGAAGCAGAGGCAGGCAGATCTCTCTATGAGTTCTAGGACAGCCTGGTCTACAGAGTTGCAGGACAGCTAGGCTACGTAAAGACATCCTGTCTCAAAAAATAAAATAAAATAAAATCTACTAAAACACCTAAAATAATAAAATAAATAAAAATTTAAAAAATTGTACTTGCTTTGGGTGTGGTGGCACAGACCTTTAGTGACAGCACTTGGGAGGCATAGGCTCTCTGTGAGTTCAAGGCCAACCTTATCTACATACTGGGTTCTGGACCAGCCGGAACTACATATGAGATGCTTTTTTGAAGAACAAAAACAAGAGCTGGAGAGATGGCTCAGTGGTTAAGAGCACGAACTACTCTTCCAGAGGTCCTGAGTTCAAATCCCAGCAACCAGATCTGAAGACCTCTTCTGGTGAGTCTGAAGAGAGCAAAGGCGGTGTATTCATAAAATAAATAAATAAGGGCTGGTGAGATGGCTCAGTGGGTAAGAGCACCCAACTGCTCTTCCGAAGGTCTGGAGTTCAAATCCCAGCAACCACATGGTGGCTCATAACCATCCGTAACAAGATCTGACGCCCTCTTCTGGTGTGTCTGAAGACAGCTACAGTGTACTTACATATAATAAATAAATAAATCTTAAAAAAAAAAAAAAAAAAAAAAAAAAAAAAAAAAAAAGTAGGANNGGNNNAAAAANACCCCCCCNACCCCNAAAAAAAAAAAAAAAAAAAAAAAAAAGTAGGACGAAAACAAAACCCAATAAAATCACCTGCACGCCTTTAAACCCAGCACTCCGGAGGCAGAAGCAAACCATCTCTGCTCAGATTAATTTAGCCATTTGGGGCCAGCAAGATGACACAAATGCCTTGCCACCAAGCCTATTGACCTGAGTTTGATCCCCAGGACCCACATAGTAAAGGAAAAGAAACGAAGTCTGCAAGTTGTCCTCTGACCCTCATATGCAAGTGTATCATATGTTATCATATGTACATGCACATGCAAGAAATAACCTAGTAATTTTTTTAGTTTTTTCTTTTCTTTTTTTTTTTTTTTTTTTTTTTTTTGGTTTTTTTCGAGACAGGGTTTCTCTGAATAGCCCTGGCTGTCCTGGAACTCACTTTGTAGACCAGGCTGGCCTCGGACTCAGAAATCCACCTGCCTCTGCCTCCCAAGTGCTGGGATTAAAGGCATGCGCCACCATACCCAGCCTTCAATTTTTTTTTTATGCATAATACACCAGGCTTAATGTCTATGTACGGTGCTAAAACCTTTTTGTTCTGGTGTGTGTGTGGTGTGTATATGTGTAATGTGTGTGTGTGTGTGTGTGTGTGTGTGTGTGTGTGTGTGTGTTTCATTTGTCAAGGTTGAAACTTACCTTTAAGGTCAGGCATGGTAGTGCAAGTCTTTAATGCCACCACTTGGGAGGCAGAAGCCAAAGGATCATTGTGAGTTTGAGACCAGCCTGGTCTATAGAACAAGTTCCAGGGCAGCCAGGGCTTTAGTTCAAAGCCAGGGCTGGACAGATGGCTCAGTGGTTAAGAGCACTGGCTGCACCCACATGGCAGCTCACAACCATCTGCAACTCCAGTTCCAGGGCATCAGTGTTAGCATTGCATGCACACACCACAGAGACACACATGCAGACAAAACACCATGCAAACAAAATAATGAATGGGTTTTTAAAAAAAATGCAGCCAGGCATGGTAGGGCACACCTTTAATCCCCAGCACTTGGGACGCAGAGGCAGGCGAATTTCTGAGTTCGAGTCCAGCCTGGTCTACAGAGTGAGTTCCAGGAGAGCCAGGGATACACAGAGAAACCCTGTCTCAAAAAAGAAGAAGAAGAAGAAGAAGAAGAAAAAAAAAAAAAAAAAAAAAAAAAAAAAAANAAAAAAAAAAAAAAAAAAAAAAAAAAAAAAAAAACCAACAACAAACAAAAAAAAACTAATAAAATTTTTTAAAAAGCTTAAAAACTAAAAGGAAAGAAAAAAAAGTTCAAGGCTGGCCTGGTCTCCACCAGAAGACCCTATCATAGAAACCGAAGCAGGAAAGATCAGAGAGTTAACTTTTAGAGAATCTGAGTGAGAAACGACGAGCGTCTTGCTTGACAGAGTGGTTCTGGAAATGAGGAGAAAGAATGAAATTCGAGAAATGTAAGCAGTTCTATCTCTCTCTTGTTTGAATCCGGGGATTGATAAATGTCTCTGCTTAGTGAGCGCTGCACTGTTTTCTTTTTTCCCCTCAGAGTCTCAGAATCCTTTGTATGGGAGCCCAGGGCTCGAAGCAGATCCTGTTTCGGCAGTGACTGAGGCTTCCAACTTTCAGGACCTCTGCCTAGGAACCCGTGCCAGCTGCCTGCCCTTCGGTTTTAGGTTTAACTTCACAAGCAGTCTTTCCAACGGCATGGTGGCTTTCTCTCCTTTTATATGACAGATGTGGTTTCACAGGGCATCTAGAGGTTGCTTGGATTTGAAGTGAATACTTGGGGCAGGTGGGTAGCTATTCTAATTTGGAAACTGAAACAGCAACTCTGATAGAAGAAGTAAAGTGTTTGGAGTCAAAAGACTGGAGTTTTAACACTTGACTCCACCACACTTTACCAAGGCACATTTAAGGCAAGACACTATCTCCCCGAGAGTTAGCACACGTGTGTGTGCGCACGCGTGTAAGCACGCTCACACACACACACACACACACACACACACATACACGTGAGCTCTGAGCATCATGACAGTCAGTAGTCTGTACCTCATGATGCAGAGCCGAGGTCAAACTAGAGGAAAATTTTGAAAGAAAAAAATATATATAGTTTTTAAATGTCTTACAGATAGATATTTTTTTAATTAATTTATTATATGTAAGTACACGTAGCTGTCTTCAGACACTCCAGTAGAGGGCATCAGATCTCATTACGAATGGTTGTGAGCCACCATGTGGTTGCTGGGATTTGAACTCAAGACCTTCAGAAGAGCAGTCAGAGCTCTTAACCACTGTGCCATCTCTCCAGCCCCCAAATTTTATATTTTTTAACAATGCAATGCTAGGAGGCAGGTGGGTTTCCAAGTTCAAAGTTAGTCTGGTTTATGGAGTGAGTTCCAGGACAGCCAGGGCTACACAGAGATGAAACAAAACAAAACAAACAAACAAAATCCAAAACAACAACAACACAAGAAGCAATCCAAACCCCAAAAAGTGGGGAGACAGAAAAAAAAAGACCAAAATAAAATAAAATTAAAATTAAAACAAAAGCCAGGCGGTGGTGGCACACACCTTTAATCCCAGCACTTGGGAGGCAGAGGCAGGCGGATTTCTGAGTTCGAGGCCAGCCTGGTCTACAGAGTGAGTTCCAGGGAATGGGGTGTGTGAAGATAGCTCATTCACCAGGCCTAGAGACGACTTGTTTTGTTTTCCAAAACCTAAAGAAGAGACTCTTAATTCCCTCAAGTTGTCCCTTGACTTTCATATGGGTGGCACACACAAGACAAACCAACCAACCAACCAACCAAATAAATAAATGTAAAACACAAAACCAAGAACCCCAGGCCTGGGATAGGATGCATTTAGACCCAGACCCTGGCCTAGCATGCTTGGAGCCCTGGATTCTCCCTGGAGCACATAAGCCTGCTCAGCCAGCATGACATTAGTCTCAGCATTCCCTGCAAGGGCAAGGCTAACCTGGGCTACCTAGGGAGTTCCTGGACAGCCAGGGAAACACAGAGAGATCCTGAATCAAGGAGCCCAGGCAGGTTAATGCACCTGCAGTCCTAACATTTGAGGGATGAGTTCAAGGCCACCCTCCGGGAGGAGGGGAGGTTGAGGATTGCAGGCCAGTCTGTCAGGAGACCATATGTCAAACAACAACAAGAAAGAAGCCCAAATAGCAAACATCTATTTCTGTGTCTTTAATTCATTTGAATTAGCCTCAGTCAGTATCTCTTGCCAGAAAATGTCAATGAACTTTTTTTTTTTTTTTTAAATCCTAGGATGTTTATTACAAAGGTAAACCCTGATCCTTGAGATGGGCTTATCGGTAGGATTTCTGGTATCGGGCACGGGCACCAGGACCTCCAAACTTTTTGGATTCGCAGCGACGTGGGTCAGCTACAAGCAGGGTCCGATCNTACTGGATGAGGATATCTTTGATCTCCTTCTTAGAGGNTTCATCCACATATTTTTGGTAATAAGCCACCAGGGCCTTTGAGATGGACTGTCNGATGGCATAAATTTGGGCCACATGACCACCACCCTTCACANGGACCCGGATATCCACACCAGCAAATCGCTCCTTGCCCAGAAGCAAAACAGGCTCCAGTAACTTGTACAGCAGCGTGCGCGGCTCGATCATCTCCAGCGGGCGTCCGTTCACCTTGATGAGCCCATTTCCCCGCTTGCGGTGGGTCACAGCTGTGGCTGTCTTCTTGCCTCTGAAGACCTGCACGGACTGCAGCGGACCCTTGGACTGCATAGCTCCGAGCACGAGCACGAGCTCCTCACCGCACCGCCACCGGAAAAGGGGTCAATGAACTTTTTGATGTTTGGTTTTGTGTGTGGACTTGTGTGTGAGTGCATGTGTGTGATTGCATGGGCTTGCACGGGTGTGAGTGCACACATGTGCCATGAAGCAGGAGGACCTCAGAGGGTGCTGTGCCTCAGATGCCACCCACCCTGTTGACTGATACAGTCTCTCATTGGCCTGAAGGTCATCAAATAGGCTTACTGACCACAGTCCCTGGTGCCTGTCTGTCTGCCTGCCCAGTGCTGGATCGATGATGTGCGTGCACCACCATGCCTGTGACAAGTGTGCACCACCTTTCCCATGATAAGTGTGTACCACTATGCCTGTCCTTTTATACATGGGTTCTACGTGGGTTCTGGGGATTCCTGTTGGTGCAGCAAGCTCTTTGTGGACTGAGCCACAGCCTTGGTCTTGGGTTTGTTTGCTGTTTTGATTTCTTCTCACTTTGAAGCCCATGTTGACCTTGAACTGGAAGCAATCCTCCAGCCTCAGTCCACAGAGAGGTGAAGGCTCAGCTCTGTATCACCCCTGACTCTGCAATGACATTCTTTTCTCTTTTAAAGATTTATTTATTTTATGTATATGAGTACACTGTAGCTGTCTTCAGACACACCAGAAGAGGGCATCAGATCCCATTACAGATGGTTGTGAGTCATCATGTGGTTGCTGGGATTTGAACTCAGGATCTCTGGAAGAACAGACAGTGCACTTAACCGCTGAGCCATCTCTCCAGCCCTTTAATTTTTTTCTTTCCCCCCTTTTGGAGACATGGTCCCACGTATTATAGGCTGGCCTCAAGCTTGCTCTGATCCTCCTGTCTCTGCAGCCCCAGTGCTGGGAAAACAGGTCTGAACCACAATGTCTGGTTTTAGGCCATGCTGGGAATCGAACCAAGGGCTTCCTACGTGCTACTTAAGCATCCTATCACATGAGTTACAACCACAGCCTTCCCTTTGCTTGGCCTGGACCTGGCTGTGTAGACTGGCTGGCCTCGAACTCAAAGCTACCCTTCTGCTTCTGCCTCGCAAGTGCTGGGATCGCAGGGTGAGACTGCAAGCTGGGTAAACATTCCCTTCTGATATGAACATTTCCACCGAGGCTTAAAGGCTTCATAGCTTTAATGAGTAACTGTCAGCGGGAACCTAGAGAGATGGCTCTGTTTACAAATAGATTTACAACAGATTTAGGCACCTGGTTAACACATCCAGAGTCATAGCCCACGATCTGAGAGGCACTAAAGCAGTTAGTTATCTGGAATTCTCTTATCTCAGATAAGTGCACAGTTCAGCTTGCCTGCCTCCTCACCTCCTTCAGAAACACATGCCTGTCCCTTTTACACTGAGACTGTTTATTTCTATCTCTCTCTCTGTAGCCCAGGCTGGCCTCAGACTCAGGGATCTGCTCTGTCTCTGGCGCGCTCAGAATAAAGGAGTGAGCCATTCAAACTTGATCTTATCCAATTTAATTTTTTGTTTTGTTTTGTTTAAAAGATTTATTTATTACATGTAAGTACACTGTAGCTATCTTCAGACACTCCAGAAGAGGGCATCACATCTTGTTACAGATGGTTGTGAGCCACCATGTGGTTGCTGGGATTTGAACTCCGGACCTTCGGAAGAGCAGTCGGGTGCTCTTACCCACTGAGCCATCTCACCAGCTCCCTAATTTAATTTTTTAAACCTTTACTTTTACTAATGTGTATGTGTGGGTCCGTGCCTGTTTGCGACACCTAAGTGTGCCCATGAAGGTCAGAAGCAGCTTTTGAGTTACAGGTAGCTGGAGCCATTCAGTGTGACCACTGGGAACTGAACTTGGGTCCTGTGAAAGATCAGCGGAGTGATCCTCATCTCTGAACCCTCCCAACTCCTCCCATCTGCCCCTTTTTAAGACAGGGACTTGTTCTTATTCTAGGCTAGCCTTGGGTTTTGTAGCACAGGCTGGCTTTAAAGTCACAGCAATTCTGTCTTAAGCTCTCTCAATAAAAACAAAGGAATAAATAAACAACTGTAAGTGAACTGACCTTTCTTCCAACTCTGAGCAAGTAGGAACCTCTTGGTCACTGTCACTTCCCTGAGGACATAGAGTGTGGGAGGATGCAGAGCACCCTACAGTGCCATCTACAGGATGACTTGCTCTCCCCAAACCCTGACTCTGGGCAGCTTGCCTGTCAAGTGATGCTAGAGTCATTGAGATGACCCTCTCCTCTCCATCTAGTCCTCTCTGAAGCACAGGTGCCCTGGAGGGGATCACAACTTAGCCCATCATTTAGCACTGGCGCTAGATGCAGGAAATGCGTGAAGACTCAGTTTACTAATTTTGTAGTTGGGCCTAGGCCACAATCAGACCAATGCTTTCACAAGCAGAACTCTGCTGGCTTCTAAACACCATTCCAGAAATGCGGAAGAACGAACCCACTGGTGCAGGAGTATGGGGCAGGATTCTGCTTCAGCTACCTATAGTTCTATCTACTCCATCTGTGCACCTGCAGTGACCAGGAATTTTCAATTTTCACACACACACACACACACACACACACACACACACACACACACACACACCCTTATATGATGGTACAATGGTACAGAAGGAGAAACAGGCTACCTGCCTCCTGACTGTGCCTTAGGGCAGGCTGGGTTGTGGAGTGCTCTGGTAAGGTCATTCATGTGGTACAAGTGAGTTCTTCCTTTCCTCCCTCTCCTTCCTTTCACCCTCCCTAGGGGGAATCCAGGGGTAGAGCTTCTTTTTTCTTCTTCTTCCTCCTCCTCCCCTTCCTCTTCCTCCTCCTCCTCCTCTTCTTTGAGTCACAGTTTCTCTATGTTGTCCTGGCTGTGCTGGAACTTGATATTTAGAGCAGACTGATCTCAGACTTACATAGACCCACCTGCCTCTGCCTCCTGAGTGCCAGAATTAATGGTGTGTGCCACTACTACCCTACACAGTGCCTCATTTTTGCTGAGCATACAGGACCACTGAACCCTACTTCCAGCTGATGTGATATACTCATGTAGTTTGAATGCAGATGTTTATACCAAAGCTGTGCCAACTCAGTGTGCTCCGATTCTCTAACTCTGACTAGATGACTTTCTTGGGGTTTACACACACAAAAAAGATACAGACTCCTGGCTGGGTCCCACTTTATAAAATGGAATCTCAGGGAGGTAATATCTGCTCTTTCTGGTCCATGGTTTTGGTTTTTTTTTTTTTTTTTTTTTGAAGTTGGGTCTCTGTGCAAAGCCAAGTATAGAAGTCACCAACCTCCTACCCCCACACTCAGTGGCTGTCATGAATGGAGGAACCTTTGTGAGTGACCGCAGATAGCACACGCTTTCTGACCTAGCCATATGCACCTTATAGTTTATCTGGCAAGGTAGAACTAAGATGTGCATTACCAAAGTGGGGTTAACAAGCTGGTTAAGCACTTTCCAGCATCCATTGCCCTCACAGAACCCACAGGACAGCTAGTTTAACTCCAGCTCCAGGGGCTCCAGGGGCTTTCTGGGGCTTCTATGGACAACTGGATTCATGTACATACTCTCCCTCACAGACAAACACAGATGAGTACAAATACATTTTTAGAGCTGGAGAAATGGCTCAGTGGGTAAGAGCACAGACTGCTCTTCTGAAGGTCCTGAGTTCAAATCCCAGCAACCACATGGTGGCTCACAACCATCCATAATGAGGTCTGATGCCCTCTTCTGGTGTGTCTTAAGACAGCTACAGTGTACTCACATATAATAACAAATAAATCTAAAAATAAAAATAAAAGAATATAAAAAAAATAAAAGAATAAATTTTTAGCTAGACATAAGTGGTGCACATTTTCAATCCCAGCACTCAGGAGGCAGAAACAGCTGGATTCCCTAACCAGGTCAGACTAGCCTGGTCTACAGAGTGAGTTCCAGGACCTGGGCTATACAGAGGAACCCTGCTTTGAAAACAAAACAAAACAAAAAAAAAAAACAAAAAAGAAAAAAATCAAAATAACAAAGCAAAGCAAAGCAAACAACAGCTTGCTCCATTGTTACCAAGGGAAGGAAGGAAGAAAAACATGCTGAGGAAGACTAAAAGGAAGAAATGAGACACTGGCGGTACTCAGGTTCAGACAGGATTTGAGTGGAGGCGAACAGAGCACTGGAAGGGAGCACGCCGAGGAAGTCAGCAGGGAATGGCAAAGGATTTGGAGGCAGAGACAGAGCAGCATGTTCTGAGAACAACGCGTCTTGCCAAATTTGAATATGTACTAATGAGCAGTTCAAAATAGGGATTGGTGCAGCCAGATTATATAAGGTTTAAGAAGTCAGGCAGAGGAACTCAACCTGCCCGAGGTGGGAAAACAGGAAGTAAGTCGAGCCACTGAGCAGACTGCAAGAGGCAGCAGGGGCGGACTGTGCAGCATAACGGAGACAGAAACCTACCGCTTGCTTTTGGCTGAACTCTCCAGAGGGTAAAGGCCAGCCTCTGAGGGTCTGTGGAAGGCTGCCCGAGTCTGGCTTCCCATGTGACACCAATGCCACCTTCCCCAGTGTCACACAAGTTCTCTGTGCCTCTTCCGACTGAAGTCAGCAAGAAGGTTCCCAGGGAGGCTGAGCATGGTTTAGAGCCATACTTGCCTCTAAGCTAGGAGCCCGTCTGAGGCTCAGGAAACCCTGGCTGTTCTAAATCTTGAGCTCAGTATTGGTCTGGAAATTCCCCATGATTCAGGAAGCAGTGAGACCACACTGAACACTTTCTGAATGTGTTCTTTCCAATTCTTCTGGTAACCTGACTTGTAAACTATGATCCTTTAGGAAGCCACTGAAGGACACACTGGATACATACCTGATGAGGTAAATCTCTCCTTACTTTTCTGATTGTCTGAGAGCTACAAGACAGGACATTTCAGAAGCCAGCGCTGGAGCCAGAGAGACAGGCTCCTGGGTGATTGAAGGTTTTCTGGTTTCAAATTAGACAGAAAACCAAATTAGCAAATTAATTGTTGGATGTGTTTCCTGGGCTCTCCATCAGCTGCTGCAGGACCAGTAGCCAATGAAAGACCGTTTCTGGCTGCCCCAGAGAGGGGGCAGGGTTCAGAATCAGGTTCTGCCAGCTTCCAAGTGTCAGACATGTTAATTTTAAATTACTTTTGTACAGCCTGGTGTCAAAATGATTAAAGCATGAAGAAGAAGGAAAAAAAAAAAAAAAAAACAGGAAGGAGAGAGAAGTGAAGTGGCTTACCTTGCATCAGCACCAGGGACCGTCAGAGCCCTATTCCAGGGGTTTCTTTCTCTAAGATAAACCAGGACTAAGTTAATGCCCTTCAGCGAACACCTAAAATGGAGGAAGGGAGGTGTGTGGTAGTCACTATTTCTATAAAGCAGTCTGCATCACTTGAGTGAACTTGCTGTCATCCCCTATGAAACCATATTCTGATCAGAATAGGCTAAGTATATTCTATATTTAAAATATCAAATAGCTGGGTGTGGTGGCGCATGCCTTTAGTCCCAGCACTTGGGAGGCAGAGGCAGGTGGATTTCTGAGTCAAGGCCAGCCTGGTCTACAGAGTGAGTTCCAGGACAGCCAGGGCTACACAGAGAAACCCTGTCTCAAAATAAACCAAAACAAACAAACAAAAAAAAATCAAATAACATCAAGATATAATTTTGCTTGCCTAGCATTAAAAGGCATTGGGTTATTTTTTAAGTATTGGAGGAAAAAAAAGTGTATCAAATAATCTCCACAAAAAAAGATTGCCATAAGGGCTGCTGCTGCTCCTGTTTACAGATGGGGGAAATGGGGCTTAGATAAGTAAAGTTGGTCCTGAGCATGGTGGTACATGCCTGTAATCCTAGCATATGAAAAGTATGAGCAAGAGCTCAGCTACATAGCAGGCTGGAGGCTAGAGGGGGCTACATGTAACCCTTTCTCAAAAAGAGCGATGCAGAGATGCCTCAGCAGTCGGGAATACTTGCTGCTCTTTCAAAGTACCACATGGACCACAGCTTTCAGCTCCAGATCTAAATCCGATGCTCTCTTAAGACTCTGCAAGCGCCAGGCATGGTGGCCCACACCTTTAATCCCAGCACTCGGGAGGCAGAGGCAGGCAGATTTCTGAGTTTGAGTTCGAAGCCAGCCTGGTCTACAAAGTGAGTTCCAGGACAGCCAGGGCTACACAGAGAAACCCTGTCTTAAAAAAAAAAAAAAAAAAAAAAAAAGACTCTGCAAGCATCTTCATGCACACACACACACACACACACACACACACTAACAACAACAATAATAATATAATAGTAATATAGATTTAAATATAAAACATGTGTTTCATTGTGCATTCCTGACTGGCCTGGAACTCACTGTATAAATCAGACTAGCTTCAAACTTGCATAGATCTGCCTGCCTCTGCTTCCTGAATTACAAAATTAAACCAGGTGTTGCCCACACTTGGCAACATCTGGGGTTTCATATGGGTTGTGGAAGTTAAACACATTCCTCGTGCTTGAGAGCCCAAACTCTTTAATAACTGTGCTATTTCTCTATCCCATGCTATACAAATTTTAGGTGCACAAGAATATACTAAGCATGTCCAGTGATACAAGAGCCACCATTCAGAACATTATTGCTAATGTCAATAAAATGATGTAGAGAGAACACACCTCAGAACTGTCTGGATCTAATTTTAACATCTTAAAAGTTCTTTTGTTGTTTTGTTTTTTTCGAGACAGGGTTTCTCTGTGTAGCCCTGGCTGTCCTGGAACTACTCACTTTGTAGACCAGGCTGGCCTCGAACTCAGAAATCCACCTGCCTCTGCTTCCCAAGTGCTGGGATTAAAGGCGTGTGCCACCACCACCCGGCTTAAAAAGTTCTTTATTGAGAACGTCTATACTTTGCTTGTTTTTAATATGTATTATTTTATATTTTTAAATATTTTGTATTATAAAAATATTATTATTTAATGTACATGCATGAGTGCCTGCATATAGGTATGTGAATCAGGTTCATGACTGGTGTCCAAAGAGGACCAGGATTGGATCCCCTGGAACTGAAGTTACAAGTGGTTGTGAACCACCATGGGTGCTGGGGAAAGAACCATGTTCTCTGCAAGTGCTCTTTTTTTTTTTTTTTTTTTGTTGTTTTTACTTATTATATTTAAGTACACTGTAGCTGTCTTCAGACACTCCAGAAGAGAGCGTCAGATCTTGTTACAGATGGTTATGAGCCACCATGTGGTTGCTGGGATTTGAACTCTGGACCTTCGGAAGAGCAGCCGGGTGCTCTTACCCACTGAGCCATCTCACCAGCCCGCAAGTGCTCTTTACAGAGTCATCTCTCCAGCTCAGCCATGCCTGCCTACTTTTGTTTGATTTTTCCCCCAAAGTAAAATAACTTGGGGGACTGAGGACAAATGTGACTTGGTAGAATGCTTGCCTAGGCCGGGCGTGGTGGCACACGCCTTTAATCCCAGCACTCGGAAGGCAGAGGCAGGCGGATTTCTGAGTTCGAGGCCAGCCTGGTCTACAAAGTGAGTTCCAGGACAGCCAGGGCTACACAGAAAAACCCTGTCTCGAAAAAAACAAAAACAAAAACAAAAAAAGAAAAAGAAAACAAAACAAAACAAAACAAAAACCAAAACAAACAAACAAACAAAGAATGCTTGCCTAGGCTATCTCTCAGGGTGATCGAAGCCAGCAGGGACTACACAGCAAGGCCTGCCCTCAAAATATAAGTAAACCTATAAGCAGGGGCTGGTGAGATGGCTCAGTGGGTAAGAGCACCCGACTGCTCTTCCGAAGGTCCAGAGATCAAATCCCAGCAACCACATGGTGGCTCATAACCATCCATAACAAGATCTGATGCCCTCTTCTGGAGTGTCTGAAGATAGCTACAGTGTACTTATATATAATAAATAATAAATCTTTAAAAAAAAAAAAACAAACCAATAAGCAGATCAGATAATCGCTCCGGTAAATTCAGACATAGTGAACCACCTATAGGTGGTTATGGTAGTAGCATCTATTACAGTAACCCAGCACTGGGGAAGGAAACAAGCAGGGAAGTTCAAGGACAACCTGAATTCTATAGCATGAGACTTTTTCTTTTGGGGGTATCGGGGTTGTTTTTGTTTTTCCAGACAGGGTTTCTCTGTCCTTTCTCTGCCTTATCTGTACTGGTACTCACTTTATAGACCAGGCTAGCCTGGAACTCACAGAGATCTACCTGCCTCTGCCTCATGAGTGCTGGGATTGAATTCTGTGCCACTGCCTGACTTGGTCCCACAAGAGTCTCTTCAGAAATGCCAAAAGGTGGGGCTATGGGTCTGTGGCAGAGTGCTCGCCATGCTTGTGCAAAGTCTTGGCCTCATCTCCAGCATCACAAGAGAACTGTGGAGAGCAAAAGCAACCCTGAGTTTCAGGAATGCATTATCTGCAGACTTTTAGATAGTGCTAACACCTGTGCTTTCCAACAAACTGATGGGACAGGTTATACTATTCTCCCACTTTATTCTGGGATACCGTATCCCAAATAATGGCACAGTGTCACCCAGACCCATGATAATGAACATTTCCAGTGCCACCAGACACAGATTTTGTTCCATTCTAAGGTGGCCAAGCTTATATTTATAGGACCTACCCATATTCTAAGCTAAAATATATGCCTAAAGTTCCTACCCATCTGTTCTAAGGTCTTGCTACAGCTCACCCAGGACAAGTCTACTCCCTTTGTAAAACAAAGCAAAAGAAAAAGCCCCCCCCCCAAAAAAAAAAATCAAAACTTTTTTTTTTTTTTTTTTTTTTTTTGAGACAGGGTTCTTGGCCTGGAACTTTCTATGTAGACTGGGCTGGCCTCAAACTTGAGATCTTCTAGCCTCTGCCTCAATAGCACTGGGATTCTAGGTACGGAACAAGTCCAATTCTTGTTCCATCACTCAGAAGTCCAGCTTTCCTGATAAGCCAAGGGTTGAAACTTTCACCCTAATTTGGTTAACTGTTGTCATTATATTCTTTGTTTGTTTTGTTTTTTTTGTTTTTTTTTTTTGAGACAGGGTTTCTCTGTGTAGCCCTGGCTGTCCTGGAACTCACTCTGTAGACCAGGCTGGCCTCGAACTCAGAAATCTGCCTCCCTGCTCTCTGCCTCTTTAATCCCTACTGGGATTAAAGGCGAATGCCACCATACCTGGCTCTATGATATTCCTTAAAGGAAACCTCATTACTTAGGAATGGTGTAACCACGCGGAGTGCAGACTTTTCCCTGTTCCAGAAGCTGGGTTTCCATTAATCCAACCTAAGATGATTCTTGTTCCGGAGCCCTGTGTGGCGAGACAACCATCCCGACTCCTCAGCACCTTCCTTGCCTTGTGCAGGTTTTCGTTTATGTTCCTTCTGTGGCTCTGTTGTGACACACCCACATGTTTCTCTTCTGCACGACCTTGATCTCCATCCCTTGCACTGTATTACTGATGGTCCGAAGTGCACACATGCTACATTTATTTTCCTCTCACCTTCCACCACCCCTTCTTCCCACTTTCACTTCCTGACGCCTCCCTGGTCCACCATGAGTGTATCCACGCTGTTTTCCAGGCAGCCGCCCTCTTTTTATCAATTAGTAGGCATGTTCCAACATATCACTGTGCCACTGCCCAAATGTGTCGATCCTGGTTAGCACTCAGACTGCAGACGCTGACAGTCGGACGCTGGTTTCCAAGACACTAATCTGATTTGGGAACGCTTCCTCTAAGCACATCTCAAATTTCACTTCCTTGAAGTTCCAAGCAAAGACCTAGCCTAGCCTTGGAGCTGCTGCTCATACAGACAACACTCTCCATGGAAAGAGACGTGAATAGACACTGTTCATTCCGCCGACAGTTAAATGACGATCAGCCTGGGCGACAAGAAGCAGCTGGAAACAGCCTGGATTCAAATCCTAGAACTATTGTTCTCAGCCTGGGTGTTCCTGGTAACTGCTCCCATGCTAGAATGATCGAAGCAACTGTGGCCAACTCTTAGACCTGCTGTGAGCAGTTAAGTCACTCAGAGCATTCAGAACAGGGTCTAGCTCTCACATAGTTAAAACAGCCATTATTATTATTCCTTCGAGGTGTAAAAGGATTTAAAAGTGCGACAGAAATGAGAGGCTTTCCTGCTCGGGTCTTTGCAATCCTTGGTGTGGCAGTGGCTTTATAAGGAAGCGGACATTCTGAGGGAGACTCACGAGTCATTTGTGAATGAATGCCCTCAATCTGGGGCTAACAAGGAACAGGGGGCAATTGTTATTTAAGAGGAAGAGTAAAGGCCAGAAAACCAGAGCTGAGCCCCCCCCCCCCCTTTAGAGCTTCCTTTCCTGCCAACTGGAAACCAACAAAGCAGAGACAACACAACAAACTGGTGTCAGACAGAAATCAGCCAAGGTGGCTTCTAGCTGGACTTAACACAAGTGGGCTAAAAGGTTCAAGTCTCCCGATCTAAAGAGGAAGAAAAAAAGCAAGCAAGATCTCTCCTGTCCCTTCAAAACTTCCCTTTTAATTTCTTGGTCACAGCTGTTTAGAATGGAATTCTAGAAAATGCCAAGGGTCCCACAGACTTCTATACTTTGTGACATTGCATGGTTCGCGGGTAGACTATACTAACATATAAGAAATTAGTTTAGGTGTGTCAAATCACCTAAAAACACTAAGTAAATGGGAAGGGCCAGAACAAAGAGAGTATTTAAGCTGGTTTAACCGCATTCAACCTCACTGCTTAATCCTCTTCAGGGGTTCGCGTTAAACAACAAACTCAGTTTCTTGGCCTAAACCTTTCTTTCTTAAAAGAACACTTTCTTGCAAGTGTGATGTTTGTTTACGTCTTTTCAGTCCCAGGGGAAAGAAAAGAATTTACCTGACTGGGTTGCATTTTCGGACAATATCGACTAGAAAACGGAAAGAGAGGGCGATGGGTTATACAATTCTTGGAACTACTGAGGCATGGAAAGTGTGTGATTGTTCAGTCTCAGAAAAAGGCCAGTTACTGACACCCGGGTTGAGGACTTCATCCAGCAGCGCATTAAATAAGGCAGCGAGAGAAAGAATAAGGTGTAATTAAGCCGGTGCTGTTCGTGCCTGCTTACGGGGCCTGGCAGCAATTTGGTTGAACACCCTTCATCTTGAGAAATTTATAATTTGGCAGTAAGTTGGCAGGAACCCAGTTCAATATTGCAAAATCTGGGAAATGTCGAAACGTGGCTGGCTCACTGAACTTTTCCGGGGTCTTTCGAATTATTACTATTTTTTTTTTCTCCTCTCGGATTCAGAGAGCAGCGTGCCTCTTCAGAGAAGGCCACGAGGTATTTGTTTTTTTTTTTAAAGCACAAAGTCAAGCAAACTTTCCTGACTCCGACCTTTGTGTGCACACCGGGGGAAGAGAAGGGTTTCGACTGCTAACGCCGAGCTCGCGCGGTTGATAGCCCTTTAAAAAAAAAAAAAAAAAAAAAAAAAAACCAACCCCAACACCCCCCAACCAGTACTTGGGTTTCCGGAGTGCGAGCCACGCCACGCTTCGCCCCAACCCCACTCCCCGTTGTTTTGAAAAAGTCCGAGAGAGGTCGCCAGGCTGTGACATGTGGCCAACTCTGGCTGCCTGGGGCCGAGTTGCGCCAACCGGTTTCTCGCAAAGTGGCTGCGAGTTCCCCTGACGGGAAACCGGCCGCTGCTAGCCCGTCCCGGGTCCGCTTCCCACGGAAACGGCGCCCCCCGACGCCTCCGTCGAGGGCGCGGCGAGCGGCAGGGGGCAGCAGCGGGAAGCCGTTGTTCTGCAGGCGGGGTGGGGCGGGAAGCGCCCCCCACCTCGGCTTCCGCGCCCTCCCCTCCCCTCCCCCCGCGCCCTCCCCTCGGCAGCGAGGAGGGCGGGGACGCCGAGCCCTCCCCCGGGGAGGAGGGGGCCAGCGCGGCGCGCTCCCCTCCCCCCGGCCGCTTCTCCTGGCGCCCCGAGGCGGGAGTTTCCAGGAAGAGCTCTGAGCGCGGCCGCACCACCGGGCGCACGGACACGTTAAGTAGTTCCTCCGCGCGTCCTCCCTGCGAGGCCGCGCCCCAGCCGCCAGGGCCGGCCCGGGTCGGAACCCTGGAGAGACAGGGAGTGGAAGCCCGGCCGCGGGGACCTGAGGGCCCGGAGGTCGCCGGGGCCACTTTCCGTCCCCGGGGGAGAATGTGAGGGGGTGGTACAACGAGTTCCGGCCGCGGGCTCGGGCGCGCCCGGTGGAGTGAAGCGCCGCGCGCTCGGAGCGCTCACAGAGTTAAAGTGGGCGGGAAAACCCGGAGCGGACTCCTCGGTAGCTCGCCCAAGCCCGCCCGCCCCGCTCTTCGTGGGGGAGGGGACGGGGACGGCAGGAGTCTCCGTCCCGGGCTCCCGAACCTCCCACCCACTCCCACGGAAGAAACAGGTGTCCGCCCGTCCCCTCCGGGGGCCCCCCCGCAGGCCTCGCGGGGCCGGGTGGCGCGGGGAGGGCGGGCCGGCCCCTCCTCTGCCAGCGTGCGCACCGTCGGGGCCGGGCGCGCGGTGGCGGCGAACCTCCGGAGCCGGCGGGCGGGAGGAGCGCGGCGCGCATGCGTGCGGTGGGAGCGCGCGTCCCGCCCCTTGCCCGAGCGACTCCGCTCCTCCCCTCCCCCCACGTCCCTCGGCCGCCACCTCCGAGGCTCCCCCGCAGCCCGCGCGCTCTCCTCGGGGGAGGTGGCCGGTCCTGCCCGTCCAGTGACTAGAACCCCTTCACCCCAGTTTCGCCCCGCCCCCGCCGAGCTCCGGTACAAACTCCGCTGCCAAGGGCTCGGCTTTCGCATTCCCGCCTCCGCCCTCCCTCTCGCCCTCCCAAGCCTAGAGCACTTCCTGCAAACTGCCGGGCTGCGCCGCCACCGCCGCCGCCGCCGCCGCTGCTGCTTTCCTTTTCGGGCGCGGCACCACCCTGTACCCCGGCTCCCTCTACTTAGCTTGCTCCATTTTACAGATGGGGGACTCAAGGTCGACCCCTGGAGTTTTGTTTTGTTTTTTCCCCCAAATGAAGCACGGGAACTGCCGTACTGGAAGGGTAAACCTCGACTTTCCACAATTTAAGCTACTTCAAGCTGCAGTTCTAACCCCCCTGGGACCCTGCTGTCCCCTCTGGTCGATAGCAGCCCAGTTGACACGTGCCAGTGAAGCAGGTGACCCCAAGTCATGTCAGAAAGACGTAATAGAGGAGAGGCAAGTTATTTGACAAATATTGTTTGTTTGTTTGCTTTTTGTGGCAGCTTAGCCCAGGGGCCGCCTCGAATTCTAACTCAGAAAGACCTTGGGTTACTGATCCTGCCTCCATGTCCCTTATGCCTGGAATCCAAATATGGGGGTCTCGTGCTTGCTAACAACCGAACTACCACCCCCCCCCCGCATTTAGTCATTTAAAAACATACTCTGGCCAGGCAGTGGTGGT
Organism: Mus pahari; assembly: GCF_900095145.1. NCBI lineage: Eukaryota > Metazoa > Chordata > Mammalia > Rodentia > Muridae > Mus > Mus pahari. The sequence goes on along the minus strand of NC_034595.1, from coordinate 84,775,529 downwards.
GCATACCTTTAATCCCAGCAGTACGCAGATTTCTTTTCTTTTTTTTTTTTTTTTTTGGCTTTTTCAAGACGGTTTCTCTGTATAGCTCTGGCTGTCCTGGAACTCACTCTGTAGACCAGGCTGACCTCGAACTCAGAAATCCTCCTGCCTCTGCCTCCCAAGCGCTGGGATCAAAGGAGTGTGCCACCACTGCCCAGTAGTTTTTGAAAACACTTTTAAAGAATGTGGTGCTGGAGAGATGGCTCAGTGGTCATGAGTTCAAATCGCAGCAACCACATGGTGGCTCACAGTCATGAGATCTGATGCCCTTTTCTGGTGCATCTGAAGACAGCTACAGTGTACTTAGATATAATAATAAATAAATAAAAATAAAGAACATACTCCCCAACAACATAAATCACACCATTTGAGAGAGGTATAGCCTCCAGATGTGGCTCAAGCTAACCTTGAACTCATGATCCTACTGCCTCAGCCACCACATCTGGCTCTATTTTATCTTTTTTGTTTTTTTTTTTTTTTTAAGATTTATTTATTTATTATATGTAAGAACACTGTAGCTGTCTTCAGACACTCCAGAAGAGGGCGTCAGATCTTATTACGGATGGTTATGAGCCACCATGTGGTTGCTGGGATTTGAACTCTGGACCTTTGGAAGAGCAGTTGGGTGCTCTTACCCACTGAGCCATCTTACCAGCCCCCTCCTTTTTTTTTTTTTTTTTTTTAAAGACAGGGTTTCTCTGTATAGCCCTGGCTGTCCTGGAACTCACTTTGTAGACCAGGTTGGCATCGAACTCAGAAATCCACCTGTCTCTGCCTCCCGAGTGCTGGGATTAAAGGCGTGCGCCACCACGCCCAGCCCAGGCTCTATTTTATCTTAAGAGGTAACTTTTCTGTTAGTACTGTTGGTCTTATGTTCTGGGACACTCCCATGTCCCTAGTGTCAGTTCTTCCTTGGGCTTCAGACTCTAATTATAGTTAACGCATGTCTTTTAAGAGATTTTCAAGAAAATTGATGAAAGCCAAGAGAATCCTGAAAACAGTAGCTCTGTAACTTTATTGTGGGACATAAACTTAAAAGCTCTATCAGGAATTTACTTATTTACTCTGTGTGTGTGTGTGTGTGTGTGTGTGTGTGTGTGTGTTGTGTGAAGGTCAGAGGACAACCTGTAGGAATCTTTCTATCTACCATGTGGGTTCTTGGGAATTTAACTCTGGTTATTGGGTCTTTCCCTGCTGAGCCATCTGTCTGTCCCATAACCAGAAATTTAAGGGAACAGAAGACTTATGTTGTACTTTACATATTTAAGGATTTGTCATTTCCATTTAACTGTTTTGAGGGTTTCATTTCGAACATTGTAAATATGGAGCTGTTTTGGGTCAGTATTGTTTTGTTTTATCTTTTCCTCCCACAAGACAGGGTTTCTCTATGTACCCCTGGCTGCCCTGGAACTCAAAAACATCCACCCTAGTGTTGAGATTAAAGGCATGAACCACCGTATTTTCTTGAGACAGGGTCTCCCGCTGAACCTAAAGTTTGCCAATTCAACTAGATTGGCTGGTCAGGCAAGTCCCTAGAATCTTTCTGTCTCTGCCTCTCTGTTGGAATTACAAAAACTAAGTCAAATTCATAACAGTGCCCCTCCAGCCTCTGGGCGCTGCAATTACAAATGAGGACTTCCATGGCCAGCTAAGAAACTCAAACTACTTTTTGGCCAATTTCAAAAGCTGTATGTTCTTATGACTGCGGACATTACAGCTGCTTACCACCATGCCTGGGATCTGGTGATTTTACAGGGCTCTGAAGATTCTATCGGGCTTCTGCTCGGTCTTCAGAGTCTGCTGTTGGATACTAGTCTGCAAGCCCATGCTCTCAGGGTCTGTGCTGAAGATAGTGTAACTAGGTTTTCGTCTCAAATCTATTTCATTTCTAACATTTAAATTCAGAAGTTAAATTGGAAGAATGTCAAGAACATTGTCGTTCTTAAGTAAAATGAAAAAATTACATATGGAAAATGTATTACTTGTGATTGGATCGAGGGATAATTTCCAGAGCTCTTGTATGTTATTGCATTGATACCCAACCTACAACAGTGTCTCAGAGACATTGGAGTCATTTTGCTATGCTTTAGGCCGCACACTGAACCAGGAGAACGGGCACTCTGTGACTCCTGAGGGGAATCACATTATAAGACTAAAGAGGCTCCTGTCTGCAGCTTCACTGCTCTAGAGACTGAAGCAGGAATATTGTCAGGGGTCAAGCTTAGCCTGTGCTACACAGCAAGCTTCAGAGTGAAGTTCCCAAAAGGAAAGGGATGCAAGGGAGGGGCAGTGAGATGGCTCCTTTCTGCCAATCGGGAAAAGCAGAGTTGGATCCCGGGAACCCACAGATGCAAGAAGCCCAAGTCCTGCAAGTTGTCCTCCGACCACCACTTGTGTGTTGTAGTACATGTACACACTCACACTACACACACACACACAAAATAAATTAGAGAACTAGGGCTCAGTTGACATAGCTTACCACCCAAGCAGGTGAATTCCCCAAATCCGAATTGAGCAAACACTTGTAATCCCATACTAGTAGGTAGCATAAATCGCAGGTCACAGTGAGCCTAGCTCAGACTGAGAGACTGTCTAGAAAACAAGATGGATGGCCTCTGGGGAACTGCATCTGAGATTAGCCTCTGCCTTCCACAGGAGTGGAGACACATGCACCCATACACACATGAAAATGCACATAGCTCTCCACACACACTCACATGACAAGCTGTCAGCTTCTCAGGCCGGGATCCAGGCCCTTGCAGCAGATCATCATTGTAGGCTTTGTTTCCAGGTTGGATGTACTTACTCACTAATTTATTTAGCTTCTGGGAACTGAACTCAAGGCTCCATGAGTACTAGGCAAAAAAAAAAAAAAAAAAAAAAAAAAGAGTACTAGGCAAGTGCTCTTTCCTACTGCTGTATTCCCAGGTACATAGTGTGCTGTCTGCCC
>NC_034595.1:84769975-84772204 GCF_900095145.1 Mus pahari | reverse complement strand
CATAGCGCTCGCTCCCTCTCTCTCTCTCTCTCTCTCTCTCTCTCTCTCTCTCTCTCTCTCTCTCTCTCCCTCTCTCTCTCTCTCTGTTGTTCAGAAGAACTAGCATCCACCATATCCCTGACTAGTCTTGGATTTGTGGCAAACCTCCCAGCTTGCCCTACCAAGTTTTATGACCACAGGTGTGCACTCTTACACCAAGATAAGCTGGGACTTTTTGTTTTTAAGACAAGGTCTCAGATAACCTAAGGTATGTTCTAATTCACATTCCTTTAGGTGTGCATATTACATGTTAGTATGTGTGCACATATGTGTGCATTTTAGGTGTGTGTGTGTGTGTGTGTGTGTGTGTGTGTATTTAGAGATCAGAAGTTGATATTGTGGTCTTCCTCCATGTCCATCTCCTATCTTTTGTGGTGGTGGCTTTGTTGTTTGTTTTGTTTTGTTTTTTGTTTGTTTGTGTTGTTGTTTTGTCTTGAGACAGGGACTCATTATGTAGCTCGGGACATCCTGGAACTTGCTATATAGTCCAAGCTAACCTGGAACTTAGAAATCTGCCTGCTCCTGCCTCCGAGTGGGTGAAGGAGTGCACCACCACCATGCCTGGCTAAATCAGGGTTCTTAACATTTCCATTTCTCTAGTCATTTTAGAAAGCCTAGTTTACTAGATGCATAGATAAGGGAAGTCTTTTTTGTTTGTTTGTTTTGTTTTTTGAGACAGGGTTTCTTTGTGCAGTCCTGGCTGTCCTGGAACTCATTCTGTAGACCAGGCTGGCCTGGAAGTCAGAAATCTGCCTGCCTCTGCCTCCCGAGTACTAGGATTAAAGGCGTGCGCCACCACCGCCCGGCTAAGGGAAGTCTTTCTATTACTAAGCCTTCTTTTTTTTTTTTTTTTTTAAAGATTTATTTATTTACTATATGTAATTACACTGTAGCTGACTTCAGACACTCCAGAAGAGGGCATCAGATCTTGTTACGGATGGTTGTGAGCCACCATATGGTTGCTGGGATTTGAACTCGGGACCTTTGGAAGAGCAGTCGGTGTTCTTACCTGCTGAGCCATCTCACCAGCCCTAAAAGACATTCTGGCCATTGTCTCTGACTCTGTTCTTTATCATTATGGTTTTCCTTTATTTTATTATTACACACACACAAACATACAACACACACAGAAAAAAAAAAAACCCACAAAATGCTTGTAAGGGCAGATGAGAGCTGACAAGAGGCTCTTCTCTGCATTTAGGGTCCCGGGGATTGAACTCAGGCTTGTCAGCAAGCACCCTGACCCCATGGGCCATCTCCCTGGCTCATTACTCCCCCCTGACCCCACTGGCCATTTCATTGGCTCATTACTCCATTGTTCTTTTTTGTTATGATTTATTTATTTTTCGTTGTTTTTTGTTGTTGTTTTTATGATTTATTTTTATTATGTGTGTTTGTGTTTGGCTTGCATGTATGTCCGTGTGAGGGTGAACCAGAGTCACAGACGGTTGGAAGCTACCATGTGGGTTTTAGGAATTGATTCTGGGTCCACTGGAAGAGCAACCAGTCGGTACTCCTAACCACTGAGCCATTTCTCCAAACTCACCATTACTTCATTAAAAAAAAAAACTTCATTTTATTTTACATGTGTTTTGCCTGCAGTATGCCTGTGCACTGCACACTGGGTTGGTGATAAAGGGAGAGTCAGGAGTGGGTATGGAGTTCCCTGGAACTGGAGTTACAGATGGTCTGACCACCAAATGAGTGCTGGAAACTGAACTTAGGTTCTCTGCAAGAGCATCTCTCCGACTCCATTACTCCATTTTTATGGGAGCCTGAATAAGATCATGAATTTCTCTCATTTTTACTTTAGGTTTGTTTGTTTTTTTGTGTCATCTTGATGCACCTACAAACTGTTCACAGATTCTTGGGGACAGAAGCAGAACTGGAAGACTCTAGGATTTTTATATTTTTCCTTTTCTTTTGTTGAGGCAGGGTTACATGTAGCCCAAGCTGACTTCTTCCTTGATATACAGCCCAGGATAAACCTTAACTCTTGGTTCTTCTACTTGTCAAGTGCAAGGATTACTGGAATTCACCAGCATGTGTGGTGCCCAGTGCCTAGCTAGGAGTCATCAAGTTGTCTTTTAAAAATTAATATAGATTAATTATTAATTTTATATGGTTGGTTTTATTATGACATTTCATACGTTTTGGTCATTTTCTTTCTTTCTTTTTTTTTTTTTTTTT
>NC_034595.1:84768487-84769725 GCF_900095145.1 Mus pahari | reverse complement strand
GCCTGGTCTACAGAGTGAGTTCCAGGACAGCCAGGGCTACACAGAGAAACCCTGTCTTGAAAAACCAAAAAAAAAAAAAAGAAGAAGAAGAAGCCATGAGGGGGTTGGAGAGATTTCTCAGAGTTGAGAGCACTTGTTGATATCTGGTGTTGTGCTGCATGCCTTTGAGCCCAGCACTTAGGCAGGCAGAGACAGGTAGCTCTCTGTGAGTTTGAAGCCAGCCTTGTCTATGTATAGTGAGTTCCAGGGCAACCAGAGCTACACAGAGAAACCCTGTCTCAACAATAACAACAATAAATAAAAAAATAAAAAAAAATCAAGCACCGGGTGCTTCTCCAGGCCTCAGAAGACTGACATCCTTCAGCACCAGGATCTGGATCTGCACTGATCTGCATTCACGTAATTAAAAGGAAAAGAGGCCATGAGGTCATGGCATTGCTGCAGTGGTAATTCTACCAGAAACGCACATGCTTTATCTAGTCGCAAGGAAATGTCAAATAAACCCCACTGAGAGCCATTTTATAAACTAACTGACCGGTACTGTTCAAACATGTCATGAAGGTCAGGAAACCGAAAAGAAAAGCCTGGGGAACCGGTCAAGACTTAAGGAGACAAACAGATCACAAAAACTAAAGGTGATGGTGATTGTGGATTTGGTTCTGGACCAGGAAAAATAGTGGCTTAATGATGTTGTTGGGACAACTGACAGAATCTAAGAGGAACCATGAGGTGGAATAGCTGTATAACGAACGCTGCTAGATTGTTGTACAATGCTGTGGTTACTTGAGAGAATGATGTTCTTGGTAGAGAGAGAATAAGAGCATATGATGTTCCTCTGGTCAAACAGTTCAGAAAAAAAAAGTGCAAATATTTGTAACTATGTTTGTAAAGACAGAAAACAAAACCAAACAGAACAAAATGGAAACAACTTAGGATTTGAGTTGTTCTTTTCCTTTTCGGATAGTCTTGCGGCCCAGCCTGGTCTGGAAGTCACTGAGGAGCTGGGGCAGCCCCTGAACTCCCTGATACTTCTCCTTCCATGTTCCTTGCACATGCAAAACTTGAGATTTTTGAAAACTGTCCATGTGTTCAAGATCACCCAGCAGCTATCTGAGGAGTCAGGGCAAAGGCCGGCTCTCCAGACATCGGTCACAACAGCCACAGAATCCATCACTGTTTGCTTTAGGCTGAGCCACCCTGAAACTTCTCTTTTCAGTTTGGTTTTTTTTTTTTTTTTT
>NC_034595.1:84767112-84768381 GCF_900095145.1 Mus pahari | reverse complement strand
TATCCTCATAATCTGTCCATTTTCAGATAGTTTTTTTTTTTTTTTTTTTTTTTTTTTTTAGTTCCTTAGAGCTGGTTCCTTCTAGAGAACCCCAGAGTGCTGTAACTAAACGTTTTTTGTTTCTTTCAGTTCCCTCATGAGGACGAGGCAGGGATGGGTTTGACGATTCTGAGCCCTGCAGTTGGCATGCCCCTTTCCTCTCATAGGTTCACCACTGCCCCACTGCCAGGCCTTTCCTGCTTATGCTTGGTGGCTTTTTTGTGTGGTACTGTTTGTCTTCTTTCACAGAGGGATGAATTTAATCAGATACCACCCCCATCCCCCCCCCTTTTTTTTGAAACAGGCTCTTTTTATATAGCCCTGGCTGTCCTAGAATTCACTGTGTAGACCAGGTTGGCTTTGAACTCTTAGATCTCTACCACCTGCCTCTGCCTCTAGAGCATGGTGGTCAAAGGCGTGTACCACCACACCCAGCTAAGCTACTTTAGTTCTTTCTCTCTTTTTTAAAAATGTTTATTTATTTTTCTATTTTTCTTTTTGTTTTATTTTTTCTCTTCTTTCTTTCTTGCTTTCTTTCTTTTGTTGTTTGTTTGTTTTTGTTTTTGAAACAGGGTTTCTCTGTGTAGCCCTGGCTGTCCTGGAACTCACTCTGTACTCCAGGCTGACCTCAAACTCAGAGATCACCCTGCCTCTGCCTCCTGTTATTAAAGGCTTGTGCCTGTATATATGTGTATGCATGCCATGGTGTGCAAGTAGGGGTCAGGGGACAACTAGGAGTCGCTTCTCTCTTCCAACCTGTTTGCTGTTGGGACTAAAGTCATCAGGACTTAATGCAGTAAATGCCTTTACCAATGAGCTATCTTACTGGCCCTTTTGCTTTGGCAAAGCCTGAGATCAATCACTAGGCCTTCATCATGCTAAACTCCAGGATTATGCCTCTCCCTCCTCCCTCCTCTAGTCCCCGTTTTGGGGGAAAAAAAAAGTTCCTACACTGGGTAGGTGTTGGTGGCACACACCTTTAGTTCCAGCATCCAGGAGACAGAGGCAGGACAATCCCTTGAGTTTGAGGTCAACCCAGTCTACAGAGTGAGTTCCAGGACAGTCAGGACTTCATGGACAAATCCTGTCTTAGAAAAAAGAAAAAAAAAAAAAAAAAAAAAGAAAGAAAAGAAAAGAAAGAAAGAAACAGAAAAAGAAAAAGAAGGCGGGTGTGGTGGCACACTCCTTTAATCCCAGCACTCGGGAGGCAGAGGAAGGCAAATTTCTGAG
>NC_034595.1:84749556-84765367 GCF_900095145.1 Mus pahari | reverse complement strand
AGGCTGGTCCTGTCTCAGAAATCCACCTGCCTCTGCCTCCCAAGTGCTGTTTTTTTTTTTTTTTTTTTTTTTTTTTTTTTTTTTTTTTGAGACAGCACATCAGTATGTATCTCTGTCCTGAAACTCTGTGTAGATTAGGCTGGTGTTCCAGTTGTAGAGATTCACCTGTCCCTGCCTCCCTAGCTCTTTGATTAAAGGCATGTGCCACCACACCTAACTTCCATAGTCCTTTCGTTTTAAGTCAGAGTCCACATAATAGTAATTTTACTAGTAAATTGAATAATTGCAACTGTGTCAAAAAAAAAATCTATAACTCTCCAGGTAAATCATCTACTTGCTAATTGTCACTGTGGACCCTTGATGTCTCCAAAAGAGACTATGTTAAATGTTAAGTTGACATAGCTGTTTTGTAACACAGCATCAACAATTTCATGTGGCTTATCCAGCCAGTGGTAGCCTTAAGTGAAGCCTTAGAAGTTGCTTTTGTGGGCTGGAGAGATGGCTCAGTGGTTAAGAGCACCGACTTCTCTTCAGAAGGTCCTGAGTTCAAATCCCAGCAATCACATGGTGGCTTGCAACCATCCTTAGTGAGATGTGACCCCCTCTTCTGGAATGTCTGAAGACAGCTATGATGTACTTACATATAATAAGTTTAAAAAAAAAAAAAGAATTTGCTTTTGTGACTCTCTGTCTCTCACTTTTCTTATTCTGGCTGTGCCTTCCTTCTGGCCATCTCTCTGAGTTTTCTTTGGAGACAGGGTCTCACCAGGTAGCCTTTGCCTGGCCTGGAGCTGCCTGTGTCCACCAACGGTAGCCTCAAATGCATTGTGATCTGCCTGCCTTCCATGTGCTGCCACCAAACCCAGCCGGGGCTCAGGTTCTTGATTAGCTTCAGATTTCCCCAAATTTCTTTCTTTTCTTTCTTTCTTCTTTCTTTCTTTCTTTCTTTCTTTCTTTTTTTTTTTTTTTTTTTTTTTTTTTTTTTTTTTTGAGACAGGGTTTCTCTGTGTAGCCCTGGCTGTCCTGGAACTCACTTTGTAGACCAGGCTGGCCTCGAACTCAGAAATCCGCCTGCCTCTGCCTCCCAAGTGCTGGGATCAAAGGCGTGCGCCACCAACGCCCAGCTGGTTAGTTTTTTGAGACAAAGATTTCTGTAGATCGGAGCTGGCCTTGAACTCCTTGTGTAGTCTGACTGACTTGATTCCCCTGCCTCTGGAAGCCTGGCTGCATAGGCCCTTTGTTCAGTTTCCTAAGTCAGAGGAGGAAACAGAAGCAGAGAGAGATGACCTGCATCGATGATGAGCTGGTCATATGATGAGCTTGGAGATATGGGATGAATGTGATACGCTGACTCCCAAAACAGTGCTCTGCTCTTTCCCCTTCAATACTGACATGCACACATGCGCGTGTGCGCACACACACACGCACGCATGCACACGCACACGCACTCTCGCATGTGCACATGTACATGCACACACTTTCCTTTCTTCAGTCCCAGGGTTATGTGCCTGCCCTACCGGGAAAGCTCTGCAGTCCACTGCTGAGTTCCCCCCTGTGAGAACTTCCATGCCCCAGTTAACTCGCTAGAGTCTGTCAGTGTGTCTCTCTAACTCCTACTCTTCACTGTTTTCTTAGTCTCCTTTGTCATTCAAGAGAATAGCCTTACCTGGGGTGTGATGGTGTGTGTGTGTGTGTGTTCCTGTAATTCCAGCATTTGGGAGGTGACAGGAGGGTCAGGAGGTTAGGGCTAGCCTTAGCTAGTAGTGAGTTCAAGGCCATCCTGAACTACATGAGACCCTGCCTAGAAAGAAGGTGAAAAAAACTTAACCTTTGCATTTTTTTTCTTCCAACTTTGCGGTTGGCAAAAAGTAGCTGTATCAGTGGGGAGGTAACAGTATTCCTGGATCTTTTTACTCCCTGAGGTGATACAATGGGGGCGTGGCTGGGATTGTTCTGTTTTAAAAATATACAATAGAGTCTACAAAATGGCTCAGGGTATAAAGGTGCTTGCTAGCAAACCTGATGACCTGAGTTCACTTCCTGGGACCTGTAGCTCATCATCTGATCACCACAGTGTGCCTTGGTGCACACCCACACACACTCTCACTGCTACAAAGAAATGTAAATGGTCGCACCTGGAATTGGGAGCCTGAGGGAGGGCGATTGTCAGGAGTGCGAGGCCACCCAGAGGAACCCTGCAGCGTCCTGTGGGTGGGGAGGGAAGGGATCAGAACACCAGATGAACAACAACAACAACAACAAAACCCAAACAAACAAGGATTTGAGGGTGTGGCTCAGCTGTGGGGCATGTGCCTAGCATGTGCCAGCACTGAGTTTTGTCCCCAGCATTGAGAAGAAAAGGAAAGGAAAAATGTACTGACAGATCCCCAAAGCCAGAGGAATCAAGGTTTCAGGCTTTGTTTTGGTTTATTTGGTTTAGAGATAGGATCTTACTGTGTAGCCCAAGTGGCCCCAAGCTTTGTGTCCTGGATCTTTTCATGTCAACTTGACACAAGCTGCAGCCATCCTGAGGGGAGGGGATCTCAAGTGAGAAAATGCCTCTGTAAGATCAGGCTGCGGGCAAGTGTGCAGAGCATTTTCTTCCATTGAGGAGCAGGCAAGGGGCAGGGGCGGGGAGAGAAGCTCATGGCTGGTGGGCCTGGGTTCTATGAGAAGGCAGGATGAGCAAAGATGGCCTCTGCATCAGCTCCTGCCTCCAGGTTCCTGCCCAGCTTGAGTTCCTGTCCTGACTTCCTTTGCTGATGAACAGTGATATGGAAGTATAAACCAAATAAATCCTTTCCTCCTTCTCCAGGCTGCTTTTGGTCATGGTGTTTCATCATAGCAATAGTAACGCTAAGCAAGACACTTGGGAGCCTCCTGGCTCAGCCTCTCCAGGTGGATACCGCCACACTGAGCTAACAGTTTACTTCTTTTTAAGATTTACTTATTTATGTGAGTACACTGTCACTGTCTTCAGCACACCAAAAGAGGGCGTCTGATCCCATTACAGACGGTTGTGGTTGCTGAAGATTGAACTCAGGACTTCTGGAAGAGTAAGTTAAGTCTATGCACTTAACCATGGAGATTTTTGTAGTCCTACAGTTTACTCTTAGAGAGGAAGACTTTAAAATGTTCTTCCTCTGACTAGAATTGGATTTCTGCCTAGCAGTGGTGGTATTTAAAAATTGTATTTCCTTTATTAATCTTTTGGGGAGGGATATGTAGGTGCATATGTGTGATTGCATGTGTGTGTGTGCATATGTACATGTGTGAAGGTAGATGCCTGAGGTTGAAAAAGTGTCTTTTATTGCTCTTCATTTAGTTTAATGAGATAGAGTTTCTCACTGAACTCTCCTGCAGTCTGTTTAGTCTTGCCATCTAGCTTTCCCTGGACTCCTCTGTCTCTACTGCTAAGATGTCAAAATTATGGACTGCCATCTCTGCCTAGATTTTGGTTGGTTCTTTTTTTTGGGGGGGGTGGGGGGGTTGAGACAGGGCTTCTCTGTGTAGCCCTGGCTGTCCTGGAACTCACTCTTTAGACCAGGCTGGCCTTGAACTCAGAAATCTGCCTGCCTCTGCCTAAGTGCTGGGATTAAAGGTGTGTGCCACCACTGCCCGGTGCTGCCCAGATTTTTTGTGGGTGCTGGAGATATGCACTCCAGCCTTCTTACTTGTGTGGCAAGTGCTTTCTCCGTGGTGCCTTCTCCCCAGCTCCCTTTATTAATTCTTTTTTTACTCCTATTATATATAAACTAAGGCTTTGTGGAAAAACATTCATAGCAAAGTTGGGCGCTTTTCTTTAGAGACTAAAAGATATGTATGTGTACTATTACTTCTGGTCTCTTTTTCTTTGAAGCTTTAATTGCCTTGTTATTCCTGATCTAATTTGGAAACAATAGCCGAGAGCCTTCTTTATTGAGGGCGTATGGAGCTATACTGTCAGTACTTTGGAGTGGTTGGCGAGACTTGACTCTGTCGTGGTGATGTAGCGGTGCCTAGCACTAGTTCTCTCACTTGCAGGGTGCTTGTCACTGGTCCCTGTTAGATGCATGGAGTAGGGAGATGTGTTTACTTAGGGGTGTATTGCTAGTACAGAGGGGTGCAGAGATGTAGAGGGCACATTATAAGTGCTTTATCAATAAGAGGGAGTCAGTGTCTCATCACACATATCTGCAGCTTTGAAGTTGTGCCCATAAGTACAGTGGGCAACACTTTAAAACAGTTTTCTACTTTGCACATTTTGCTCATAGTTTCTTTTGTTTGTTAAACATGCTCTAGGAGCTCAGAAAAAGGTCCTTATTAATCAGCTTTAATGGTGGTGATACGTGTCAGCCTGGCAGTGGTGGCACATACCATTAATCCCTGAAGGGGGTGGGGCAGACAGACGCAGGGAGATCTGAGTTCGAGGCCAGCCTGGTCTACAAACTGAGTTCCAGGACAGCCAGGACAGAAACCCTGTCTCAAGGGAAAAAAAAGTGACTCACCACTAATGACTGCCTTTTCAGGTTTTTGTTTGTTTGTTTTGGTTTTGTTTTAGCTCTGGCTGTCCTGGAACTCACTCTGTAGACCAGGCTGGCCTCGAATTCAGAAATCTGCCTGCCTCTGCCTCCCAAGTGCTGGGATTAAAGGCGTGGGCCACCACCGCCTGGCTCAGGTTTTTTCTCGATTGGAGAGTTTAGCTGAGGAATTTAATTTAGTCAAGAAGCTGTCTAGAATATGCACCAGGTAAGACATTAAATTGTATTTGGTTTGTAGATGACCATCCATGTGTGTGTGAGATTTATGTTTGTGTGCATGTGTGTTTGTGTACATGAAATGTAGAAGCTAAACTTGGCTCAGTGGTAGTATTGTAGTCAATGAGGTTTATCCAAGGCGTGATTATTGCTAACTGAAACGTAGTGTCCAGGAGCTGAGGTCACACTCTTCCCTTTAGCTCTGCTCTGCTTTGGTAAGCAGTCTCCCTCACTGAACCCAGCACTCACCTGCAGCCTACACTGGCCCAGCCTCCCCCTCCCCCACCTCCACCCGAGGGCCCAGTGGATCTGAACTCAGGTTCCCAGGCTTGCACAGCCAGTGTTTTCCTGGAGCCCTTGTAATTGTAAATAATATGTTCAGGGTTAGAGATGACTCAGTGGGGAAAGGTGCTCCTGGTCAAACCTAGAAGGAGAGAAACTACTGCCACATAATGGCTTGAGCACACATAAAATACATTTAATACAATAAATACTTGAATAAGAAAAAACTGTTTAACAAAAGAACTATTTAATTTGTACAGGATTTAATCTTCTGTTAAAAATCATTGATTTGGAGCCGGGCGTGGTGGCGCATGCCTTTAATCCCAGCACTCAGGAGGCAGAGGCAGGCGGATTTCTGAGTTTGAGGCCAGCCTGGTCTACAAAGTTAATTCCAGGACAGCCAGGGCTACACAGAGAAACCCTGTCTCGTAAAAAACAAACAAACAAACAAACAAACATTGACTTGGGGCTGGAGAGATGGCTCAGCAGTTAAGAGTACTGACTGCTCTTCCAGAGGACCCAGGTTCAATTCCTAGTACCCACATGTTAACTCATAGCCATCTGTAACTCCAGCCCTTGGGCCTCCAAGGGCACCAGGCACATACATGGAACACATACATGTTGACAATATACCCATACATATAAATACATACATATTAATACATACATTTTTTAAAAAAAAAAATCATTGACTGGGCATAGTAGCATACACCAGTAGTCCAAACTACCTAGGAGGCTGAGGCAGGAGAATCACTTGATTATAATTCAAGTCCTGTCCCAGTAAAAGCTCTCCTCTCTTAAACAGTTCATAGTAATGTGTCAAGTTACCTTCTTGGTTTTCATAAGGCTGACTGGTAAATTAGCCACAAGTTTTGTTCTTCATTTTCAGCATCCATTAGCATCATATCCTGTCTCCTGTACCAACTGGAGTCCCGGAGATATTAGTACACGTTAAATTTACTAAACACTGCTTAGTGATTGTAAATTTTCTCATAATTTACAATTGTAATGGTTATCCGAGGACCTGTAGTAGAGAAATCCGCTGAATTTTGTTTGGTCCTTGTACTTCATCAATACTTTGTAAATGGAAGGTTGTATGTAATTCAAGGCTCCTTTCCACACTAACCCTTCTGTAACCGGCTCAGGCAGAATCCAGTGCACCTGCTGCTCAGAGCTACATTGTTAATGCTGTAAAATGTTACTTTCTGATACTATTTTGATATAATATTTATATTTTGATTGCAGGAGACAGAAAACATCTCTGTCTTAAATAAATAAAGGAATTAGAATCTGTTTGTTTCCAGTCAGATCTCACTGTGTTGCTGTGTGTCCCCTGCCTCTGAGGTGCACACCACCATGACAGGCCGACTTGTGTTTGAGATGACGTAGGGATATTTGAACTAAGATAAAAAAGAAAAAGAAAAGAAAAGAAAAGAAAAGAAAGGAAAGTAAAAGAAAAGAAAAGCCACTTTCCTGGTGAATAGAATAGGGAAGACTTTGGGGAATCATAAAAAAATTAAAATTTTAAAAAATGTGCATTGGCGTTTTGCCTACATGTATGATTGTGAAGATGTGAACTGCCATATGGGTAATGGGAATTGAACCTGGGTTCTCTGGAAGAGCAGCCAGTGCTCTTATTCACCGAACCACCTCTCTAGCCCCTTATGGTATAATTTAGGCTGACCTTGAAACTCGCAGGAATTCTAACTCAGCCTCTGGAATGCTTGAATTGAAGGTTTTTACCACCAAATATGGCTATATGTGTATGCTTTAAGATAGCAGATGGTAGCTTGGTATAGTCAAGATATCAGCCATTTTTCTATATTAATGTCCCCTATTTAATTAAGTGTGTGTATGTGTAGGCAAATGCAGGCACACACCAGGCTATGGTGTGCAGGTGAAGGTCAGAGAAGAACATAAAAAGTCAGTTCTTCCTTCCATGATGGTTCTAGGGCTTAAACTCAGGTCACTGACCTGCTCAGTGGACACCTCTACCTGCTGAGCCATCTCGATGGCCCAAATGTCATCATTATAGAAACCCTTCCTATATCCAATCATTGTGAATGACCTTGTGTCTCTGCCTGTGGGGCGGGAGGAATGAGTCCTCTAAGGATCTAATGACTTCCCTTGCAGAAATAAAGCGGAATGGGCTTTCAGGGTGGGGCTGGCGGCTGTGTGATTTCAGCCACTCCTCAACTGAGCAAGGCAGGGCCCGCTGGATGGAATGTTTTAAAAGCCACCCTCTAAAGACACTGAAGAACAAATGAACTGGGTTTCTATGTGAAGGACGTTGGAGTGAGGAGCCCAGGACTCCTGACAGTTTTGTCTGAGGCAATTCACTGATTCCAGAGCGAGCGAGAAGTAAGAATGTACAATGTAATTTTGGCAGTCACAAGAGCCCGGAGGGACAAAAATTGGAGTCCAGGACCCATAAAGGGAGTTCAGACCCCATAAAGGGTAATTACCCTGACAGATCACTCTGTTTGGGTCCAAGTTTAAAAAGCTGTACAGAGTGGTATAAGGGACACAGAAGCAAACTAGTTTCACACAGACAACAGGTTGAATCCAAATCATCCAAGGGGCACAGAAAAACTCAAGGACAATTAACAATCTACGGCAGCACTTGGGAGGCAGAGACAGCACATCTGAATTCCACACCATGCTGATCTCGCCAGCTAGATCCAGGACAGCTAGAGCTACACAGAGAAAGCTGTCTCTAAAGACTGACTGACGAACTAACTAACTAACTAACTAACTCAAGTTAAAAAATATAAAACATTGAAATAAAAATGAGCAAAACAGAATAGGAAGGACAAAGTTTTGGGTTTGGGTTTTCAAGACAGGGTTTCACTGTGTAGACTATCCTGGAACTCACTCTTTAGACCAGGGTGTCCTCAGACTCACAAAGATCCACCTGCCTCTGTCTCCCAAGTGCTGGCATTAAAGGCGTGCGCCACCGTGGCCCAGTTTGTGACTGTGTTTTCTAATGGTATCGGTGACTTGTCTCAGTATGTGACGGCTGCCTTGTGCATTAAGCCTGGTGTGTCTTTCATATCTTCTGCCTCTTTTTCTCTCAGTTTGGTTTGGTCTAGTTTCTCAAGTGCTGAGTTGGGATTGAACTCAGGGCCTGCTGTATGCTAGACTAGTACTCCACCAACTGAGCTGCAGCCCCACCTCTCTACCTCTGCGTGGGGTCCACAGGGCATGTATAGAAGTGGGTGACAGCTTACAGGAGTTGAATTGAACTCAGGCCTTCAATCTTGGTGGCAAGCACTTTTGCTCAGTGAGTGTGTCCTCTTGTCTGTCCTTGAGTGGGCATCTGGGGTGACTCTTTGGGTGACAGATGAAAGCTTCCTCACAAACAATTCATTTTCCACACTTAACCACACAGTTGCTGAACACTCCATAGCCTGGGCTTCTGTTAAGTTTCTTCCTCTTTGTTCACCTGGCATCTGTATGTCTCCAAAGAGATCATTTGATTCAATTAATTTACCATACCCAGTATTGAGTGCTGCCCCCGGACACAAAGTTATTGCTGTTGGCATACAGTTTACTTTGAGTCTGTCATCAAGTTTGTTTGTCTGTCTTTCATTTGGGGTATGTTATGTGACACACATGGTTCAGCCCCTTGCTTGAGAGACTGAGGTCTGAGGACCCTGAGGAGCAAGGGCATTCAGATCTTTGAGTTTGAGGTCAACCAGATTTACAGAGCAATTTCTAGGACAGCCAGGGCTACAAAGAGAAACACTGTCTCAAAAAGCCAATAGGAAAGGGGGGTGGTGTTTAAAAAAAAAAAAAAAAAGACTTGTTTGAATTATGGAGTAGACTCAAGGTCAAGCTAGCAGCTTATCAAGATTCTTTCTCCAATTAAAAACGGAGGCCACAGGTGGTGGTGTGCGCAATTAATCACAGCACTCCGGAGGTGGGGCTGGGAGGTGGGCTCTCTGCCTTCCAGGCCTATCTGGTCCAAGGATCCAGGCCAGTTAGGGCTCCTCAGAAAGACCTTGTCTCCGAAAATAGTTCGGAGTAGAAGTGGAGCCTTGGAGTGTAGCTCGGTGTGTGGAGTGCTTGATCATACATGATCCTCAGCTACATCCTGAAGTATGTGGAAACTTCTCTCCAGATAGATTAATTAAAATAAATAACTAAATTGCAGATAATATCTCAGTGATAGAGCACTTATCTTGCATATATAAGACCCTATATTCAATCTGCAGTCCTAAAAAAAAAAAAGACACAACAGAACCGAAACTTTCCAAAACACTGTATCCAATTTTTTTTTTTTTTTTTTTTTTTTTTTGAGACAGGGTTTCTCCATGTAGCCCTGGGCTGTCCTGGAATTCACTCTGTAGATCAGACTGGCCCTGGAACTCAGAAATTCTCCTGCCTCTGACTCCCAAGTGCTGGGATTAAAGGCGTGCGCCACCACGCCCAGCTGTATCATTTTTTTTTAATGTAAGTTATTTATTTGTATATATGTATGTGTGCCCATGTGATATATTTGGGTTTGCTTGCTCATGCATGTTCCAGTTTGTGTGAGTGTCTTTTTCTATTTCTTGACACTGTGTTATTTGTTGTTGTTTAATTGTTTTTCAAACAGAGTTTCTCTGTGTAGCCCTGGCTATCCTGGTCTCTGTAGACCAGGCTGGCCTCCGACTCACAGACATCTGCCTCCCTCTGCATCCGAGTGCTGGAATTGAATGTGTGCAGCACCCCCAATGGGCACTCCACCTAATTTTTTTGAGGCAGTGTCTCTTTCAGACTTGGAAGCTGCCATTCTGACTATATTGGGTGGCCAGTGAGCACCTAGATCCCCTTGCTTTTGTCCCCAACCCTGTGGTCCCAGATGTATCCATTCAGGTGCACTTTTTCTGTGGTTGTTTAGCATCCAAGCTCAGGTCTTGATGTTTGCCCTGCAAACCCTTTACTCACTAAGCTGTCTCCCCAGCTCCCAAACACTACCCACTTTCCATTCCCACCACCAATTCTCCATATCGCCACCAGTATTTACCTAGCTTTTATGTTTTTTTAAGATTTATTTTTATGTTTTCAGTATGTAATGCGTATGTCCATGTGCTTGCGAACACCAGGAGAGCACCGAATCCCCTGGGGCTGGAGTTACAGGCAGTTGGAATCAGCAATTGGGAACTGAACCTGGGACCTCCAAGAGCATCAGATGCTCTTAACAGCTGAACCCAATTTCTAGCCCCATTAGATCTATGGTTTTGGGTTTATGGTTCATAGATTTTCATCTCTTGAGACAGGGTTTCTCTCTCCAGCTCTGGCTATCCTGGAACTTGCTCTGTAGACCAGTCTAGCCTCTACATGCCTCTGCCTCTCAAGTGTTGGGATTCTGATGTTAATTTTTGTCTTTATTTTTCACATATATGCTCTACATGTGACACAGAAAACATGTGGAAGTCAGAGAACTGTCTGTGGGAGCTGGTTCCTGCCACCATGTGGGCCTCAGGGATGGATTTAGGTTCTCAGGCTTGGGGGCAAGCACTTAACTGCTTAACTATCTTCCTGCCTTTTGTTTTATAGCCACATGAGCTGGTGTTCTTTCATATCATAGTGTCTATTTGTAAGGATTTCTTTTGTTTCATTGAGACAAGGTCTTACACAGCCCAGGCTGGCCTCCAAATTGCTTTGTAACTGAGGAGAGCCTTGAACTCCCAATGCTCCTATCTGCCTGGCTTTCACTCTGGTTGATTATATTTCTCAATTGGCATCTTCTTCTGGCTATTTACATATTTTCTTTTTGTTTTTGAAACAAAGTCTTGACCTGTAGTTCATACTAAGTTAGAATTTTCTATGTAGTCCAGTGTGCTGGTTCGTTTCTGTCAACTCGATACACACCTTGACAGATCTAGGAAGAGACCACCTCAGTTGAGGAATTGCTCCCATCAGATTGGCCTGTGGGGCATTTTCTTGATTGATGACTGATGGTACCACTCACCACTGTGCATGATGCCATGGCTGGGCAGGTGACTCTCCATCGTATAAGAAAGCAGGCTGAGCTACCCTTGAGGAGTACTTGGAGAATTGTAGGCATTGCTTTGGCCCCTTTGCTCCCAAATAACTGCAGGGCATTTTTACACTGTCTCTAGTCCCTTTTAGCTCCTGAATAAGTGACACGGAGACCTAATAAATTTACTGAACGTAGGCAAGCACTATAACTGGGCAGATACTCATCTATTCTAACCCTACTGTGCTAGCTTGACGGTTTGGCTATTTGACTACTTCCCAGCTACGTGGTCCTTTACCTGTAATGTGAGTACTGTTCAGGCTTGCTCATTTCCGTGTGTATCCTGGCTGTCCTGGAACTCACTCTGTTGACCAGGCTGTCCTCGAACTCAGAAATCTGCCTGCCTCTGCCTCCCAAGTGCTGGGATTAAAGGTGTGCGCGCCACCACGCCTGGCTCCTCTGATGTTCCTAAAAGCTTCTCTTCAAAACTTCATGATCCATTGCGGGCACCTTTGTGTTTCCATTTTAAGCTATACGTGATGTTAAATGTTAGCTGGTGCGGTGGTACACCTGTAATTCCAGCAGTCAAGAGACTGAGGCAGGCGGATCCCTACAAATAAGAGGCTAGCCTAGGCTACATAGAATGACCCTGTCTCAAAAAAGAAACAAAGAAAAGTTTTAACACAAAAAGAATGAGGTTGCTGGGCTTTGGTGGCAAACACTTTCATTTCAACACTCGTACTCGGGAGACAGAGGCAGGCAGGTCACTGAGTTCAAGGCCAACCTGGTCTATAGAGCTAGTTCTTGGACAATCAGGGCTACACAACCTTGTCTCCAAAAACAAACAAGAACGATGTGTTTGTGTATGTGTCCCTGTATGTGTGTGTCTGTATGTGCCATAGAGTGCATGTGGAGGTCAGAGAACAATTTGTGCACTCAGCTGTCCCCTCTCACCATGCGGGTCCCAACTCAGGTTGGCATGCCTGGCAGTAGGCATCCTTACCTGCTCAGACATCTTGCCAGCCCTGCATTCTCTTTTTGACCAGGATATACTTTCCATGTTGTTGGTATATTTTGGCAATCTAAGATAGATCCATTTTGCTTCCAGTTTATGGCAGTTCCTTCTATATGACCTTAAAAGTTCACCACCCGACCAAAAGGCTGCCTGTGGAGGATAGGGTCTCATTCTTTTAATGATGGGACTTAATATGGATAGGTGGGTGTGCATAAGTCTGAAGCCCCCTGCAATAGGCAGTAGAAATGAAGGAGAAAATGGATGGATTCTACTTTCAGCCATCGCTAACTCAACTGATGCTCTGGCCCCCTTTGATTGACATGTACACTTATACAACTTGAATGAAGCAGCCTTGGTTGACTCGGAGTGGACCACTTTGCTGGGTTCTCATCTAGTAAATTTGAATACTGACATATGTAAACTCCCCTCCCCCACTGGCTGGCTGGTGTAGTTCAGTGGGGAGAGTGCCCGCCCAGCGTTCCTGAAGTGAAGCGTGGGCTCTGTCCCTGCACTGTATAAGCCTGCTATGATGGTACTGCCCACAGTCTCAGCACTCAGAGGTAGAAGTGGGAGGATCAAGGTCTTGGCTCCGTGGTTAGTTTGAGGCCCGCCTGGGCTGCGTGAATACCTCTTTCAAATAAAATAAAATAAATAAAATCGGCTGGAGTGTTGGCTTGTTGATCCCACAGTAAGGGTACTTAGGGCACAGCCATTCCTGAGTGCGCTGCAGGGTGAGATCCCGAGGTGTTTCAATTTCCACTTGACTGTTCTCTCATGAGTCAGTCACAGCATCTGTTGGCATCTGAGTCTTCTGCATGTGTCTGTATGTCATGAGTGGGCTCCTCACTCCAGGCCGTCCTGCTAACTTGAAGCACCGGGACCAGCTAGCTGCCTTTGGAGTTGCTAGTTCAGCAATGGGGGCTGCAACATCTATGAGTATCTTGTGCACTTGTGCATGTCCTGTGCCCTCCAGCTGCAGACTGGAAGTGCAGCAAGTCAATTTCCTCTCTCAGATCTACTGTTGCCCTCCGCTTAATCGCAGGGCACGGCAAGAGGGTTGATCAAGGCTGGCATGGGTTGCATACATTCCAGGCCAGCCTGAGCCCAGGGCGAGCCTCTGCCTCTCAGACAAATAGTTTAACGGGACAGTGGTGGCGCACAGCTTTGATCGCAGCACTTGGGAGGCAGAGGCAGGCAGATCTGCAATGCTGAGGCCAGCCTGGTCTACAGAATGAGTTCCAGGATAACCAGGGCTATACAGAGAAACCCTGTCTCAAAAACAAAGCAAAACAATATAAACAAAACCCCAAACAAACCATAAAAGCAAAATGAACAATAACAACAACAAATGGTTTAATAAAGAGACATTATTAAAAGTTTTTTTTTGTTTTTTGTTTTTGTTTTTTTAGTACTTTGTTATTTGTTTCTTGAGACAGGTTATGCTATTGTACTAACTCTTTTTTTTTTTAAAGATTTATTTATTTATTATATGTAAGTACTCTGTAGCTGTCTTCAGACACTCCAGAAGAGGGAGTCAGATCTTGTTACGGATGGTTGTGAGCCACCATGTGGTTGCTGGGATTTGAACTCCAGACCTTCGGAAGAGCAGTCGGGTGCTCTTACCCACTGAGCCATCTCACCAGCCCCAATATTGTACTAACTCTTGCCTCAAATTCATAGCAATCCTCCTGCCTCAGACTCTCAAGTGCTGAGACTTTGGCATATACTACCATGCATTATATATTTATATTTATCTATATATTTTTTTTAAAAAAATATTTATTTATTTATTTATTTGTTTATTTATTTATTTATTTTGAGACAAGGTTTCTCTGTGTATACCTGGCTGTCCTGGAACTCACTCTGTAGACCAGGCTGGCCTCGAACTCAGAAATCCTCCTGCCTCTCCCCCCCCCCCCAAAGTGCTGGGATTAAAGGCGTGCACCACCACCGCCCAGCATTACTTTTATTTTTGAGACAACAGGGTCTTGCTCTGTTCTCCTAGTTGATTTCAAACTAGCGACCCTCTTGCCTCTCCTCCCTGGGAGTAGCACTGTAGAGTGTGCCAACACACACCCAGATGGACCACTTTCTACCTCACCTCCATCACTCAGGTCTTGGATAAGAGACACACAACTCTTATTAAGCCTTAAATGGCAAACAAGCTGGACAGATATCTATGGTCTGTGCTATTAGGATCTAATTCCCCATCAGTAACCCCACGTTATTACTTTCTGTGTCGCATCTGCGCTGCTCTTAACTCCAATTGGCCATGTTCTCATGACTCATCTAACCCGTCGCGGCTTCTCCTCCACTCACCCTCTTCCCTCATGGCCACTTCCTCCTCTCTCGCATTCTCCCTGGTTGTTTCCATCTCTGTCATGTCTATGATTTTTGGAAGCTGCATTTCCATGCTTCCTGCATACTCAAATAATATTCTCAAATCTCTGACAGGGCTGAAGACTAAATAGTCACAGACTTACTGTGAAGTGAAGTTGTTTATGATTTAAAAGAATGTTCTAGGTCTAAGAAGGTAATTTTCAGGTGGTAATACAAATTAGGATCGAAACTGATTTAGATTCAGAACTCTGAACTCACCAGGATAGGATAGAGTATTTTCTCCTGCGTAGCCAAATATAAACAGACTGGATTTGTTTTAATGTAACTTTTGCTTAATAATTTTCATAATTGTTCCTGGAGTATGTTGTTCATTACTATAAGAGAAAGAGCCTTTAAAGTTAGACAAAAAATGGGAATTGTTGAGGTTTGGACTTTTGCTATGTATTGTAATGCTAAATTTTATACCCAAAGAATTACTCTAGGTCTCTGAGTGACTTCTGTTTACAAGTTTTCATTATGCAAACCTTCTTCCTTGACTTAAAACTATTGGCTATTTTAATCCCAGCACTTGGGAGGCAGAGTCAGTTGGATTTCTGAGTTCGAGGCCAGCCTGGTCTACAGAGTGAGCTCCAGGACAGCCAGGGCTACACAGAGAAACCCTGTTCGAAAAGCCAAAAAAAACAAAAAACAAAAAAAAACAAAACAAAACAAAACAAAACAAAAAAAACAACAAAACCTATTGGCTATATAAAATTGGCTATAGCCAATTACTGAAGGGATTAGAGGTAGGTGGGTTTTGAGTGATGTGGTTGTGGGGAGAGTGAGGGGAGAAGGAAGCCGCCATGAGAGGAGTGGGACCATGAGCCCATGGCCAGGAGAAACAGCAAGTATCCGGGGTACACACACCGCTGGGGAGGTATACCTTCAGTACCTGTCAAGGCCAAATAAAATAACCGTAGTCGGAGTCTCATTTGTTTGTAAGCTACTCTGTGATAGGCATAAGTGGTTGTACTTAAGGCTCTTATTCAGTTTAACAAGTCATTGCATGAAAGAAACCCCCAAAGTGCCATATTTAGTGAAAGGAAGTGTGTGCGTGTTTGCGTGTTCGAGTTCATTTAATGGTTGTTGTTGGGTGTGCTTTGTGGAGGCCAGAGTTAGCTTCAGGAGTCATTTCTCAGGAGCTATCCTCAAAGTCACAGAGATCTGCCTGCCTCTGCCTTCCAAGTGCTGGGTTTAAAAACCACCGCATACACACTAAACTGACTGGCCAGCGAGCTCCAAGGATGTATTTGCCTCTGCCTTCCAGTCTTGAGATTATACGCATGTACCACCACCATGCTTGGCTTTTGCATGGGGATTCTGGAGTTTGAATTTAAATTCCTACTCCCAGCCAGCAACTCTCTGAGTTAGCACAGCCTCCAGCCTACAATTTAAATTTTTTTATTTTTTTTTTGGTTTTTCGAGACAGGG
>NC_034595.1:84743701-84748451 GCF_900095145.1 Mus pahari | reverse complement strand
TGTGTGTGTGTGTGTGTGTGTGTGTGTGTGTGTGTATGTGTGTGTGTGTGTGTATATGTGTCTGGTTCATACCAGAAGTTAGTTTTAGGTATTGTTCCTTACAAGCCATTCACATTTGTTCTTTGTTGTTTGCGGGTCTATTTAGCCAGTAAATGCTACAGCTAGCTTTTTCAAAACTACTTCCCCTCCCCCACCCAGAACCCCAAGTTGGGTGCCATTTTGTAGAAGCTAGTCCTTGGTTTTCCTCCCAGCCCCCATGCTCCCAGAAATAATACTCAGACTCAAAATATATTTACAAAAACCTTGGCCATACAGCTAGGCTCTTCTCTGACTAGATATAACTTAAAATATCCCGTGTATTCTAGCCTACATTCTGTCATGTGGCTGGTTACCTATGGTCAGGTATCATGTGTCCTTCTTGTGACATCTTCCCGATGAATTTCCCTCCTGGCCCTCTCCCAGAACCCTTTCTCTTCCTGGATGTCCCACCTCTATTTCCTGCCTAGGCCTAAGCCATAGGCCATAGGCTTTTCAGTTGTCAAATGATGCATCTGTATAATATACAAGATATTCTTTCTACAGTTTTTTAAAAAGGGTCTCTTATAGGCCTGGAACTCTCTGCTTCTGCTAGGCTGCAGGGCCAGCAATCCCACTACCTGTGCCTTGTCCTTGCACAGCTCCAGGGACTAAGGACTTAACTGGGGTGTCAAGGGAATGAAGAAAGGACAGACACACAAACATATGAATAGAAAAGATGGACTTGGGCAGGTTGGCCAAAGCACCCTGGTAACTCTGTGTGCTGATTAGATGCAGTTGGACCAGAGTAACCACACACCTCTGAGCTCAGTGGCTGTCTTAATTATCTCTGTAGGTGCCCTTCTTTCCTATAGGGGGACAGTCTTCAGGCTGTAAACATCCAGAGGGAGCAAGCTCATCCTGTCAGCATTCACTCTCAGAGCAGATGAAAACTTTGCCATCCCCCTGAGCTTACCCAGGAAAGGCTATAGCTCTCCCACAAGGCTGAGACATGGCTGTCCTTGACAGGCCATGCCCATATCAACAAAACACATTCCCTACAGATGCTTGGCACCTGCGAGCAGTGGGGTTACAGATTCATGCTGCCATGCCGGGCTGTTTTATGTGAGGGCTATGGACTAAACTCAGGTCTTCATGCCTGGCAAGTCCTTTCCTGACTGAACTGTCTCCTCAGCCCTGTTTGTTTTTTGTTGTCTTTCAGTGCTAGGACTTGAACCCAGATCTCAGGTCTACTACATCCTCAACCCTGCTTTTCCAAAGACAGCGTCTCAGCTATACTATGTAGCCCCGGCTAGCCTGGAACTCCCAAGAGATCTGCTTCCGGAGTGCTGGGATTAAAGATTTATACCACCACACATGGCCTTACAAACTGAGGGGATAGGACATCATTTAAATCCTGAAGAGTTCCTCAGAAAAATCAGTTCCTAGTCCACCCACAAGCTGATCACTTTGTTTGTTGCTCTCCTCAATGTGGCCGTTTTGCTTAATGAAATTAAATGTAGTTTCTGCCCTAGTGATGGAGACTATCTTAGTTTGTTTTCTATTGCTGTGATAAAACAGTTGGGGAAGAAAGGGTTTATTTCATCTTATAGCTTAGGGTGCCTCAAGAAGGACGGTCAGAGCAGGGATTTCACACAGGACCTGAAGTTTGCTGGCTCGCTCTTCCTGGCTTGTTCAGCTATCTTTCTTCTACAACTCAGGACCACTTGCCCTGGGTTGGCAACTCTCACAATGGGCTGGGCTTCCTCCTAGCAACTATTAATGAAGAAAATGTAAACTTACCTACGGGCCAGTCTAATGGAAACCTTCTCTCAGATGAGCTTCCTTCTTTCTAGATGACTCTAGCTTATATCAAGTTGACAAAAACCAACGAGCCGAGAGGTGACTGAGACAGTATAGAAATAAGGCCCATGTGGTAGCCTCCACCGCTCGGCTCAGTGCTTGAGAGACTGAGGAAAGAGGATTGGGAATTCCAGGCCAGCCTAGACTATGAAACAAGCCTTTGTCTCCAAACAAGAACAAAGCCCCTTTCCACAGGAGCCTACATACTACCTCACCTCAGGTACTGCCTTTGTGCCTAGTTATTCCTGAGGAGTTTCAGGATTCATGTCTGTTTAGTTTGGTTTTTGTTTTTTTTGAGACAGGGTCTCTCTACATAGCCCTGGCTATCCTGGAGCTCAGTACATAGACCAAGATGGCCTCGAACTCCCAGAGAGCCTTACAGCTGTGTTGACCCCAGAGTCACATGGAACCTGGTGGCGTGGTGAAGGCCTGTAACGCCAGCACCCGGGAGGTGCAGGGGAGAATCAGAAGGTTCACGGAGCAGTGGGAGAGCACACCCTTAATCCCAGAATTTGGGAGGCAGAGACAGGTGGATCTCTATGAGTTTGAGGTCAGCCTGGTCTACAGAGAGAGTTCCAGGACAGCCAGGGCTGCACAGAGAAACCCTGTTTCAAAATAAAATAAAATAAAATAAATCAAAACAAGAAGATGCAAACTAACCACAAAAACAAGTTTCCCAAATTTCAAACTTAGCAACTTAAAACATAACTCACGTAGTTTCGAGTCAGAGGTTGGGGGTGCTGTGGCTAAAACATCATCATGAGGGTTGTGAGCTGTCTGTCAGTGTGACAAACACTGAAGAGAATAGTTTGAGAAGCAGAATACTAGATGTTGGCTCATGGCCTCAGAGGTGTGTCTGTGGTCATCGGCTCCTTTGCTTCTAATGCTCCTGAGGTGGCAAGTGTCCTGGTGAGGAACAAGGCCACTTATGGCCTCCAGGAGGCAGAGAAAGAGAAAAAAGGCAAAAGATTGGCCATGGGTCCTTCAGAGGACACCTCGAGCACTGGGCTATAATTCAAGTTGGTAGGGTGTTTGCCTCATCTGCAGGAAACCCTGGGATCAGGTGTTTGAAGACATCCTCAGCAATATAGTGAGTTCAAGGCCAGCCTGGGATACCCAAAGACCATTGTCCATAGAAAAATAGCACAGAGGTAAGAAGGAAGGACAAATCTCCTGTGACCTACTTGTCCAACAAGGCCCATCTTCTGATAATGCTTTCAGCCATGATCCTAGCTTGGATCCCTCATGTGTCCCTCATGTCTCAAGGCCCCACTTCTGAGTACTGCTACGGCAAGGACCAAGCCTTCACTCGAGGCTTGTGGTACATTTCATATTCAAACCACAGGACTACAGGCAAACCTTGGTGGGCACGGTCATATGCAGGATTAGCTGAAGGAGGATCCAATGCTAAAATTCCAAGGGCATGATGGGAGACTCCCGTGCTTTCTTCCCACGGGCATCTATCTACACAGGTGACCTGACAAAGAGCGAGGGAGAATGTGCGGGACATCTTACAACTAGCTCCAAATGGTTTTTTGTTTTTTGTTTTTGTTTTTTGTTTGTTTGGTTTTTTTGTTTTGTTTTGTTTTCGTTTGGTTTGGTTTTTCGAGATAATGGAGGCAGGAAAGATTGGAGAGAAAACCATCTATGGCGGGCAGGGCTAGCAAGCCATGGCTATTGGTTTATCCAGACTCTGCCTTTGTAATTGTGTTCTGCTGCTCTCTAGCCACGACCAGATGTTTGTGCTTGTGTGGCCCCTTTCACGATGAGAGTAGATGTGGGGGCTATGCAACTGGACCTCGTGTGTCATCTCAGCACAGTCTGCAGTTTGGACCATCTGATTCGATCTCAGAAATTCACCTGCCTCTGCCTCCCAAGTGCTGGGATTAAAGTCAATGACTTTTTTGTTTTTTTTTTGTTTTTGTTTTTTTCGAGACAGGGTTTCTCTGTGTAACCCTGGCTGTCCTGGAACTCACTTTGTAGACCAGGCTGGCCTCGAACTCAGAAATCCGCCTGCCTCTGCCTCCTGAGTGCTGGGATTAAAGGCGTGTGCCACCACGCCCGGCAGTCAATGGCTTTTTTATAGTAAGTGTACAATACATTAATAAAATCAAGATTTTTTTTTTTTTACTTCAAGATTTAATTTGAGTATTAGCTGTTGTTTTTAATACTACTATGATTTTGGATAAGTGGTTTAATGTCTATATGCCTGA
Organism: Mus pahari; assembly: GCF_900095145.1. Taxonomy (NCBI): domain Eukaryota; kingdom Metazoa; phylum Chordata; class Mammalia; order Rodentia; family Muridae; genus Mus; species Mus pahari. The sequence continues at coordinate 84,744,360 of NC_034595.1, read as the reverse complement.
ATTGTAGTGCATTATATTCTTCATAATGCTTGTTTATTGTCTAGAAACTCTGTTAGCTTGGCATATTGGACACTCAGCCTCGTCTATCTATCTGTTGTCTGTCAATCTATCTGTCTATGTACCTACTATCCACCCATCCACCCATCTACTCACTATGCTAAGGACAGCATGCTAATCATGTGGTCTATCATTTAGTTACACCTCCCCTCCAAATACTAAATTCTGTTCTCTTCTTTTGAGCCAGGCCTTCATCTACCCCAGTCTCAAACCTGCTATATTGCTGAGAATAACATTAAACTTTTGATCATCCTATTGCTGCTTCTTAAATAGTCAGGTGTTTTTTTTTTTTCTTTTGGAATTTTGCTGTTTTGTTTTGAGACAGGGTCACATGTAGCCCAGGTTGGCGTCTAGCTTACTATGTAGTAAGGGGAACCTTGAACTCTTGGCTCTCATGCCTCTGTGTGTTGGAATAACAGCTATGTACTCTCATAACTTGTTAACGAAAATTTTATGACTTTAAAATTCTTTTAAGCCAGGCGTGGTGGTGCACACCTTTAATCCCAGCACTCTGGAGGCAGAGGCAGGCGGATTTCTGAGTTCGAGGCCAGCCTGGTCTACAAAGTGAGTTCCAGGACAGCCAGGGCTACACAAAGAAACCC
>NC_034595.1:84737940-84742701 GCF_900095145.1 Mus pahari | reverse complement strand
ACAGAGAAACCCTGTCTCATAAAAAAAAAAGAAAGAAAGAAAGAAAGAAAGAAAATTAAACTCAAACTGCTTTCGGAAAGCTTGCTGTAATCTGTTTACACTGTTTACATAGTGCCAGAAAGACCAGTGGTTTGAAATTGGAAATCAGAGGAATTAAAAAAGAACTTAAAACAAAGGTCTTGTACTCCTGCCAATCCTCATTGATCATCCTCCCTAGGGCTGGGATTACAGATGTGACCTACCACTATACCTGGCCAAAGGAGAGCTACGTATGAGTGTTACATGTGTGTGGTGCATATCTGTAAACCATAGTGCTGGTGAGCAGGGAACGGAGATATGCAGATCTCGAACACTCTCTGGCTAACCAGTCCAGCTACTTTGTGAGCTGCAAAGTCCATGAGAGACCCTGTCTCAAAAACTAAGATGCCGAGTGATCTAAGAAGCCACCCAATAAGAACCCCAGGCCTCTGCCCCTCTTCCACGCACTTCCGTGCATACACACAGATGCTACGCATCCACATCCCGGGCCAGGGAAATGGTTCAGTAGGTAAAGGTATAGGAGGACCAGAGTCTTGATTCCCCAGCACTTCTGTAAAAGGTGGACCACATGAATATAAAGATGGATTCCAGGAGCTCACTGTCTGGTCAACATAGCCAAAAGGATGAACTCCAGGGTCAGTGAGAAACCCTAGCTCAAAAAAAGAAGTCAGGGGGTGGGGCAGCTGGAGAGATGGCTCACCAGTGAAGAGCCCTGGATGCTCTTCCAGCGGACCTGCGACTGGATCCCAGCACCCACTACAGGAGGCTCAAAGTCATCTGGAGCTCTGGCTCCAGGTTGTGTGACACTCTCTTCTGTTCTCCCTGGGCACCCATGGAAGGGACACAAGCATGTACATGCACACACACATACACACACACACACACACACACACACACACACACACACAATCCCAGCACGCAAGAGGCAGAGACACCAGGATCTCTGAGTTTGAGGCCAGCCTGATCTACAGAGTGCTAGGGCAGCTAAAGCTACACAAGAGAGACCTTGTCTCAAAAAACAAAAAAACAACCCAGAAAACAAACAAGCAGAACTCCTGTCAGTTCTGTGCATGGAATCCTTCCTCACACGTACCCTTTCTGTTTTCTTGTACTGTTAAACTATATCCATGTGCACAGTTGTTTATATATAAACATATGTTATTGACTAGAATTTAAAATTATTTAAATTCTATATTAAATGACATTTTATTTAATTCATAATTATTTTTCTAGTTCTGTAATGGATTTTTAAAATTTTGGTGGGTGACAAATCCATAAAACATATTTGACGTTGAATGCGTAGAATTGTAAAATTTAATGTGAGTCTCCAGAGCATCTGTTCCTATTCCTTTGTTGTTGTTATTGTTTGCTTGTTTGTTTGTTTGAGATTATCTCTCTACATTGCCCCTGGCCTTAAACTCGCAGAGATCTGCCTGCCTCTGCTTCCAGAGTGCTGAGATTAAAAGCATGTGCTACCACACCCAGCTCCAGGTAAGGTTCTTTTTATTTGTTTGTTTGTTTTTCTTGTTTTATTGAGACAGAGTTTTAACCAGCCGGGCCGGGGCCAGGACAGGTGCAAGGCAGGGGCAGACATATCTCTGCATTTAAGGCCAACCTGGTGTATAGAGTGAGTTCCAGAACAGAGCTATACAGAAAACCCTGTCTTGCCGGGCAGTGGTGGCGCATGCCTTTAATCCCAGCACTTGGGAGACAGTGGAAGGCAGATCTCTAAGTTTGAGGCCAGCCTGGTTTACATAGTGAATTTCAGGACAGTCAGAATTATGTAGAGAGACCCTGTCTCAGAGTGAGGAGGCCAGAGGACAACTGGCAGGAGTCATCTCTCCCTCGTCCATGTGGGGTCCCAGGTACCGGACTCGGGCCCTCATGCTTGATAGCTGTACCCGAAGAACTGTCTTACACTCATTCGTTTTTCCAAAGACTTCGAAAGGACGGCAGTGAACACTTGGGCATCAGTTGTCCTTCCCAGGAGCGAGAATGTGAAGTGGAGACTCAGGTTACTGCGGAAGTATGGTGCAGTGGATAATAACCTCTAAAGGTTGTTTGTTGATGCCTCCATGTTACCTCACAGAAGGTCGCAGATGCAGGCTCCAGCCTCCGGTGACGTTTCACTGGTACGACTCTAGCTGTCTTTGGGAAGATTTTCAGTTCAGATACGCTTCGTGACAAAAACTTGGCTCTGGGGAGCTTCCTCTATGAGAAAAGAACATCTCCACTTAGGGGAACAGAAAATCTTGTTCCCTTTGCTCTGCATTATGGGTAGTCTCTTTAGAGTGCCTTTGCCCCTTTTAAAAATAGACACAACTTATGCATACCGATGTCCAAACACACCACTATAGTGACCCCTGGAAGTGGCAATAGGATCAGCCCAGGTGGAAACAGACCTTGAGAGTTGGTTAGCTTCCCGGGTCCCTGAAGAGCCACATGGGGAAACGAGAGTGAGGTGATTAGAGGCGAGCACTGGGAGCCAAGAGAATCAGGAAGAGATGTCCTCAGCGGAGTTCCCCTGAGCCCCTATGCATTTGTGAGAGCGCATGTGCTTTCTCTCTTGGTCCTTGCAGGCACCTGGGACATCATCCTAAGGCAGCACACCCTTGACCTCTCCTGGTGACACTTTGTCCTAGGTCACAGCCTTGATTGCCAGAGAACTACGGAAGAGCAAGGGGTCTTGGGTGACAAGAGAGCTTGACCCACTGTCCACTACTTCAAGAAACAGGCATAAGGTGGCAGCACTGGCAGTGCCTGCATGTGCCTGAGGAAACCTGGCCAAGGGCCAGCTACGCAGGCGCTCTCAAGTCCCAGCAAAAAGAAACTCAACAGAAGGCGTCATCCTTAGCCTACGGAGAAGTGTAAGGGGGAGGCTCTCCAACATACATGGTGTGTTCCCGGGTATATGACATGTCTGTGATAAGCAGCTCTACAGACAGGAAATAGGACTGTAGCCTAGGACCTTGAGCTATAGAAAACTGCTGAAAATGAGGGGTTTCTTTGCACAGTGATGAGATGTTCTGAAACTCTGGATAGGACTAGATTGGCTTTTTTTTTTTTTTTTTTTAAGAATTTATTTCCTTTTTTTTTTTTTTAATTCTTTGTATTTGTGTCTGTGTCTGGGCATGTGCAGATGACCCAGAAGGCCAAGGGGTGTGGCACCTCCTAAAGCTGCAGTTACAGGTAGTTTGAACCTAATGTGGGTGCTGGGAACTGAACTCAGGTCCTCTAGAACAGCACATGCTCTTAACTGCTGAGCCATCTCTCCAGCCCATGATGGTTATTATATCTCAGTGCTGTTACTTTAAATAAATAAATAAAGGCCAGAAAGATGGCTCCGTATGTAAGTCACTTACTGAGAAGTTCATTCCCTGGGACAGAGACAGTGAAAGGAGAGAACTGAGTCCTACAGTTTCTCTGATGACCCTGGTACCTGTATCTGGACACTCGAATGTCTTCATGCACAATAAAGTAAATAAATAGCTGGGTGGCACACGCCTTTAATCCCAGCACTGGGGAGGCAGAGGCAGGCGGATTTCTGAGTTCGAGGACAGCCTGATCTACAAAGTGAGTTTTAGGTCAGCCAGGGCTACACAGAGAAACCCTGTCTCGAAAAAACAAAACAATAAACAAACAAAAAATAAAGTGAATAAATAAAAGTGATAAATACGGAAAGAACAGGGCAGCCATAGCAGCACACGTCTGCAATGCCAGCACTTGGCAGCCCTACCTGAGAGTATCCCTACAAGGTGAGGCTAGCCTGGGCTACATAATGACTCCGGAGCCAGTTGCTCATATGTAATCCAACCAAGTGCTTTGGAAGTGGAGGCCCAGGGAACATGGATTTCAGGCCTGGGCTGGAGAGATGGCTCAGTAGTTAAGAGTGCTTCCGGTTCTTCCAGAGTTTAGTTCTCAGCACCCATATCAGTTACTCATACCTTTAACTCCACGGACCTGGACTTCTGGCCTCCTTAGGCACTCACACACATATGATATTCACTCAACACACAGACACAGACAGACACAAATAATCAAAATAAGTTTTTATTTTTTTGGTTTTTCTAGACAGGGTTTTTGTGTGTAGTCCTGGCTGTCCTGGAACTTACTCTGTAAACCAGGCTGGCCTCGAACTCAGAAATCCACCTGCCTCTGCCTCCCAAGTGCTGGGATTAAAGACATGTGCCACCACGCCCGGCCCCCAGGACCTAATTTTTAAGAAAGTAGAGCTTTAGCTAGGTGAGGTTGTGGACACTTACAGTCTCTATACTTGAGAGGCTTAAACAGGGTAATTGTCGAGAGCTCAAGGCCCAGCTACAGAGAGTCTGCATCAAAACATAAAAGGGGACAGGCAGACAGACATAGACAGCAAGACAGGCAAGCAGACAGATACAGAGAGAGATAGAGAGGAATCTGGTTTCTTACTGTTGATAGTTTGAAATGATTAGTCTATATCAGCCTTGATTTTTTTGCTGGTTGAACAGGGCTATCTGTCAATCAAATGACTATGTAAGCAGTAGAAACAAGATGGATCATACATAATAGCTCTATTATTGCCTTATTTGTGGGAGATGGATACTCTACACTATTTTCCTTTCCATAACTACCTTATTCCATAATTATCTTTTTAAATTTTTTTTTTGGTACTAAGATTTGAACCTAAAGTCATGAACAACATTTTTTTCCCTAGATCTTCTCCCTCTTTTTTTTTTTTTTTTT
>NC_034595.1:84736432-84737750 GCF_900095145.1 Mus pahari | reverse complement strand
AGCTGTCTTCAGACACTCCAGAAGAGGGTGTCAGATCTGGTTACGGGTGGTTGTGAGCCACCATGTGGTTGCTGGGATTTGAACTCAGGACCATTCGGAAGAGCAGTCGGGTGCTCTTACCCACTGAGCCATCTCACCAGCACAGATCTTCTCTCTCTTAATATTGCAGTAGTATGCAAGTTTCTTTGAGGGCACGGTTGAGTATGTAACTTCATAGTAGAGTATTTCCCTCTGTCTTAGTCAGGGTTTCTATTCCTGCACAAACATCTTGAACAAAAAGCAAGTTGGGGAGGAAAGGGTTTATTTAGCTCACATTTCCATACTGCTGTGCATCACTAAAGGAAGTCAGGACTGGAACTTAAGGTTTGGAAGCAGGAGCTGATGCAGAGGCCATGGAGGTATGTGAGCTGAATAAACCATTTTCTCCCCAACTTGCTTTTTGGTCAAGATGTTTGTGCAGAAAGAGAAACCCTGACTAAGACAAATTGGTGCCAGAAGTGGGGTATTCCTGTGACAACCTGACCATGTTTTGGGGAGGACTGTGGAAGAACTTTGGAACTTTGGGCTAGAAGATCCATTCTGTGTTAAGAATTCTGTGGGATCTGTGTAGGAGCTTGGAAGATAATGTTGAGAACAGTGCAGAAGATGGAGGCCTGGCTTGTGAAATTCCAGAGGGAAGATTAAAGACTCTTTTCAGGGCCATTGCTGTTTTGATTGTGAAGATTCTGTGGTTCTGGTTAGCTGGGGCTGAAGAATCAGCTGTGGTTAACAAGATACCAGAACTACTCAAGTGAAAATTTTCCTTACTGGGACTATTGATGCTGGTTAGTTGGAGCTAAGAAATTAGCAGTGATTAAGAAGAGCAGCTGGGTGGTGGTGGCATGCACCTTTAATCCCAGCACTCGGGAGGCAGAGGCAGGCGGATTTCTGGGTTCGAGGTCAGCCTGGTCTACAAAGTGAGTTCCAGGACAGCCAGGGTTACACAGAGAAACCCTGTCTCGAAAATAACAAAAACAAAAAAACAAAAACAAAAACAAAAACAAAAACAAAAACAAAAAAAAAGAAGAGACCAGCATCACTGAGGTGACATCTTCTGGGAAGTGTTTTCTGAGAGCATAGAGACTGTGTTCCAGAGATCGTCAAGGTTGGACCTTGTGCTGTGACTGGACTTGGGTAAGTGTCAGCCAGGTGGTACTGACTTTGAAGGCATAAAGGGGTCATGCAGAGCAGCTGAGGCTTGGCACTGTGAGAGGCCATGGAAGGCCATTGGTGTAGGTGCAGCCTCAGTTGCAATTGATGGCCCAGGACTGAAGGGGTC
>NC_034595.1:84725445-84733602 GCF_900095145.1 Mus pahari | reverse complement strand
TGAGTTCGAGGCCAGCCTGGTCTACAGAGTGAGTTCCAGGACAGCCAGGGCTATACAGAGAAACCCTGTCTCGAAAAACCAAAACCAAAACAAACCAACAAAAAAACAAAAAAGAAAACAAAAAATATTTTCCCCGTCGTCTGAATCCCTTTGTATATATTCCTGTGAGCAGGTTTTTGTGGGGGGGGGGGTCCATGGGCAGAGATCAGAAGAAACATCTGCATAGGTCTTAAACCTCCCCCTATTTAAGATAGGATATCTAGTTTGCTGTTGTAGATAGACGAGGCTAGCAGGTCCATGATCTTGTGGAGACTGTCCTGCCTCTGCCGGCTATCTCTTCACAGGTATGAGGAGAGTGTAGATGCGAGCCTCAGTGTCCCACGTTCTGGGACCCGGAACTCAGGTTCTGAGCCTTGCATGGCAGGTGTTTTGCCCACCCCGAAATTTCCCTAGTCCATTCCTGGTTTTGATTTGTTTTGTTTGAAACACTGTCTTTCTTACACTGTAGCTAAGGATAACTTGAAAAACTTACTTTGTAGCCCAGGCTGGTGTCAAGCTCTTGGCATCGCTCCTGATGGAACCTAGAGAACGCTGACCTAACCCGATGTTGGGTTTGAGGCAGGGTCTTTTTATACAGCCCTGCCTGCTTTCTTCCTCTGCTTTCCAGCAGGCACTAAAATTGTAGCTGTGTGCCAAAGGGCCTGCCTAAATCAATCTCCCCCTCCCTCACCCCCTTCCCCTTGCATGACAGGTGTTTTTCCCACCCCAAAATTTCCTAGTCCTTTCCTGGTTCTGTTTTGTTTGAAACACTGTCTTTCTTACATTGTTGCTAAGGATAACTTGAAAAACTTACTTTGTAGCCCAGGCTGGTGTCAAACTCCCCTCTCCCTTCCCCTCCCCTCTCCCTCCCNCTCCCCTCCTTCCTCCTTTTTTTCTGAGATAGGTGCTCTCTATATAGCCCTGGGTGTCCTTGAACACTCACTATGTAGATCAGGCTGGCCTTGAACTCATGAATGCTGGGATGAAAGTGATTCTTACGTTTGTGGATATCTTTTCGCCTTGTTTTAGAGTCTCTTTATTTTTCTTTTCCTTTATGATAAGTAGGGGAAGCCTTGAGAGGGAGAGTTTGGAAAACCCAGCTTTAGAATGAGCTGCTACTCAGTAGGCCCTGGTTGGCCTCGTTCCGGGTAGAAGAGGCAGTACTGACACTTGGAATGTTGTCACAAGTGTCATAAGCACAGGGCTGGCCAGAGTGACATCACAAGACACTGCTGCTTCCAACCATGGCACTGAGAGGCACATGCAGACTGAGAGGCATCTTGTCCTCTCTTACCTACCCTGCCCAGTCTTCTATGTGACAGAGACAGACAGAAGAGCCTGCCCAACTTGTTTGTTCTCTTTCTGGCCTTTTTCATTCTTTTCCCCCAATTTTGTTGCTTGTCTAGTCTCTGGAAGGAAATGCCTGCCACAAATTCTCATTGTCACCAGCAAGATCTGTTGTGTCATGTCAGTAGGAGCAGTTTGTTAGGTTTCAATCTAAACAAACAAGCAACATACCTACTTTTGAAAATTTAACCTTTTCCCAACACTCATCCTCAGGAGCTCAGAGTTACCTATGTGCAGGCACAGAGAATTCTGTGTGTGTGTGTGTGTGTGTGTGTGTGTGTGTGTGTGTGTGTGTGTGTTATGGGTAGGCACCTGTGTAGGCCAAGGTCAAGGGTCAGGGTCAGATTGTCACCCTCTGCTCTCTACCTTGGTTTGCCCACATGTATGTGTGGGAACCACATGCCTAGATCCTTAGAGGTCAAAAGAGGAAGTCAGACCCCCTGGAACTTGAGCTATACAGTAGGTTCTGAGCTACCACGTGGGTGCTGGGAACTGAACCTGGATCCTCTGAAAGAGCAGCCAGTGCTCTGAATCACTCAGCCACTGCTTTAGCATCATTCTGCTTTCTGAGACAAGGTCTCTGACTAAACCTAGACCCTGATTCAACTAGACTGGCTGAGTAGTGAGTCCCAGGAGTCTATGCCTCCACCTCCCTGGCTGGATTACAGGAATTCAGCTTTTTATGTGGAGGCTGGAACCTGAACTCAGGTCTTCACGCTTGCATAGCACACACTTTACCTACTATTTTCCTGGCCATTGCTTCTTTTTTTGTTTTGTTTTGTTTTTCGAGACAGGGTTTCTCTGTGAAGCCCTGGTAGTCCTGGAACTCACTCTGTAGACACAGGCTGCCTTCGAACTTAGAAATCTGCCAGCCTCTCCCTCCCATGTACTGGGATTAAAGGCATACACTACCACTGCCCAGCCATTGCTTCGTTTTGTTTCAAGACCTCGAGTGTAGCTATATTGCCCCAGATGGCCTGAAATTTATTCCAGAGACAAGGCTGACCTAGAACTTTCAGGATTATGTCCCTCCTGAGTACTGGGATATCTGTATTCATTTTCTTTTTATTTATTCACTTTACATCCCCATAGCTGTCCCCCCTCCTGCTCCCTGCCATCTACAGTCTTCCCCCCCCTCCTCTTCTGTCAGAGTGGCGACCTCCTTAGGTATCCCCCACCATGGCACATCAAGTTTTCAAAGGGCTAGGTGCTTCTTCTCCCACCAAGGCCAGACAAGACAGTTAAGAAGACAAGACTTCTTAGGGGAATGGGTTCCATAGACAGGCATCAGCTTTAGGGATAGCTGTCCCCCCCCAACTCCAGTTGGACCCACATGGAGACTAAGGTGTACATCTGCCACACACACACACACACACACACACACACACACACACACACACACACACACATATATATGTTCAGGGGGCCAAGGTCCAGCTGTGTATGCTCTTTGGTTGGTGGTTCCGTCTCTGAAAGCCCCTGGGGTTCCAGGTTAATTGACTTTGTTGGTCTTCCTGTGGAGTTTCTATCCCCTTTTGGGGGGCCCTCTATCCTTTCCCTAACTCTTCCATAAGAGTTCCCAAGCTCCATCCAGTGTTTGGCTGTGGGTCTCTGCATCTGTCTGAGTCAGCCGCTGGGTGGAGCCTCTCATAGGACAGCCAGGCTAGGTTCCTGTCTGCAAGCATAACAGAGTATTATTAATAGTGTCAGGGATTGGTACTTGCCCATGGGATGGGTTTTTTAGTTGGGCCAGTTACTGCTTGGACATTCCTTCAGTTTCTGCTCCATCCCCTGTGCTTACATCTCTTGTAGACAAAATAAATTTGGAATTGAATGTTTTTGTGGTTGGTTGGTATACCTATCGCTCCACTGGGTTTCCTGCCTGGCTACAGGAGGTATCGTCTTCAGGTTCCATATCCCTACTGCTGTGAGTCTCAGCTGAGGTCACCACCACCGATTCTTGGGAGCCTGCTCTAGCCCAGGTCTCTGGCAAGTCCCAGAGATGCCTCCCACCCCCTACTGCTTCCAGCAGCTGATTTCCATTCATTTTCATGGTCATCTGGCCATCTCCTCTGTCTCTCCCCATACATACCTGGTCTCCAAACCCTCCTTACTCCCATCCCCACCAATTCCTACCCAGTTCTGTCTGCCTCCTATGATTATTTTATTTCCCCTTCTCAGTGAGATTCAAGCATCCTTGCTTGTGTCTTCCTTCTTACTTAACTTCTTTGGACTTTCGAGTGTAGTATGAGTATCCTGTATTTTATGGCTAATATCCACTTATAAGTGAGTACATACCATGCATGTCCTTTTGAGTGTGGGGCACCTCACTCAGGATGATATTCTCAAGTTCCATTCATTTGACCACAAAGTTCATGATGTCTTTTTTTCTAATAACTGAATAGTATTCTACTATGTAAATGTTCCATGTTTTCTTTATCCATTCTTCAGCCAAGGGACACGCAGGTTGTGTCCAGTTTCTGGCCATTATGAATAAAGCTGCTGTAAACATAGTAATGCAGGTGTCCCTGTGTTCTAGTGGGGACATGTTTTGGGTATATGCCCAGGAATGGTATAGCTGAGTTTTTTGGTTTTTTTTTTTTTGTTTTTTTTTTTTTTTTTTTTTTTTTTTTGTTTGTTTTTTAGGTATTTCGAGACAGGGTTTCTCTGTGTAGCCCTGGCTGTCCTGGAACTCACTCTGTAGACCAGGCTGGCCTCGAACTCAGAAATCCGCCTGCCTCTGCCTCCCGACTGCTGGGATTAAAGGCGTGCGCCACCACGCCCGGCTTATAGCTGAGTTTTGAGGTAGGTAGAACTATTCCCAATTTTCTGAGAAACCATCAAATTGATTTCCAAAGTGGTTGTACAAGTTTGCACTCCCACCAGCAGTGGAGGAGTGTTCTCTTACCCCACATCCTCGCCAGCATGTTCTATCACTTGAGTTTTTGATCTTACCCATTCTGACAGGTGTAAAATAGAATCTCAGGGACCTTTTGATTTGTATTTCCCTGATGATTAGACTAAGGATGTTGAACATTTTCAAAAGTGTTTCTCGGTTGTTCAAGATTCTTCTGTTGTGAATTCTATGTTTAGCTCTGTGCCTCAGTTTTTAATTGGCATTTTGGGTTGTTGGTGTCTAAGTTTTTGATAAATCTTGGATATTAGTCCTCTGTCAGAGGTAGGGTTGTTGAAGATCTTTTCCCAATCTGTAGGCTGCCATTTTGTCCTAATGACACTGTCCTTTGACTTACAGAAGCTCTTCAGTTTCATGAGGTCCCATTTATCAATTGTTAATCTTAGAGCCTGAGCCATTGGTGTCCTGTTCAGGAACTTGACTCCTGTCCCAATGAGTTCAAGGTTATCCCCCACTTTCTGTTGTATGAAATGTAGTGTCTGGTTTTATGTTTATCTTTTGGTCCACTTGGAATTGAGTTTTGTGCAGGGTGTTAGATAGGGATCCATTTCCATTCTTCTCAAATCATAGATGAGCATAACTCAACCAACTGGCAAACCCTTGACATTTAGGTAAACACCATTCCAATCTGTATAAATACTGTAATGAACACTGGCTTTGTATTTTTTTTTTTTTTCCAGACAGGGTTTCTCTGTGTAGCCCTGGCTGTCCTGGAACTCACTCTGTAGACCAAGCTGGCCTCGAACTCAGAAATCCGCCTGCCTCTGCCTCCCGACTGCTGGGATTAAAGGCGTGCGCCACCACCGCTCGGTTTGTATTTTTAAGGAAAAAAAATTAAAAGAGACTTCTGTTAAATATGTATTTTCAAATTGAAGAAGACAACGAAGAATTTTTTTTTTTAACCTCTGTCTCTTTATCATCTATTTATCAGAGCCTTGAATAGGATTTCTTTGATTAACTCTTCTGCTTTGTGTAGATGTTAGGGGAGGTGGCCAAAAAAGGCTGAAAAGGCTGACTCTGGGAGCCAGCAGCAAGAGAGGGGCAGCCACGTGGTCACAGAGTGGGGAAGAGCTGGCTGTTGCTCTGGGACTTCCCAGGTCACTAATTTTGCAACACTCCCCTAAATTCTGATCTTTCAATGGACAGGCTTGAAAGGGTGGAAGACTTTCTTCTGTTTCTCCATCAAACACCAGGCTCATCCTCCAGCAGTCAAATGAACTCCACGGCAGCTGCCTCCCGATCCTGGCTCCTCTGTCCAATTAAGGCCATTATTTCATTAGGTACATCTTTGCCATCCATTTTCTCAGACAGTTGTTTCTGTTGTTCGTTACAAAGACCAAAGACCTTGGCCAGGTGTGGTGGCACACTCCTTTAATCCCATCACGAGGGAGGCAGAAGCAGGTGGATCTCTGCGGGTTCAAGGCCATCCTCATCTATAAAACCAGTCCAGGAGAGCCAGGGCTTATTGCATGGGTAAACCTGTCTTCAGAACCCATCACCACCACCAGGAACAACCAGACCAAAAGACCAGAGCCCATTGTAACCTCAGTTGTTCAGTAAAATAGAACAAACATCTCCTACTTCCACATAGCCGCTGGAGGAACCTGAGGGTTTAAATTAAGCAGGAATTCTTAGCATGGTTCCCTAGTGTGGTAGGGCACTGCTCTGTGCAGAAGTGGACTTTTAGGGTCCCAACCCTCAGGAGTGGGACAGGCTTAGGATCAGGATCTTTAGGAGTGGGACCCTCAGGGGCGGGACTGGACCCTGTGACATGAACAGCACATGGGGAACATTTTTGTGCCATGTCCAAGAACAACACCGCCCCCCCCCCCCAAGCATGAGAGACCCTGAGATGAAAAGAGAAAAAAGAACAGGAAGTATGGCTTTTGGGAGCAGGGGTGCTGAGGACTGGGAGGGGTCCCCTTAATTCTCTTCTCCTTCATGGGGAAGTGAAGACTAAACTATAAACTGGTGGAATAAAGGCAACAATAATAACAGTAACACCTTTGCTAATTACACCCATGATCTGGAAATCCAGCTCTGTTCACCGCATCCTCTTAGAGGCCTCACAGAGCGCTGTCGCTTTAATGGCCCCTGCCTCTCTTTGTTCATCTGTTTTCTTAGAAAATAAGGCATCTTGGTCAGAACGCTGGGAACTTATAAATAACTCGGCTTTGTTTTGGTTTGTTTTTTTTTTTTTGAGAGAGACAGGGTCTCACATACCTCATATTAGTAGTTGAAGATAGTTTTGAACTTCTGACCCTCCTACCTCCACCTCCTATGGGGGCATAGAGTAGCATGTCTGTTTCATAGGGTGCTGGGGATTGAATGTAGAATTCAGGCTTTTGTGCATGGTGGGATGCATTGTGTCAACTGAGCTACAAACCCAAGTCCTAAATTATATTCTCTCTCTCTCTCTCTCTCTCTCTCTCTCTCTCTCTGCTCATCCATCCAAGCTGGGGATTGAACTCAGGACCTTGATTATGCTCAGTGCTCTCCTGCTGATCTATACCACCAATCTATAAATATATTTTGAATGCAAAAAGCCTATTTTAATTTGGAGGTATTTTTTTTCCTTTTCAATAAACATTCATTTTATAGTGAATTGAATGAGAGGATTGATATCCTCACATCAAAAAGTAGAAAAATCCCTGACTAGTTTCGGTGAAGAAAAAGCCATTCAGCCAGCAATGGTGGCATATGCCGAATTCCCAGCACTTGGAAGGCAGAGGCAGGAAGATCAGGTGTTCAAAGCCATCCTTGGCTGCCTACCAAGTTCAAGGCCAGACTGAATTACATGAGCTTTGGACCTCAGAAAGAACAGATGAGAGAGGCGGCTCAGTGGTTAAGAGAACTTGCTGCTTTTGGGGACCAGTCTTTGTTCCTGGCTCTTGAGTCAGGGGCTCACAACTGCCTCTAATTCTAGCTCCAGGGGATCTGATACCCTCTGCTCTTGCCTTTGAGCACACACACACACACACACACACACACACACACACACACTTTCACACACATAGACCCATACTCACTCATATAGATTCACACACATACGAGTCAAAAATTAAACAATGAACCTTCTTTTCTTTTCTCTTTTCTTCTCCTTTCTTTCTTTCTTTCTTTCTTTCTTTCTTTCTTTCTTTCTTTCTTTCTTTCTGAATCTGTTTGAAAACTTGCACTCTGCAACTTATAAATGGGCATAATTATTTGGAAACCTTCGAATGGAAGGCTAGGGGCTGGATTATTGCGTAGGTCCTGGGTTTAGTTCCCAGCACCACATGGAAATTCACAACTGTCCATAGTTCCAGGGGACTCAGTGTCCTTTGGCCTCTGAGGTTACCATGCATGCAGGTACAAATGTGCAAGTCAAATACTCATACACATAAAATAAATATCCTCCCCCGTCCCCTCCCCCACCGCCCTGCCCAGAGTTTTTTAGGCTGGAGTGATATCTCAGTGGGTAAAGTGCTTCCTCTGTGAACAAGAAGGCATGTGAATGGATCACCAAAATGCATGTCCAAAGTCAGAACAGAGTAACCTTTCTCATGTTGTTTGTTACATGTTTCCCTTTTGCTATCAAGCATCAACATGCCACATCAGCAGTCTGTGTGTGTGTGCACGTGGGTATGGTAGAGGAGATGGACAGGGAGGCTCTGTCAGAGAGCCTACTGACAGGAATGGTAAAGAAATCCCTAAATTAATTGCTCTTCATTTAGCAGACCCTTGAGATCGGAACTGCTCACAGGCGGTCAGGCGGGACCTCCATGAACTCTGTGGCTCTGCTCCATATCTGCTGCTGCATTTGCTCCTCCACTTTTGTACTACAGGGCTCTCGGGGGTGGGGGGTGGGGGTGGGGGTG